>NC_064274.1:28692500-29009000 GCF_003254725.2 Canis lupus dingo
CACAGTGTGATGTCAAATGTCTGGATCTTTGCCAGTTTGAAAGGTGAAATAGTGCCTTAGTGTAGTTTAATGTATACTTATATCTTGTTGGTAGGACATCTTGGCTCAAGTTTAAAGAGCTGTTTGTATTTTATTCTGTGAACTTTATGTTCATATTGTTTGTCCACTTTTTTATTGGGTTTTATTCTTTTTCTTATTGATTTCTTATAGATCTTTACATATTAAATGCTAGTCTTTTTTCTGAGATATGAATCACAAACACATTTACCAGTTTGGTGCTTGTATTTTATTTTAACCCCTCACTCCCTACCCTATGCAGAAAATTTTTATTTTTGTGTAGTCAAATATCCAGGTCTTTATCTTTTATGACTTAAAGGTTTTATTTTATACCAGAGGCTTTTCCCAAAATAGGTTATTTTTAAAAATCCTTCCAGGTTCTCATCTATTTTCTTATGAATTCATATTTGATACATCTGGAAATTTATTTTTGTTGGGAGTTACAAGGTAAAAGACCAGCCTTACCAATATTTTCCACATGGCTACCTGCTTACCTCAACACCATTTATTGAATGGTATATCTTTTCATTAATGTTTTGAAAAGTTAGTGTTATATATTAACTTACCTCAAGAATTCAGGTTTTTTTCCTGAACATTCTGTTTTATTTCATTGATCAGTTTGACTTGTCATGCACTAGTACTATTTTGTTTTTAAAACTATACCTTTAGGGGTGCCTGGGTGGCTCAGTTAGTCAAGTGTCTGACTCTTGATCTCGCTCAGGTCTTCATCTCAGTTCTGAGTTCAAATCCCATGTTGGGCTCCACGCTCAATTTAAAAAAAATTAAAACTGTAGTTTTATAATGTGTTTTAAAATCTGGCTTGTTCTCACACTCTCTCCTAATACTCCGTCCTCCCCAGATTTTCATGGCTATTTTTACTTGCTTATGGATATTGAAACCAGCTTATCCAGTTCCCCCACAAAAATAGTTAATTTTTTTTTTGTTGTTGTTGGAAACATGTCAAGTTTACAGATTGACATAGGGAGAATTGAATTTTAGGATGTTAAGTCTTTGACCAAGGACATGGTATTCTTTTGCTATTTTCTTCAAGTCTTCTTTTGTGTCTAGTAGAAGATTCTTTTAATACTCCAGTAAAGAGACTCTCTCCTAATAAAGTACTAGCAAGAGGGTAAACTCGCCAATGAATTACTCAGACAAAGCAAGATTTTGGCTTAACTGCTGCATATTTCTAATCTATCAGAATCATCTTTCTCTCTATTTAAATATACAGTCAATAATTTTACATCTCTGTGACCATATTAGTAACATTTGCAAAATTATCCCGCATGGTTTTGCCGTTTGGATATGATGAGAAAACATGATTTCCTGGCTTCTAGCATTGTGCTCTCTTATTTTTACATTTATTTTGTTTTATTTTATTTTTTTTATTTTTTATTTTTTTTTAAGATTTTATTTATTTATTCATAGAGATGCAGAGAGAGAGAGAGGCAGAGACACAGGCAGAGGGAGAAGCAGGCTCCATGCAGAGAGCCTGACGTGGGACTCGATCCAGGGTCTCCAGATCACGCCCCGGGCTGCAGGCAGCGCTAAACCGCTGCGCCACCGGGGCTGCCCTTATTTTTACATTTAAATTTTACTTACCTTTCTTTTTTTTTTTTTTAGAGTTTTTTAATAATTTTTTTAAATTTTTATTTATTTATGACAGTCACATCAGAGAGAGAGAGAGAGAGAGAGGCAGAGACACAGGCAGAGGGAGAAGCAGGCAGGCTCCATGCACTGGGAGCCCGACGCGGGACTCGATTCCGGGTCTCCAGGATCGCGCCCTGGGCCAAAGGCAGGTGCCAAACCGCTGCGCCACCCAGGGATCCCTAAATTTTACTTACCTTTCAAACAGAAATTTTTATTTTGAAGTAATTTTAGATTTACAGAATAATTCTAAAGATAGTATAATGTTCCTGTGTTCCCTTCACCCAGTTTGTCCTAACGTTAATATTTTAAATAACCATGGGACATTTGTCAAAACTGAGGAGTTGCCAATGGTACATTACTTTTAACTAAACTCAGGTCTCACTAGTTGTCCCATTCATTTTTCTGTTCCAGGATCCATTCAGGAAACTATACTGCACTTAGTATGCAGTATTCTTTGATTAACCCACAGAAGGAGGCAGCAACCTTGTTGTTTGTAGCCTCTGGGGTTAACCATGTACGTTCTTGTCATATGGCTGGAGGAAAACCCTAATGACCACAGAATCAGATCATTTGATCACATGATACAGCCTTTCTGCCCTACACGTGCCTTCCTGTGTTTGCATTGTTCCATTAATTTAACCACAGTGTATATGTTTTTGTGTGTGTATGATATAAAGACAAATTAACATCTTTATGCCTTCATGATGTTTTCCTTCAAACACTATTGATAAGCTTGTTATGTATTTTGATAAAAAGTCTTCCTTGTTAAATCAATAAATGGGTTCTTTTTGATACTGTCCACATTTGCCTAATCTATAAAGTTAAGCGGTATGGTTTGGTTTAGTGATTAAAAGAATGGGGTCTTAAAAATCTGGATTCAAACCTAACTCAAATATTATCAGCTGTGTAATCTTGGGCAAGTTACTTAATGTCTCTGAGCTTTAGTTTCATCCTCTGTAGAATGGAATGACCATAGAAACTTCTAGAGATAATACATGCAGAGCCCTTAGTACAATAGAAATTTCTAATAAAAGGTAGTTTTTATACATTGGCCATCTCCCTTTCTCCCTGTTTTCAGATAAGCTTTATATACAACATATCCTTCAGGATCACAGCTTGGAATTCAGCAATGTATTCCTTCTTTTTTTTTTTTTTTAAAGATTGTATGCATGTATGTACTTATATATGTATATATTTGGCAAAGAAAGAGTGAGAGAGAGAGAGAACAGGCAGGGGGGCCAGCAGGCAGAGGGAGAAGAAGAAGCAGACTCCCTGTTGAGCAGGGAGCCCAATGTGATGCGGGCTTGATCCCAGGACTCCAGGGTCATGACCTTAGTGGAAGACAGCCACTTAACAGACTGAGCCACCCAGGTGCCCCAGCAATGTAATTCTTTATGCTGTGAAGGAACAGGTGTGGGACAAAGTTTCAGTAATAAGGGTTCTGGCAAGTACCAATAGCACACACTGCTCCAGCCTTTCTTTCTATGCACTGCTCTTTTATCCTGTACTCAACACATGCTCACCAAGCATGCTAGTGGGAAGACTGGAATTGGCTCAGAACCATGTGGAGGCTGGAAAAGTGTGGAGCAGAAAGAATCTCGGCCCTTCTCAGGTGATTCTGTGTGTGGGTACAACACTTGAGTATCTGCCCAGGTGGCATTGCCAAGAGACTAGGTGGCCCCATAGTTGTGATGGAGCTCTCAAGCCTGATTCCGGGTGAATCTCTGGCTGGTTATTCGAGACTGTGGCTGCGGGTGTCCTTAGGGAGCTTCTAGTAGTAACTTTGGGTCCTTCTGGATGCCAAAAGGAAATCTTCTAATTTACCTGGGAGAATTCAGAAAAGGCTAGAGAACAGGACAGGAAGGCAGGAGCCAGCTCCTTGGTCTGCTCTATAGACCATCCTGAGGTAGAGGGAGAGATTTTAGTTCAGGGAGTTTCTGGGAGATTTATCATAATTAACATTTTTCGGTCAGTGCTATTATCTCTGCAAAGCTTGACACATTTTGCAATATGGAAATAAGTATTCTTGGCTTTACATATAAAGGCCTTCCATCCCAGCTCACATATTTCTTTACCTGGAGGTGATGCTAATACTTTCTTCTCTTTAAAATCTTATTTTTTCTATTGTGGTTATAGTTCCTGTGTGTATGTATTTATATATACTTATATATATTTATATGTGTGTATTATTATATATAATTATATAGTATTATTTCAGGTTCTGATTGGAAAATTCTTTGTAAGGAAGCAGAACATTAAGCTACAAAGTTGATCTCTTTTCTAATGATGTGTCCTTAATAACATTTGGAAACATCTCATAGATAATACATAGCCCCCCTCAAGCCTATTTAGCAACAAAATAATCCCCAAACCCAGTAATAAATAATCCACATGCTTACAGCATCCTTGCATATATAGGTACTGTTTTAGGATCAAGGGCAGGAGGAGAAAGAAGGTTGATTTTTAGTATATTATGTCTTTGTAGAGTAGACTGGCAATTTTTTTCTTTGCTATGATATTTTTAATATAGGATACTGCTTTACAATTTTACCACTTGTTTACCTTTGAATATGAATATAAGTGATCACTACAGTATTATGAAAAAGGAAGAAGTCTAATGTACATTTCTCACACTGCTTCCTTTTCTTCTTCAGGAAAAACAGTTCAGCTATTAAGGGAAGCTCTCAACACAGAGCAGAGCAAGAGAAGGCAGGGTTTCAGAGAGAATAGCTGTGTATCATCAAAGTGAACCAGGTTCCACACAGATATGGTATATCACACACAAGACAAAGGTGAATGCTCCATGGTCTTTATGAGTAATTTACTGTGCTTTTATAAATGCACTAGAGCCTCTAGAATTCTTACTGATTATACTACTTGCTTTTCTATTGTTAAAAAAATCCAAATAATCAAATATAATTTAAAAAGTCAGTTGTCTGGATCCCCCCCACACACACACCCCTAAAATAACCCGATGCTTCTGTTGTGTCAACATCTATATATCTGAGAGGAGTGATATGTTTCTTGTGATAAATGCCAATATGGTGATACTATATAATGAAAATGTACTAGATTTTCATTTATCAAAGTGTCTTTCTCTGCTCAGTATTAAAAAGTAGAATTTTACTTGGAGTTATATATTTCTTAGGTTAATTCATATTTTATAAATATGTGAAATTATTAATTCATTCTATCTGTAGCATGCGCAGGCCCTGAAGCTCATGGCAGTGCTGTTATCTGTTGCAGGGATGCAAACATGCTCTTTGATGTGTTATTCTTGGGGACTAGAGAGGATAAAGATGGAATACTCACTGGGCCCAGTCCTCCAGATGGACTGAAAATGCAGCAGTGGGTTATATGCATTCCACAGAGCAGGATCATAACCTTCTAATCTGGACCGTGTTATAGATAACAGGATACTCCAGGGAGTAGCAACCTCAGTCATTCTTGCTGTATGCTCTTCTAGGATGGGGCACTGGACGTTGCCAGTCCACAAATATCCCTTCCTTTGCAGGCTAGTTTCAATAAATTGCCTCTTCATTCACTGTGGAATGAGGTACACTACCCAGGAAGAATGCCCCATGTGAATAGTAAATATAATAATCCCATACAATGCCAGCTTTATTTCTATTAACTAATTTAATCCTCACAGCAACCCTATAAGATAGGCTTTTTAGTATCCTCCCCAATTTACAGATGAGGAAACTGAAGTAAAGAGGTGTTACCTATACTCTTATTCTGGCACTAGCCTTATATAGCTTTAATGGATGCAGGCTGATTCTTGGCATTGAGATTCATTTTTGGTTTTGCTCCCTCAGGACTTTATTCTTTAATTTATTAATTCATTCTTTCAGTCAACAAATCTGTGTTGAGAGATACTATGGACCAAGTACAGGGTGAGGTGCTAAAGATACAGTCCATGAACAAGACAGGTTTACCAGTGGCCCTATAAAATTTATACTCTGAGCTGTGGCTCAGTTCATGGAGCATGCATCTCTTGATCTTGGAGTTGTGTTTGAGCCCTATGTTGGGTGAGGTGACTTAAAAAAAAAAAGTAAAATTTTTTTTAAAAAAAGTTTGCTTTCTGTTGGAAAAGGCAGGTATTAAACAGATAATCACAGTAGACTCCAGTGCTGTTTGGAGAAACACTAGGTGCTTCAGGGGAGCAAAGCCAGGGGATCTAATGTGGTCTAGGGGTCAGAGTCATTTCCCTGTGTTGGGATGGGATTTAGCCAATGAAGAGAAAAGAGAAAATGGCTGTTGGCAGAGGGAACTCCAAAAGGGAGGCAGGTGAGAGGTCTGTGAGATAAAGAGAACATGCTGCTTGAGGAACTAAAAACGAAGGTCAAGTCTGGAGTGTGGAGTTGGAGGGAGAATGGGAATAATGACTTGGAGAGGAGATCTTGCCAAGCCATTGAATTTGTACTTTAAACTCAAAGAGGTACCTTTAAAGGGATAATCAGGGAAGTGATGTGATTTAATGCACAGCTTCAAAAAGATCAGTCTGCTGCTCTGTGGAGAATGTCTGTAAGTGGAGGCAGAAGTGGGGCTGGGAAGATCAGAGGGTGGCCTTTGCAGTCATCCCCCAACCATCAGGGATACTTCTTTTGTAACCCCGTAGGGATGCTGACAAATTCTCTCCTTGGTCAGCAAACACTGGGCAGGGTAAGATACATTCGAGGTGCCTACATTCCACCAAAGGCCAGAAGACAGATGTGCTTGTTTTACACAGCTGGGTGAGAATAACCTAAGGTTTCAGCAGCATGTGTGCTCTCAGAGGAGAGCAGGGGGCAGGGTGGTGGTAGTGGTGAGATAGAACCTAGACAAGGCCTTTGGATGTTTGATCACTATTGGTTCATTCCTTCAATGTATATCAATTCAGTAAATATGTTGGCACTCAAATTTTTTCCAATTAATTGACAGCCACAATTTCTAGAGTGCTTATGAGGCACCACAGTAGGTCTTGATGTAGATGATCTCTTTTATTCTTCATTATGGCCCTCGGAAGCTAATATTTATTCTCCAGTTTCTAGAACAGAAAGCTGAGGCAAAGAGAGTTTAAATTACTTGCCAAGAGCACATAACTAGTAAGAGAAAAGGAGCCAGGGTTCCACTATATGAACAAATGAATAAGCAAATGAGCAAAACCTACTGCCTCCTCTCATTTGCCTCTAATAACATGTGAGAATGATTGTGAACTTTCAATCACAAGAGTGTTTGAAAGACAGTGAACTGAAGGATTAAGCAATTGTGTGGGGCTTACTCATCTGTGGCTTTGACCCTAGAATAGAGAAAGGAAAATGGAACTACTAAGCTTTCTGTATTATGGAGAACATGTTACATTTGGTTAGCCAATTCAAACAAATTTCTTCTTTTTTAAGATTTATTTATTTATTTTAGAGGGAGAGAGAGAGAGCGCATGCATGAGTGAGCATCAGTGGGGATGCGGAGGGGGAGAGGCAGAGGGAGAAGGAGAATCCTGAAGCAGACTCACCGTTGGGTGCAGAGCCTGAGGAACTCAGTCCCAAGACCCTGAGACCTTGACCTGAGCCAAAATCAAGAGCCAGACACTTAACTGACTGAGCCACCCAAATGCCCCAAAACAGGTTTCTTTTTTTTTTTTAATTTTTTAAAAAATTTATTTATGATAGTCACACAGAGATAGAGAGAGAGAGAGAGAGGCAGAGACACAGGCAGAGGGAGAAGCAGGCTCCATGCACCAGGAGCCCGACGTGGGATTCGATCCCGGGTCTCCAGGATCACACCCTGGGCCAAAGGCAGGCGCTAAACCACTGCGCCACCCAGGGATCCCCCAAAACAGGTTTCTAATGAAAAGACCATTTTTCTAGGGAAGACAAATATGTAAAAAAAATTATACAGAATTTTAAAGAGTTTATAGTTAAGTTGAAGCACATATATACCCACAAAAGATAGCCACATCCTCAAAAGCATCCAGGATCCTATTATGACTTTTGCTAGCCTTAGCAGCTTTCACCTTCCTGGATCCTTTCCTTCATTTAAAAGTAAATAAAATAAAATTTAAAAATGTATATATTTATATGAAATTTTACAAATATCAAATACAAAGATGAATATGATACAGATTAAATTATTTTATCTTCATTATTTTCTTTTTTCTTCTACTTTCATTTATTTATTTTTAAGATTTTATTTGTTTATTCATGAGAGACACAGAGAGAGAGAGAGAGAGGCAGAGACACAGGCAGAAGGAGATGCAGGCTACATGCAGAGAGCCCTATGCAGAACTCGATCCCGGGTCTCCAGGATCATGCCCTGGGCCAAAGACAGGCGCTCAACCGCCGAGCCACCCAGGGATCCCCTTTTTCTTCTACTTTTAAAAGAAATTAACATTAAAACATTTTTGTAGGCCTATGGATACTCTGCAGTACCTAACAGATAAGTTGGTTCTCTTCCCAAATAATTGATACAGTGAGAAAAAAAATCAGGAGAAAGAGATTATTTTGATCTGAACTATGACTCTAGGGGATTCAAAGTTAGCCAGAAAGATGATACTAAGTGGTCAGTTTCCAGGACAAGGCAAAGATGGAATGGTCAGTCAAATAAAGTCCAGAGTGCAGTGGTAAGACAGGGAGACAGGTGCACAGTGAGAGGACCAGAGATTCCCTTTTATTTGATGCGAGCTATGGAGTTTGGGAAGAGACGGCTAATACTCCCTGTGCAGAGTGGACTAGCATGGACCAGTGTGGGTAGGGAAGGGCACATGGGAAAGGGGATTCTGACCAGGACCCTAAGCTAGAATGTAAAGCAGGGGATCCTGGGGTGGTGGGCAAATACAGGGATAAGACTGTTCAGGGCCATCCGGAAAGGCACATTGGAGCAGGATGAGAGAGTGATATCAGGAAGTGATCCTTCCCCATTGATGGTAATCTGATTTTTGTGCTCCTTCCTGTATTGCAGAGCCTACTAACCATAGACACCCTAATAACTAGAGTTTTGGATATGAATTAGGTTCTCCCAACCCAATGCATCTTGTGAGACTTAAATCCAGACTTGAATGAAATTGGGAGAAGACTTTGGCACAATTTCGCAAAAGAAAAAGCCTTAATGCCTAAACCCAGTTGAAGCATCTACTTATGTCATATCTACTATGCAAATCACAAAGCTGAACCCAGAATCAAGGGGGATGAGGCAGTTCACTCTCAAGTTACTTGGCAAAGAGCACCAATACAGAGCGGGAGAGTCACAGAATGTGATATGATACAGGGAGTAACATGATGTGACCCCCATATTAAAAGGACCATTCCAGTAGCTGTGTGGACAATAGATCATGGGGGGCAAGAGTAAGAGAGAACAGGCAGGAGGCTATGGCAATAGTCTAAGCTGGAAATGGCAGTGGCTCGCAGTAGGGTAATGGCAGTGGAGATGGTGAGAACAGGTTGAGTTCTGGATATATTTTGAAGACAGAGCTGACAAGATTTGCTAATGGCTTAGATATGTGATACAAGGGGTAGAAAAGAATGAAAGATGACTTCCAGGTTTTTGGCTCAAGCAAGTGGGCCTTTCTTTGAGGCCCCACTAGTCCAAGCTATTATCCATTGCATGATGTTTACATGAGTGGGTTCCCTTTGTCATAATCCATGAAGCTGTATAGGCCATACGTTTATACACATGGCTTTCTGTGTGTATGTTAGCAGTCATTTAAAAAACCAGAGAAAAATTAGTAGAAAGAGGCTCAGTCAACCCTGGGAGTCAGCCTTTTTATTTCCTCTAACTCATTCCCCTTGGTTCATAAACACCTCAGTTTTTCTGTGGCATTTTGTTCAGACCTCTTACCTGGACAATTGCAATAGAACGAACTCAATCCACTGCCTTTGGTCCCCTGTCTGTCCTCAAACCGTGGCAGAAAAATCCTTATAAAATACTGATAGGATTATCACAGCTCTTTCCTGCCAAGAGTTGCTTCCCCATAGAGTAAAGGTCAAACTCTAGTATTTCTGATACAAACCCTTACAGGTTGGGCTTCTACCTGTTTCCGTAATCTTCTACTGTGCTTGCTCCTTCCCAGTCTGCATTCCAGCCGTCACAGCTGTTTGCAGTTTACTCAACACCCATTCCCCTGTCTGCAGTGCCCTTCTCACATCATGGGCCTGGGTAAGACCCTATGCAGCTGCCCACCCTTCTGTGAGGCCTGCCTAGTGTCCCCAGGGCAAGCTTCACCCCTCCTTTGTGCTAGCACTTGGCCTTACCCTTCCTTCCATGTATTATTACAAATAACATTGGGGGTTACAATTATTTTGTATTTGTGTTGTAATCATTATTTTAGGCAAAGTTTATTTTCTTTTTCCTATTAAAGAGAACCGAATGAAATGAGAGAGCTAGACATTTAGATATGGTCTATATGAAAAGTAATAGAAGGAAAAAACACCCCAAATCTCACTATTTTGAAATCTTTCCTTTTCTTTCAGTCTTTTTCAATGCTTATTTTAAAAATATACTTGGAAACACGCAATATAAATTTTAAAAAAATAAACAAATAAAAATAAATAAATTTTGTGTCTTACCTTTTTTAAAAAAGATTTTATTTATTTATTCATGATAGAGAGAGAAGGAAAAAGAGGCAGAGACACAGGCAGAGGGAGAAGCAGGCTCCATGCAGGGAGCCTGACGCGAGACTCGATCCTGGGAATCCAGGATCACGCCCTGGGCCAAAGGCAGACGCTAAACCACTGAGCCACCCAGGGATCCCCTGTGTCTTACTTTTTATGTAGTATTATAACATACTATTATAACATAATGATTTTCTCTTGATAATTTAAAACTATTTCATATATGGTTTTTTGGAAGATTTTATTTATTTATTCACGAGAGACACACAGAGAGAGACAGAGACATAGGCAGAGGGAGAAGCAGGCTCCCTAAGAGGAGCCCAATGTGGGACTCAATCCTAGGACCTGGGGATCATGCCCTGAGCCAAAGGCAGATGCTCAACCATTGAGCCACCCAGGAATCCCTATTTCATATATGTTTGTGGAAAACCTGTTTCCATGCTGTTTCCATGTTGTTTCTTAGCACCTGTAGTTCCTTATCTATAGGTTTTGTTTACTTATGTTATTTGCCCATCAACTTATTGGTTTAGTGTTTTTTATGGATTTGTGTAAGATTTTCTTGTATCAAAAATATTACTCGTAACTGATGAATCACTAAATCTAGCCCTGAAACTATGAACTCACTTGAATTTAAATAAAATTTTGAAAAAAAAATTACTTGTGTTCAGTTTTAAAATATCATTTCAGTCTGAATTAGTCTGCAAATAACAGAAACAGGTGTACTAGTTCTCTCCCCTCACCAGCTTTATTGAGGATTAATTGACAAACAAAATTATGTATATTAGAGCTGTTCAACCTGATGATTTAATATATGTATACATTGTGACATCATTATCACAATCAAGTTAATTAACATATCTGTCACCTCACTTAGTACCTTTTTTTGAATGAGAATGCTCAAGATCTACTCTCTTAGCAAATTTCATACATACATGGCTGTATTCATTTTTTATTGTTGTTGTAACAAATTACCAAGCTTGGTGGTTTAAACCACACAAATTTATTCTTTTACAGTTCCGATGTCAGAGGTCCAAAGAGTCTCACTTGGCTAAAATCAAGGCGGGGCTATGTTCCCTTCTGGAGGCTCTAGGGGAAAGAATCTGTTTCCTTGCCTTGTTCAGCTTCCAGAGGCTGCCTGTGTCCCTTGGCTGGTGACCCTTTCCTCCATTCTCACAGCCAGCAGAAGTGGGTGGTTGTTCTCACACACAGTCACTCCCACCTCTGCTTCCACCATTACATCTTCTTTGCCTCTGATCTCTCTTCTGCTTCCTTTTTTTTTTTTTTTTTCCTTCTGCTTCCTGCTTCCACTTTTAAAGACTCTTGTGATTACATTGGGCCCGCCTGGATAATCCAGACCACTCTCCCTGCTTTAAGGTTAGCAGAGTAGCAACCTTAATTCCATCTGCACCTTTAATTCCTCTTTGTCATATAACATGGCACAACTACAGATTTAAGGCTGTGGACATCTTTGGAGGGATGTTATTATATGCCACATCAGGCATATCAACAAATAAAGTAATTATTTGTTTGCAAAAATAAATCTGGGGATGTCAGTCCAAGACTAGTATGACAATTTAATTAAACCATCAGGTATTTTGGCTTTTTTCCATCTTTCTGCTATATCATCCTTAGTGCCTGGGTCTGAGACTTGCTGCTTTATGCCTCGTGGTTGCCAGATGGCTGCAGGACCTCCAGGCATTTTGTCCATGCTCCAAGAAGGAAAAAGGTGGTGGAGTGAAGGAACAAAAGATGAATGGGGAGGCCAGCTGAGAATATATTTTAGGTCAGATTCCCCAGAAGTAGACCTTGGCCTGTTCTTGTGTTAGTGATTTACTAAAGAAGTATTTCTAGGAGAAATTGATAGAGTAAAGGAAGCAGCATAGAGAAGAAGATAAAGCCAAACAAGGGAGTGCTATAGCCTGACCTTGGACTCTGAGCATAAATGTGGGTAGGTCTATGTCCTCTCAAAGCCAAGGAGCTCCCACATTCAGACTCCTGCCCTAGTCACAGGGGCAAGGATGCTCTAATAGCTCAAAGGTAGTTGAAGAAAGTAACAGGTGCCAGCTATCAGGATCAGAATGCACAGAAACAAGGATGTGGGTGCACCGAACAGATAAAGGGTTTTTGATGGGCTCTGGGTGGAGCACCAAACATTTGCTACAATTTGTGTCTTTTATGAAGCCTCTCTTGATGTCCTCCTTAACAGTCTCCAACACATTTCTTCTTTCCAAACTTATTACATAGCCACCCCTTGCTGCAGAGATGTCTAAAACAGGATTTTTAGTTGGGTACTTTGCTCCTTTGACAAAATTGGAGCTCTGTTAGTATGTAAATAGGAGAGAATGGATATTGAGTAGGCAACCATCACTTTGTTTACTTTAACTTTGAGTCATTTTTCTTAAACAGAGAAATATTTTACATAGTAGATATTTTCTTCTATAATTTCTTCTACTCTTATAAAATTAATCCACCTATATTATATCTGTATTTTTTAGTTTATACAAATATTTAGTTCTTTATAGCTTATTTTGGTAAATAATTTCAAATGATGCTATAGATGATTACCGATATATCCATATAAACTTGCTATGTTTATTTGTGGGGCATATATTCTACTCCCCTGGTCTGTCTGTATATTCCTTCTTTAATGCCACATTTAAAAAAATAATGTGCTTTTATAACATTTTAATTTGTAAGAGGGCAAGTGCCCATCCTCATTTTTTTTCTTTTAAATTAGTAGTGGGTTTCATCAAGTTATTTTCACCATTTATTGGTATGGCCAGATAATTTTTCTAAATGATCAATTCAGAGGTATATTATTAATTAGATCTATCACTTAACATCTGTGAGCTTCATTTTTCTTTGCGGAAGAAGAGGTTCAATTAGGTGATGATTAGGCTCCCATCCAGGTCTAACAGTTTGTCATCCTGAGAATTATCTAGCTGTCTGAAGAAGATCCACTTGGCTGATCCTGTTGAACCTTGTAGTGGCTGCTTTCAGTATGAATCAATGGATGCTCTTATGTAAGGGGTGGGGTGAGAGAACACTTCTAGAAATCTATGGCTTCTAGTCTTCCCAGCAGTAACTTTTCTGTTTCCAACCACCTGGGGTAGCTTTCTTCCTGGAGCACCCAAACCAACTTTTCTTAAAAAAAAAAAAAAAAAAAACAACAAACTAGAGGAAAACAACAACTTGAACCATAAATAATAATAGTAAATGTATTTAATAAATAACCATGTTAATATATATTTAATTAATAAACTAATCTTAGACTTGTGCTTGGCACATAATAAATGTGACAGTTATTACCATTGTTTGTTGTTATTCTTTTATTAATTATTCCATAATAAATGGGCAATGGGAGGCCTGATTATACTGGCCCTTCAGTGAGTCTCAGTTCACTCTTGCTTCTCATAGAGTTAGAACTCCTTGCTCTGAGACTCTCCAGACTTCCATTCGAGTGTTTAAAGTTTTGTTTTAGTGCTTTCATACAATGTTAGCCCCTAAATGCGAGCTAATGGCTTTATCTGGTCATTTCCTAAGAAAGAGCTTTCCAGGGATGTCTAGGTGGCTTAGCTATTGAGTGTCTGCCTTTGGCTCAGGGCGTGATCCCAGAGTCCCGGGATCAAGTCCCACATTGGGCTCTCTGCATGGAGCCTGCATCTCCCTCTGTCTATGTCTCTGCCTCTCTCCCTGTATCTCTCATGAATAAATAAATAAAATCTTAAAAAAAAAGAAAGCTTTCCATCAAACACTGAAGACAAGACTTACTATGTTGGGCTTATTGATAGGGGACAGGTCAATTTTCAAGTTGACCTAGTTAAGCCTCATTTTTCATGGGTTCTGTATTTGTGAATTCGCCTACTTGTTAAAATTTATTTGTACCCCCCAAATCAATGTTGGTGGTACTTTCATGCTCCTTCACAGACATGGGTGCAATGGTGAAAAATTTGAATTGCTCAATGTCCAAGTTTTGCAGCTGAGGTTGAGCAGTGCAACTCTCTGCATTCTTGTTTATAGTCAGGAAACAAGTGCCCATTTGTGGTCAGTTTATTGCCCTGTTTTTTGTGTTATATGCTTTTTGTTGGTACTTTGCTGTTTAAAATGGTCCCCAAGCACATTGGTGAGTTACCATCTTTGCACAACAGGCTGTCACCATGCCTTAATGAAGAACCTGCATGTATTAGATGAGCTTCATTCAGACCTGACTTAAAGTGCTGTTGCTGTGAATTCAACATTAATGAATCGTCAGTACATATTTATATCTTATTTATAAGGTATAATAAGTACCTTATTTATAAGGTATCTTTAAACACAAATACACACAAAGCAAGGTTATATATTTATCTTTTGTTGACAAAATGTTGACAAAAATGTTGTGACAAGAGGCTCATAGGAACCTAACCCTATATTTCCCCCTGGGAACAATGGTTCAGTGTTTGCTAATTCAGTGTTTGTAGTGACTTTATAGAACATAACTACTATGAATAACAAGAATCAAGTGTACTTTCTTTTTTCTAAAAAGATTTTATTTATTTATTTATTCAGGAGAGACACACAGAGAGAGACAGAGACATAAGTAGAGGGAGAAGCAGCTCCCTACAGGGAGCCTGATATGGGACTTGATCCTGGGACTCTGGGATCATGCCCTGAACTGAAGGCAGATGCTCAACCACTGAGCCACCAGGCATCCCCTCAAGTGTACTTTTTTAACGGATATGTTATTGAGGCTACTTGTGATTTTTTAATCTTGAGGGTTCCTATGCCACCTCCTGCTCCCTAAAGATGGGACTCCTTATATCTTATTTGGGCATGATACAAGAATCATTTGGATGCCTCTAACACTCATTCACAGTGCTTTCCTCTTAAAGTCATTTATGCTGTTACTTAAAAGTCTAGTGAAGGATTTTCATTTTTCCTTTAATATTATATATTGTAGGTTTAGTTTCATCATTGAAAAAAGAACTGGTTGGGATGTCTGGCCTGGCTCAATTGGAAAAGTGTACAACTCTTGATCTTGGGGTTGTGGGTTTGAGCCCCATGTTGGGTGCAGAGATTACTTAAATAAATAAACAAAAAACCAAACAAATCAAACAAACAAACCCTGGTTTGTTTTAAGATGCACTGAATACTGTTTTTAGGGAAGAAAAGAAAATTTTACCTTAATTAATGACATTATAGATTCCTCAGTGACTAAAGCATTTTCTTAATGATAAAAGTAGTCACCATTAAGTTCTACCATATTCCAAGCACTGGACTAAGTACTTTATTACATTATTTTAACGTATCCTCACAACAGTGCTGCAAAGTGATCTTATGGTCTTCATTTCATCAGTGAGTACAAATCATGGAGCTGGATTCAAATCTCAATCTATTTGACCAGTTTACTGGTCTTTCTACTAAAACATTAACAGTAGGCACTACATGTTCATATTACCTGTTCTTTCTTGCAGGGCCTGTGTAAAACCCATTAGGAGAATGCAACTCAAGTTTACTCATCCAGACTGAATATGTCAAATTAGAGCTTTCTTGACTCAAGGTAAGGCAAACAAATGGAAAGAGCATGAGACACATTCCACAAATTCACCTCATGCTTTGTTACTTGGACAAAGAGAAAGAAATGTATAGGGGGAAAAGGGAATGGCATACATCAAACCATTTGCTTTTAATATATTAATAATAAATGCAAACAAATATTTGTGTTATATCTACATTTCGCTAGCTGGAAACAAAGTACACGATTCCAGAAGTGGCACTCTTAGCTCCAGCATGCAGTGACAATGAAACAGTAGTTGCTATGTCAAACAAATAAAACCAATCTTTCTGCCAGTGCTTTCAGGGTAATGGTAATTAAATAGATTTTTTTCGGTCATTCCTGTCCTATATCCTGCACTAAGTTGATTAACCTGTTTAATGAGTATATGAGAATGACCAAAGCTGACCTCACATCAAAGAGCCCCATTGTTGCTGTGTGCTGACCTGAATTTTAATTGTGTGCTAGGTTCTTTAATTGCACCACAGATGTGCTAGAGAATAGAGCAGGTATTTTAAGTGGCAGTGGGTTTCTTTTCCCAGATGTGTTTGGTTGCTCATAACATGCAATATTAGATGCTGTTTTGCATATCCAGGCTCTCAACACTCCCCCTCTTTGCAAAGATTCACAGTTTAATAGTTCTCTTTGATATAGCTAGCTGGCAGGAGTGATCAGTTTTATTTATATGGGAAAACTTAACTTTATGTATTACTGAACATCACAAAGAAATTTAGGAAAAGAGTCAGCAGGGAGTAAGTTAGAATTCAGTCTTCAGGACTCCTTTAAGGCCTCCAGACTCAGTCTTCAGCCTCTGAGAGGATTGTTAGAGGCAGATGTGGCTTCCTTAGTGTGCTGTCACCATGGACCAACTGTTATTTCAAGCTGCAAGTACCAGACTATAGAAAAAGGAAGCTAGTTCTTAAGTGATAGCATTCATTTTTTTAAAACCCTAAAACTCAGTAACATGTGTTGTAGGCTTCTTTCTCTTTAACTTAATTTTGTAAGCTAGTTGAACAGGTCATTTTTGCTATCCATCTGCAACAGGATGATGACACTTTGAACTCATGTTTCATTGTGGCACTTTCAAAAAAATTCAAACACCAACGGTCATAAACTTCTGGTGCTTAAGACTTAAAAAAAAATAAGCTGGCTTAAAATCTTTTTACAGCAAGATGGGGGTTTGTTTTTGGATGAGGTTAGGGAGAGGGCATATATAAATAAGGACAAAAACAACTACTGCTGCTTTCTTGCTGTACTCCTCCCTCCACTGATTCTTGGGATAGAAAGTGGACCCACTGAGTGGGAAGGGGGCTCGAATGACTTCTGTCATCCATTCTGTGTCTTATTACCTCTGATGAGTCCCAGATGTAAAGGTGAAGTGGCACCCACTCCAGGATGGATGAGAGAGGTGTGAATAGTGGGAGTGGCAGTGGGGATGGAGGGAATGTATGGGACCAGCGGGAGATGACAGGGTGTGTCTGTCTCTAACTGATGAAGCTGCCTGCATCATCCCTGCAGTCCTGGATCTCAAGCTGCCTTCTTTAGTGCTTTTCTTCTGTTGCTGCCTGTCTTGCTCATTCAATTTCTTGTCTTAACACCAACTTGTACTGTGTGCTTGGGGCATTCCCTCAATTTCTTCAACTATAAAATGAAGATACACTATGTTATCTCCCAAGTTTGTTCCAATAAATGAGTTGCTTGCTATTTTGTGGTCATCTTATCAGAGTATTTGACTAAGAAGAATGATTAAACTATTTCCCTTTTCTTTTATTTGAGGTACCTTTGGATTTTATTTCATGTTCCTCTATAAGCATTAAAAAACACGCAATCGTTGGACTGCAGATAGTCTGAAGATGATGTTGGGGTTTCCCCCTAGAATTGTGATTAGTTTTCTGAAAAGGAGTATTGATATCTGTACATGCTGGTACATTGTCATAGTCAGAAAGGGACCTTGTAAGGAAAGTAAGGAAGGTGAGGGCAGCAAGAGTATTTGGCAAGATCCTATTAGCGGTGATTTGCCCCCCAGACAGAAAGCATTAGATTGTTTTATTGTTCAGGAAAGATTGCTAACACATCAGCAGGACCCCTCCTTCACACAGTAAGTCAGCAGGAGGCTAAGGAATTTTTGTTTTTCAGTGTATCTGGCTGCAATTAATCCCATGTCTAAGTGGATACTGTTATGTTTCTTCACTGTGTTTACTGGTGTACCCTGCAGTGAAATCTTCTGTAGATGTCTAGGGCAGAAGCAGAGGCTCAGAAACACAGTTCCGGAAAAGTAGGGTCTGAAGCACTTTCCTTAGGGTTGCTCAGGTGGGGGACAGTCCTGGGGGTGGGGGAAGGTGAGGGATGGAGTGCTGAGGCTAGAGGGGTAGAGGGGAAGGAGAGTCCACTGAGGCTAGGAAGACACAGGTGCCTCTTTGGAAGTAACTCTCCTAGAAATGATCTGCCCCTAAGTACTGTTTCTTCATCATCAGAAATCTCTTTTGCTTTCTTTTTGCTCTGTTTTCAGGCATCATGTCTGAGCCTCTTCTGATTCATTGGTTTCAATCTAATTAGAGGTGAGAAGGCAGCATCAGGGTTATACCAAGATGTCTGGATGTTGGTTAACATGTTTCCTTGTGTGTAGAGAAGACCCAGTCTACCCAGGGAGCACACCTCTCCCTACTAATCCCACCCCCCAAGAGATTTCACTAAAACCCAAGGAACTTACTGTAAAGGAAGGGGCGATGGAGTCTGACCTTACCCAGAGAGCAAATTCAGAGAAATTCCATAGACCTGCTCTGTGAGGAGAGGAGTGTGACTTTTGTCAGCAGCAGTGTATGGAGATGCACCATCAAACTCACAAAACACCAGTTCTAGAATCAAACTCAGATTTCATATATCTGCAAAATTATTGTTATATGCTATAAATAATTGCAGGTTAAAGGGACAAATAAAAATTTTACCCAAACTATGGTTCATTATTTTCACCCATTTGGAAGAGATGGCTCAGGTGTGGCTGATTTGTGAGGCCTCTTAGGCAACAGGCCTTGGAATTCGTTTCTTACCCAAAGGGTTGATTTCAGCCTTGGTTCCAGTCACACTATCTGTGGGAACTCAATAAAGTTTCTTGATTTCTTTGAGCCTCTAGTTCCTGACCTGTAACTTGCACATAATAACATTAGCTATAGGGAATGGCTACTTTGAAGACCCAATATGAGAGTCTTTGTGAATGTATATTATAAATTACTATATACATTTCAATATTTTGTCCCAGCCACAGCATATGTAGAAAGACTATTACACACTTTGTTTTTTAGTGTTAGCCTTGTTCTAAGTTCCATTTATTGTCCCTGTTTTTTTTGTTTTCTTATTTCTTTCCACTTCGAATTTATAAATCTGCTAAATATATAGACTATTTTGGGGAAAATATAGAGTATGTATCAATAACTGAATAAATTTATTATTTTTTAAATAACTGAATACATTTAAATTGTAATTTTGCTTGTGGATTGCTAAAAGAATCAGAAAGATATGCTAATGTCAGCCTTCCCCACTTTATCACGAACTCAGGGCCAGCCCTGCTAGCTTACGGCAACCCAGTCACTGACTTATAGTATGCTGTGTACTGTCTATGGCACTTTCCTTGCCATAGCTCTCTGGGGATGGTGATACTTGATCAGTGTTTGCCTAATCCACAAGATCAGTTTTGTTGCTCACCTTATATAGCCTAGGAGTAGACAGATCTTGGCTTTAGTCCATGTACCATCCAGGGCCACCAGTTTGATCATTTCTTTCCCTGGTGCCACCATGGGCTGTCTTCTCTTGGAGACATCTCCCAGTTCACATACCTGGAAAGCATAGGAAAAACCCATTCATTCATTCCATAAACAGTCAGTGAGCCCCTACTACTTACCAGGCAGTATGGCAGGCACCCCGGGTGATATTGGAATACGTAACAAATCATTCCTGCCTTCTGGGAGTGCTTGGGCCAGTAGAGAAACAAATATGTGGGTAACCAAGTAGCTTGATGAACTAGGAAGATATGGTGGAGTGCTTGAGTGCACAGTCCGCAGAGCTGACTGGTCTGTCATCTACCAGTCAAATGGCCTTGAGCACCAACCTCTCAGAGCCTTAGTGTCCTATCTATAGCTATAGAGTGGTAATAATAATGGTTGTGCTGAGGATTACTTAAATCAACACGTGGAAAACATGCATAGCAGTGCCTGGCCCCACAGCAAACCCTGAATAGAGGATGATGATGGTGATGATGATGGTGGGTGTGGTGGTTATAAGTGCTCTGATGTGGAAAGCATGTCAGTTATCCGGGAGGCCCGGAAAAGCACTGCAGAACTGGTTTTGCTTGGCAGAGGAGAGGGAGGTCCCCCAGGTGAAGGCTTCAGCACCATGGGCATAATTAAGGTAGAGAGAAGGATGTTCTGGGAATTTTTTAGTCAGGCAGGAACTGTTCTCACCTCCTGATTCTGACCTTGATGTCAAAGTGGAAACAAACATGGCATGTTTCCATCTCAAGAATATTTTGTTTGCTGCCATGACAGAAAATTGACAGGGCTGGAAAAATATGATTTGTGAGCAAATAAATGCTTCTGTCAGGTAGATATGGTCAGTGCCTATGGTGGCAGGGAGGTTGATATTAAGAACTTATTAATTCCAGGTTGGGGAAATCTTGTTAGGAAAAAGAAAGGTTTAAACAAATCTGAATGAAGTTTGATAGTGTGGTCTGAGTTTAACAAATTATTTTTTTAGCCTTCACTTTCTTAAAAAAAAAAAAAGTCACAGGCAGGGTCATGTCACCTAATCAAATGATATCAATGTTGAGCAAAACCTCCCAAAAAATCCCTGGCATTTTTATCCTTCTCATTCCTAGAACAGTTCCTTTAAAAAAAAATGAGGGACATGAATTGCTATGAGTCTCCAAAATGTCGGAAATTACTAAAAATAAAACCAATGACAGGTGAGAAAAAGCTCCACTTAACTTTAGCTGGTACGTAAATAAGTCCATTTATATATAATTCAGTGTATTCTGTTTGAAAACATTGAATTCCCAAACAGAATAATCAGTTTAAAATTAATGTAGTTTATTAACAATTAAAAGTGATAACACAAGCTGAAGAAATTGGAGGTGAAATGTTGAGTTTCCTTTGATAGGTAGAGTAATTACAAAGTGTGCTTTTGAAGTTCAAGAAGACAGCCTTAGGACACAACATTTTTAAAGTAAAAATTGGCTTGCCCTCTGTTCAAGTGATTTATTTTGCACTAAGAAATGGGTGTGAGACATGATGTGATTTAAAATTTCATCCCTTGATGGAACTGCTTGAGGGTGACATGATTTTTTTCTTTTTTCTTTTCTTAGCCTACTCAGCCTATGAAGTTTCCTATCTAAAAGTTAATCTTCTGAAATTCCTTAGGAATTTAAGGAAACCTAATCTTTTGGTGTGTAAACAAAAGGGACTAAGCATATTGCTTTCCCCCTGACATTCAGGAGCTAGGAGTGCCCAAGTAGCCCCTAGGAGGATCTCGTGCTTACCAAGGCCAAACAAATCCAGCCATTCTTGTTTTGTTGCCTATTAAGTAATTACCTTCAGAAAACTTCACCTCTGCCATTAAAAATGCTCTTTCTCTCTTAAAGCTTGAAAGGTGTGGGGGTGAACTGGGGAGGGAATGCAGAATATCCTTGAAAGGTTAAAAGGAGCTGGGATTTAGTTAAAATAGAAGTTCAGATTATCAAGGGAGCTGGTTATTGAGGAAGAGAAAATGAGTAATAGTTTAAAAACCAGGTATTTTACACATTTCAGTGAGTGCTTCTCTGTTTTCACTGAGGAGCAGAAATGCATTTGACAGATTTCTACAAATTTTCAGTAGTCTGCTTATTATAAAGAAAAAAAACTTGAAAAAAGATCTCTTATGGTATGCTAACAAATGCTCAAAAGCTGGCTGTCTCTGAAGAGGAAAGGCTAGCCATGTTGTATAGTGTTTGTCAATTTCCTTGGTGTAAATGCTCTCACTATGGTGGATCCTATGAATGTAGAAATGGGAAGCTGGGAAGAGATGCAGAGTAACACACCATTACTCTTTCCATCATACAGACCCAATAAATGTAACTAACCCCAGGAATGTAGGAAATAATAAAAAGTTGTGAAAAAAAAGAAAGTGATAAGTTTTGAGTACTTTTTATCTTTGTTTTTAATATAATTTAATTATAAGTTTGTATAAGTTAATTTTTAATAATGACTGTGTTTAACAACCAGCTCACAACTTTTCCTGAATATTTAAGTTGGTTCTCAAGAACCAGTATGAGCTGGTTCTAGCATGCCACTAAATACATGTATGACATTTGTGGAAAGGGGTTTGGAAGGTCACACCACAAATTACTGACCATGGTAATTGAGGGATGGGGGAGTTGTGGTGTGTAGAATGGGGCCTTCAAGTTTTACTCTGTATACTTCTCTTTTGCTAGTATAATAAAAGTGAATACAACATAGTTTTGATAAAATATCTATTGTTTGTATATCAGTACTTCCTTTAACTCCTTACCACTGAACCCAAACCCCTGAGGCAGCATGGCTTAACAGGGAGGGTATGGACTAGTCAATAAAAATTTGGTTTTTAATTCTGGTTTGGCCTCTCAGCTCTGAGTAGCTGAGAGCAAGTTATTTAACTTCTCTGAGCTTGGGATCTATGTTAAATGAAGATATTTGGAGTTTATCTGTAAGTCTATTCAGTTCTAACCTTTACATTTCTGATTATTTCTCATAGCATTCAATATGTATACTGATTGCAGAAGATCCAGAGCACACCCACTGAGAAAGAGTTCTGTGAAGTCCCAACTCACCACATTTATTAGTTCCTGACTTTTCTAAAGATTATGGACTTGAAACTCATGGTCACTTTTGGTGATCATGATAATTGGCTGTGTTGAGAGAACTGAGGTTTGGAAACTAGCTAAAGGAAGGTATAGGAGATGTTCTTAGATTAGCTCTGTTCTTAGCTGAGGGCTTGTTGGTTGACTGGCATATTGATGGTGCATATGACTTGGGGGCCTGGAACTTGTGTTCTGGAAGAGTCCTTCCTGTGCTGCCTGGCTCATATTCTTCTGGAATGAATTGACTTTGAGTAGCTCTCCTGAATGTTGTGTCTGCATTGAACTGACTCTAGTCTCTGACCAGACAAATTAGGAATTTGTTCTCAATCAAAGTAACAACATGAATTTTTATTGTTTTGATTTTTAAAAAAGCTTTATCTATTTATTTGAGAGAGAGAGAGCATGAGCAGGGGGAGGGGCTGAGGGAGAGGGAGAGAGAGAATCTCAAGCAGACTTCCTCTGAGCCAGAGCCTAAAGCAGGGCTCAATCCCAAGACCCTGGGATCATGACTTGAGCTGAAATGAAGGGTCTACCACTTAACCAACTGAGCCACCCAAGTGCCCTTTATTGTTTTTATTTTTAAAATATAAAATATTTACTAAATTTATTATAGAAAATTTAGCAAAAACAGATAATAAGCACGAAAGAAAAAAGGAAGATCATTGATTTTAAAGTGTAGAATTTCCATTTTTGTTGTTATTGTGTTTTGTATATGTGTATCTAAATACACGGATGTGTGAAATAACATCATCCTTGAGAGTGAGGCATAGCATAGACAAAGAGTCTGGGCTCTGGAGCCAAAGTGCTCAGGCTGGAATCCCAGCTCCACCTGCTAACTGTGTGACCTTGTGCACTTTATCCTTCCACTATGTTTAGTTTGCTTGTCTGTAAAAAGAAGATGATAGAACCTGCCTTGTAGATTTGTTGTGAGGACTGAGTAAGTTAATAATATAAAAACCCTTACAGAACTGTGCTTTGTACACTATTCAATGAATGGTTGCTCTTTTTATTTTATTCAATTGTATATTGTTATACTGTAGTTTACTAACCTTACTGTTTGATGCAAGTGGCTTCTAATTTTTTTATAAAGATTTTATTTATTTATTTATTTTAGAGAGAGAGAGAGAGCCCATGAGTGGGGGAAGAGTAGAGGGAGAGGGACAAGCAGACTCCCTACTGAGCATGGAGCCCAATATGGGGCATGATGTCACCACCCTGAAATCATTACCTGAGCCAAAATCAAGAGTTGGGCGCTTAACTGATTAAGCCACCCAGGCACCCCAAGTGGCTTCTGATTTTTCACAACTGAGATGAAATCTCTTATAAGTTACAACTTCACATATATCCTCAGGATAAATTCTTAGACCTGGAATTGCTGAGTCGGCACATATTTTAAACATATATTGTGAAAATTAAAGTCTTCTCCACATATAGCTAAAGAACACCCACGTAAGTGCACAAACATGTCCCATCTCTCCCTCATGTCAATGCTACTGAGTAGATTGGGCTTTCACATTCTTTACCGAAATGAGAAGTATAGTCTATTTCCATAATATATACAAATCTATGCTCTTCATCTTAAATGCAAAATAAATGCCCTGAGATACTATTAAACTGTGAAAAAATAATTAAATCCAAGGCAAGCATTTTTTTCCACAAATTATTTCACCTGGTTGTGCCTAGGCATGGAAATACATCAACATTGAGCAAATTCTACCACCCCTCCCAAACTCCAAACTGCTCACTACCAGCCCTACTGCTGGACAGCAATAGTGGCAGGGACAGACATTGCCTCAGGGAGAACATGTACTCCCAGTGTGGAGGCAAAGGCCATTCCTGTTTCTCTTTCCCAGCCTTCTTGTCAGGGCAGACTGCAGATCCTGACACTTCCTGCTGTTTGCTTTGAGGCAGATCCTTTCCTTGGCCTGAGGGGAAGATGCTATGTCCATACCTTCAGCCTCCTTACTCTGCTTGAAAAGTTTGATTAGCCTGACTGACAGGGATGCTGATAAGGGAAAGCTACAATGAGCAGTGTTATCAGTCAAAGTTCTACCAGAGACCAGAACCAGCAGGACATTGGAGGCTCTCAGGCAGGAGATGCTGTTCACAAGTAGGATTTCTTCTTCCCAGGAAAAACCTCAGTTTTGCTTTTAAGGTCTTTCTTCTGATTGGAAGAAGCCATCCCAGATTATTGAGGACTATCTCCTTTACTTAAAGTTAACTGATGATAGATGTTAATCACATCTACAAAGTTTTCTCAGCAAAATCTGGACTGATGTTTAGCAACTGGGCATATTAGCTTAGCCAAGCTGACACAGAGGCAGTCACAATAAGAAGCCAGGGTTCATGAACAGAGGTCCAATTCCCAATCCCACCAGGTCCCTGTGCCCCTGGGAGCTCTATAACCAGGCAATGCACAGGATTGCTGAGCTGATGTAGAAGCTGCTCTTACTTAACTCCTCTCCTTCTGAGATAAGAGAGTGCCAACCTCTTCTTAGAGGAAGGCAGAAAGAACTCATTATCTCTATTTTCATGCAGGGCGATTTGGAAATTATAATTCATCAAGTTCATGTTATTAACTATGTTAGAGAAAAGTCTCAAATATCCACTCAAAGGACTGTCGGGAGCCATAGAGGTCTAATTATGACATAACTCGGTGTTTCTAAATAAAACTCCAAGGTGAGTTCAGAGGAGCACTACTTCCATGGGATAGTAAGTAGTAGGTGCAAGGTGAAGATTGCATGATCAAAAACATTTGAAGCAATTTTGGATTGAAGTTAAACATACTTCTTTACAGAAAGACTGAAAAATCTCCTTAGTAGGTTAATGTGAATAGGGACTCTTGAAAGGGCCTGTGGTGTGCAGTATTTCAAGCTTACTTGATTGTGCAATCAAGTTTTTGCTGAGCACATTTTGAGTCTAGTGTCCCATGAAATACGTTAGGAAAAGATGTTATAATCTGTAGTGTTGGCCACTGAGAATACAGATGGGATAAAATTTCTTCCAGATTATCTAATGCACTGCCAGCTAGCACCACTAGCTTCTGTACAAAAGAAGGTTTGTAGAAGTTATTGAACACCCACCCTCATTTACTGGATGTCCGTATGTGCCAGGTATTATGTTAGTGCTGGAACCACAGGGTTGTTCAAGACTGACACAGACCTTCATCTCGTTGAGCTTATGTCTTTCTCTAGACCTGTGTCCTCCTCAGGAAGTGACACCCTGTTTCCTCAGCTGGTCTAGATGGAACTCTAGCAGACTCACCATCAACTCTGGTGCATAGGTTAAAGGATTATAGAAGTGAGACCATGTCTGTGCCTTGGCTGAAGGAAGAAAAGTGCTAAGAAAAATCACATTTGTCTTGCCAGAGAACTAGATCAAAACCAGAAGAAAGAGAATCCTTTCATGTGGGGTGGGCAGTTTGGCAAAAAGCAATGCCTCTAGGATTGATGGAAATAAAAGGTGCCCAATCTCCCCTTCCTGCTGCCAACATTTTCTCTTGACAGCCAGAGACATCCTTGACTGAATATGGGGAGATTCAAATAACTAAAATAACCTTGTTTTTTTTCACAGCTATATAAAGTTAAAAAGCCAGCCAGGAAAGCTGATACCTGTGTTCTTACCTCTAGGTTCCTCAGTCTTACTTTGCTGAAGATGAATTTTAGTCAGCATGAGACACTCTGTTGGTCTTTTAAGAAAAAAAAAAGCCAGATTGTCTGTATTATGCTGGATTGATGATTCCTTGGTTTGCCACACACCATATCTTACTATCAAGCCATCTGGAGCAGCTATAACATATCTAACCAGTGCCTACTTGAGAGTACAGCTGCAGGCTTTCTAGAGTAGATATCCTATCCTGGAGAGTGCTAATTGGCAAAGAGGAAGTGATTCTCCAATACAATCACTGGGAGACAGGAATGACACTGAGGGCTCTCCTTCCTTCTGTCTTACACTTGATATCCATGAACAAATTTGTACTAACCGTGTATTTTATGTGAAGCATAAAAGAAAGAGACATTAAAGTAGGTCAGGTATCTTGGCAGAAGAAATTTAACTCGAAATGGGAAATTATAAGTAGATGTTTTCTCAAGTTGTAATTGGACATGGACTTGAAAATTGTTCCTTTTATGTTTATTTTAATTTCTAGCTTCTCCCCTTTTTTCAGTTACTTTCCCATAATGCTTCCATTTGGCTCAACCATACTCAATTCTTAAATCAGCTCTGATGAGGTCAGTGAGCAGGTTCAGTATTCTTTGGTTTACCAGGTAGTGGGCATTTCTTAATCTTGTTGCTATGGAGTGTTTTGGGGATGAGTACTGACCTGCCCATTCAGTTGTAGCTTCCCCTTAATATTGTCCTCCCATGATTTGACCCCATCCCATCTTGATGTTTAAATGTTGACATTCCTTCTTCTAGATCCCTTTGGGATCTGCAAAAGCTCTTAACTTTGTAGGAGTTGGTCCTCTAGTGAGTCAGTTTCCTCAACCAAACTTTCACTCAGCCTAAGCAAGATTGATCCAAGTGATAGAGAAAATCTTCTCTAGTGGTCAGATGTGACCACTAGGTTGGTAATGCAAGCTCAGGGCCAGTCTATCCGGGTTCTAATCTTGGATCTGTCATTTACGTACTGTATAAGCATCATTAAATCACTTAATCTCACTAGGCCTCAGTTTTCTCATGTATAAAACAGATATATAAGCTTATAGCATTGTTGTGGGGATTAATGAATGGTAAAGCACTTAGGATAGTACATATCACATGTAAATGATCAATAAAGTTAGCTATTATTGTTACTGTTATTTTCTGGTTGGTCTAAGGGGACTCTCAGTTCAATGGGGCAGAATTCATCAATTTAGAGTCTATTCTAAGAGAGTGGTGGGGGGTATGGGAGGTGTTTATCTGGATTGCTGAACTCACACTGTTATTTCATACTTGTAGAACATTCAGGACTGACCCTGGACATGTTCACTCCCCAAATCTGCTATAGTAACTTTGGAGTTAGGAGTTAAAACATGGTCCACTTTAATTTTGGGTACAAAGTACAGACTGTCACCATTGCACATCAAACTCCACCACTGATCCATTAAGCAGGAGCTTAGGCAAGGTAAATAGGCAACCTCTCACCTCTTCTATGCTGGAACACCACTTGGCTGATTACCCCTCCCACCTTTGAACACTAAGCTTTGAACTGTTGCCCAAGACTCTCACACCTTTTCTTTAAGAATACTTCTTAATTTGATTATTACCCTTGGGGAAATCTACTTGCCAAAAATTTCAGCAGTAACTATAGGCTGAGATCCTGGGGGTAAATTAGCATTGGATTTCTGGGCAATTTGCCCTAAATGCTAATATATAAAAATGCATCTGGATAAGGACATTTTTTCTTCTGAATCACCGATTTGTGGCCTAATTTTTATTAACAAGAAGAAAAGTGCTATTTTTAAAAAAACTAAGTTCATTAAGTAGGGTTTACCTAGCTAAATAACAACTAGATGTACCCAACCTGAAGACTGGGACTTGGTGACATTCACCTTTGCATCCCTCACAACTCCTAACTAACTGCCTTGAACGTTGTTGACACCACATAATAGGGTGTGCTGAGAAGTGGATATGTACTGGAGCATAGAATCTTGGGTTCAAATCCATGTTCTACCACTTATCTACCAGTGGTAGGATCTTGACTAAGTGTTTAACTTCTTTGAGAACCACTTCTGAAGAAAATAATGTAAATAAAGTGCCTGACACATTCTCTTCCATTGAATGAATGTTACATGATTGAATCCAGAATTCCCTCCCAATTCCGGAGAACCTCCTGGGCTTTTGAGAAACTTATTTTGCAGTGCTTAGTTTTATAAACTTTTCTCAAAACCCTTGCTATTAGAAAAGAATTCATTTGGTATAACCTAATTTTTTTAATCATAGAGATAATCACATTTGCTCTTTTACTACTCAGTTAAAAAAAACTAATTATGCCTTTGGTAAAAATTAGCCACTTTTAAAAGTAAAATATAAATTATTCTTAAATTGCTTTTGTGAAATCATTAAATCCTTAGAACAGACTTAATTTTTTTTTTTGAGTAACTTTTTACTTCATATGCTTTGAAAAGTCTCAATCCAAGCTTCCAGGCAAAAAACCCAGATTACTCACCAAGAAAGATAATCAAATTGAAATCAACTTTTCATAGGCAAACAGTATAAACTAAGAGATGATGGATTCTAAGGAAAAAGGACCATAGCCCCAGTATTCCACATCCACCCAAATTATCATTTGATTGTGAAGATGTGAGAAGACATAGAAAACATGCTACCTATATACCTTTTATAAAAATACTGAGGGAAGTACTCCAGCCAAATGAAAAATAAACCAGAATAAAGAAATCAAGAAGGAAAGCCAAGGCATACAAGATAGAATGGTGAGTATGAAATTCATATTACCTAACAGGTACTGTCATTGTAAAATTTAATGCAAATTTTAAGGATTTTTATACCAGAGGAGATAGATTATAACAGCAAAACAATCTGTAACTAAAATTTCAGTTTACTTCAGTGAAAGTGGGGAGAGGAGTTAAAATTCTGCTGAAGTTCTGCTCTTGATGGTTGTATGGAGATAGTTTATAGATTTTGAATAATTCTTGACTTTGCTAGAAAAATAGAAGTTCAGTTATATTTCTTAAAGTGAAATAAGCACAAGCTAATAAAGAAAGGAAGTGAAAAGCAGATATAATAAATTGAAGTACAAATTAAGAAGGCAGCAAGAAGTGTAAATCAGTAGTAAGAAGATATGAATGGGCAGAATGAATGTGAGTTCCTTCTCTTCCCCACACCACTCAACAACAAACACACACGCTCACAAGCAAAGGCTTTCCAATTAGGTGAAAAAGCAAGATCACTATTTTCTATTTATAAGAGACATACTTAAAAGTAAATGACAAAGAATTATTTTTAAAAAGAGACATGAAAAGATACATCAGGTACATGCATGCAAAAGGAAATCGGGGATGAAATATATGAGAAAGGAAACATTTAAGACAAAATACATTAAACAGAACAGAGGGGCTATTTTAATATTAATAAAAGATAAAATCCACCCAGAACATATAACCATTAAACACTGGAAAATGCTTCATTGAATTGAAAACTATTTGCAACCAATATGGTAAAAGAAAACTTAGAAAAGCTAGAAAAGTTCTTGCAAATTAATTAGAAGTCAACATTGCAAAAAAAGAACAAGCAACATATACTAACAGGTAGTTTATAAAAGAATAAATACAAATGTCTATTAAACATGTTGAAAGGTCCTTGACCTCTTTATATTCAATGAAATGTAGATTAAAGGCAGAGTGATATATTTTTCACATATCCAGTTGGCAACAATTTTAAAATAGAGTTATTTAGTGTTTATGAGGATATGAGGAAGCCAGTACTCTCAAACAACTCTTGGTGGAAATGTGAACTGAAAAATATTTATTTTTGGAAAAGAGTTTGTTAATATTTATGAAACATTTAAAATGGATCCATTTCTAGGAATTTATCCTACCGATGCATTCACACACCTGCACAAAGATATAGTTATAAAAATACTCAGTATGGCATTATTAGTAGTAAAGAAAAATTAGAAATAACCTATGTTTTCACCAACAGAAATTAAATTTTAGGACTTCTCTACAATGGAATACTATGCAGCTATTAAGAAGAATGAGGTTTGCAATGATATGGAATGATTTCCATAACATATTAATGGGGAAAAAAGCAAATTTCATAGCAGTATATGTGTACTCAGTGTTGTCCTTGGTGTTGGGTATACAAAGGTAAATTCAGGTACAATTTCTTTCTTGAAAGGCCCTCACCATGAAAAAGATCATAGTGTTCCCTTCATAGGTAATTCAAAATAATAATAATGCTAAACTGTGAGGAAGTATGGAAGTAGAACAAAGGACGTTGTCAGCAGCATGTGTGCTTGAGGACTGAAGAACATACGTCCAGGCAATTCTTGGATACCAGCTGGGTGTCCTACAATTCAATTCAATTCTGACACTGTCTACCTAGAGATAGCATTAGATTCCACAGATTAGTGGCTCAGTTCGACAAGCCTGCCCTCCACTTCAGATGTCAATAGAAAGCCCAGGCTGTTACCTGTGCTTCTGTTGGACTAGCTGTGAATCAGAGGTTCCCATGACTCCCTCTTTGGGTTTGATTAACTTGGTAGAATGGCTCACAGAACTCAGAGAAACGTTTTATTTACTAGCTTACCAGTTTAAAAGGATATAACTTAGGAGAAGCTGAATGGAAAAGATTCATAAGGCAAGGTGTGGAGAAGGGTGCAGAGCTTCTATGAGCTCTTCCAGGGCACCACCCTCCCCACGTTTCCCTATTTTCACCAATCCAGAAGCTCTTGAAACTCTGTCCCTTTGAGTTTTTACAGAGGCTTCATTACATAGGCATGACTGATTAAATCATTGACATTGGTGAATGATTCAAACTCCGCCCCCTCTTCTCCCCAGAGGTCAAGGGCAGGACTGAAAGTTTCAGCCCCCCAGTCACATTGGTTGGTTCTCCTGGCAACCAGCCCTCCTCCTTAGGTGCTTTCCAAAAATCATCTAATTAACATAACAAAAATCACCTAGTTTTATTGCTCTCATTACTTAGGAAATTCCAATGGTTTCAAGGGCTCTGTGCCAGAAATGGGGATGAAGACTTGATATGTATTTATTATAAATCACAATATCATAGGACCTGTTGGAATATAGATAATGTGGGCTGACAGTTTCTTCTTTGGAAAGCATAAAAAGAAAGCTTGGAGACCTTCATGATTTACTAGAAAGACATTCTGGACAAGCTTTAGTGACGTGCTATGGGCCACAGCAATTCTCTGCCATCTACCCCCACAATGAAGTCTGGGATTTTCCACAGAGCTGCAGGGTCTTATCTTCAGGCAGAGGGCTCTATGCAGTATGTGTCCTATCTGAATGTTGTTTAGATAGTATTTTTTAAAGGACTAAAAGAGTAAGAAATCATTTGACTGGTTTCTACCCTTTAATACATGGAATTTCCTATCCCATTACACTTTAAGTGTTAACTCACTCATTCCCTTGGTACTTGACCCATGGCCAGCACCTGGCTTTTCCATGTCTCCATGATTGGCACATTGTCTTGCTTTTTTTTTTGTCTGAAAGGCCCTGGCTACTCTTCTTCAGTTTTCAGCTGAGATGCAGACTCCTAACTGAAGCTGTCCTAGCTGCCTGTGCAAGTCTTGGCTAGTATCTGTCTTCACATCAGTTGTAGCATAGATCGTGTTGTTTGGTTCTGGTTTGTTTGTGGGCCTGATTCCTCCATGAGGCTAGAGCGTTTGAAGACAAGTTGGCACCCAGCACAGGGCTTGACATAAGATTGGTACACATTCAATAAATACTTTCTGAGTCATTTAGTGATTGAGTGAATAGGATACCTCTTTTTTTTGAGATATAAGTGAAGCAGGAGAGGAGGTGTGATGACATGGCCGATTGGTTGTCAGGACAGAAGTAGACTTGCTCATAGGCACCTGTTATCTCAGTGAAGGGGAGGTTAAGCCACCTGCTGAGAGCAGGGGAGGCAGGGAGCTGGTTGGACCCTTGAGGAAAGTGATAAAGATTTGGAACAGCTGTTATGGAGAACGGAAATGGAGTAGATGAGAAACCCTTGAGGGCCCAGTTAAGATTGGAGCTCATAAATTTATAATGGAGCCCAGTAACATGAATATGTAATTTTCTCCAGAAAGGCTTAGCAGACCTGAACCAGAAATAGATAAAATAATGCTAGTTCCTATTTATTCATGCCTACTACATGCCCAGCATCTATGCTATATAATTAAAGTGCCCATTCTCTATTCCTCATAGCAAAGCCTGAAATATAGTAATTATTATTTCCATGATGTGGATGGAGAAACTGGGGTCTGTCGAGATTAATAACTTTATTAAAGTCACACAGCTGACAGCTGGCCAAAGCAGATGCAAACCACAGGCTGATTCTAAAGGCTAATACTTTGTCTGGAGCCATGCCATCTACTGATGCTTCCATGAATCCAGCTGGGTTTAAACTGAGTTGGGTTTTATCTTGGTGAAGGCAATGAAAGGACAAAGGAAACTAGAAAGGCAGATACTGGCTAGACTGTTGCCATAATGACTAAACATGGATCTAGGTGAGCTAGTATCTGAATCCAGGTATGTTTGGTGGCCTCCAAGTGATGAGAAACTAAAAGTATCAGCAATATCAAAGACTAGCTTTAAAAAAATAAAGGAGTGGGGAAAGGGCATAGATAGAAAGCTGTGGTTTGCTTTTAGGAGTCTTAAGTGACCCAGTTCTAGGTGATGTAAAGCTAAAGTGTAGCTATGGGAAAGGATGTGAATGAACCAGAATTAAGAAGGCCATAGAACTACAAAATCCTTCTGTATTGTTTCTCGGAAGGTCAACACCTGGCATAGTTTAAATGCTCAATATTTACTGAGCGAATTAATGAATGAAAGGATAGCCACACACGCAGAACTATAAAGTAGTGAGACTTCTTATGGGGTATGTGAGCGTTTATCACTCTTTTATAATACCACTGTACCCATAATCTAATGAAGTAGAGATAGAGTAAAAACTGAAGTTTGCCATCTAAAATAAAAACAAAATACTCCCCTGAAGTGACTGATTTTGGAGAGTAAGAGTTACAGGAGCTCAAGCATTTGAAAGCCTTTTCAATTGGAAGAGAAAAGAAAGTTCAGCAAAAACAGTTATTGTTATCATGGACAAGAAGAATGGTGACAAAATTTAGAAAGGGCAGTCTTCTGCATGTTCTGTTGTTTGTTCATACCCTGTTACATGAGTTAACGTCTATATGCTCCTTTAGCAAAGAAAGTATGAGTAGATTGTTTCATGTGTTATATCACGGACCCAGGCTTGGTCAACACTTTCCTGCTTTGAGAACTGTAATCAGGTCTTCTTTAAGTCTTATTTAAGCTAAGTCATGATTATCCTCCACAAGTGGTATATAAAACAGAATCCTGATTCATGAATTAGTTCATTGTTTTTCCCTGCTGATGTTTGATTGTTAGGTATAACATACATGCATGCCAAGTGATGAGAGATGAAACAGCATGATGTAATCTTGCTGTGTTTCAAAGAGTAAAGCCTCCAGGGTATTGGTAAACACACAGCTAAACAGAGCTTCACAATACACTTCTGTGTTTTATGGTTCTGTCAAAATCAAAGGAAATGTATTTACTTTGGAACAAATAATTGTGGGAAATTTCTATAGTGTCCCTGTGGCTTGTTTTTCATGGTAACTAGAATTCCCTTTGGTGTGTGAATAACATTGTATAAGTAAGCAGTCTTGGATGAAGGACAAGATGTATTCCAGCCTTAATTATGGTATAGAGGATTTTACCCCAGGCTTCTTCACTTGTCAAGAAATAGCCATGGAAAGGTGCATTACTGTTCCACAGTTAAGAGAATTAACGCTCTTAACTGAACAAACTCTTGGTGAAATATAAGAAAATGATTATTTCTCCACTCTGAATTCTTAGATCATTAAAACTAAAAGATAGCCTTGGCTCTCTGTACTTTGTTCCCTTTATAATAATTTTGCAGGAGAGAGGGTAACCTCCATGCAACCTGGCTATCTGGCTCTGGCATTTTCTATGTACTTGCAAACAGAATTCAGTTCTTTCCTGCTTAACTATGTGATATGATGTGATATGATGGTTACTCTAGAATATACCTATGAAAGGAACACTCTAAGAAACAAAATCTATGAACCAAGAATTTTTAACACTCTTCAGGTCATGCTTTGCTCCTACCTTTCTTCTAGTATAATAAAAACTTAACACTTTAAATTTGTCTAAAATGACAGAAAGACTCTCACTCTTTAGACACTCTTAGATATCACCCTGCATGGCATGAGGTAGAAATAGAAATTGTTGTCTGAAACCTGGAGAGATCAGACAGAGAGATCACACCCTCAGTTTTCTGAAGGCTCAGTTGATTCTTATACTATGATTGAATGTTATTATTCTAATTATAAAGCATTTATATTGTGAAACTGGCAAGTATGGGGTTAATTGATGACACTAATATGGATATGTCAAGGCAGAAGTAATGATACACTTTGGAAGACAAGAATGCATTAGAACAGATTGTCAGCAGAATCACAGTAAAAGTGAGTTATAGCAAAAGCATGGACAAACCAGCAACATGTAAAAAACTCCTAAAACTCATGAAAACATACTATTAATCTTGAATTTTATTCTGCTGTGGTTAGAAGAGTGTGCGTCATGGTCATTGACAGCTAGGACCGGAGATTATAGACATATCTGCATTCTAGGTATGTTTTCCCCAAATTTTTATTGCTGTCTTTCTTCAGAATACTGAAAGAATTAGTTAAATTCATTCATTGCTATATCGGGGAACTACTTTTAGAAATAAAGACGATTGTATGAACCATAAGATCTATGATTCATTTCACACAAAATGGAAAATTTACATATTATAAATCAAGATAGTTATATAAAACACCATATACTGTCATTATGCTCTAAAAATTAAGAGTACTTCAGGGAAGATGAAAAAGAACCCATGTGATTTGTAATTTACATCCTGAAGTTTCTTCCTTTTTCTGAAAATCAAGAACATTTTTTTCCTCCTTTTAAATCAACAACACACAATTGTGAGAATTGGGTGGTGTTTAATTCTTATGAGAAGTTCACTGAAAAAGCCTAACTCTATTCTATTTAACCTTGGTTTCAAATGATTTCTCTAGTATCTTGTATTTTCCTTGGTGATCTGTAAGTAAGGCACTGTTATTAGAGCTCCATGGCTGGAAGGCAGATTGCATAGGCATAAGATATGAGTGGGTGGCCAGGAAGTGGAAATCAACGAGTATAGGTTTGTTTCAAGAAGTTGGCAGTGAAGAAAAGAAAAGAGAAAAGAAAATGGAAGATAGCTCAAGGGGTAGCATATCAAGGGAATGCTCTTTTAGGATTGGAAGAGAGATTATAGCTTGCTTGTAGGCTGAAGGGGAAGGACCAGTGGAGAGGATGAAAGAGAAGACTCAAGTGAATGACAACTGATATGAAGTGCTCCAAGAAGATGAACTGGCCAAGAGCAAGGTCACAAGCATAGTGGTTAGTTAGCCTTGGAGAGCAGGAACCTGTTCTGTTCTCTGTGCTGGGAAGAAAGAAAGAGAAAATGGATGGGAGTTTAAAGATATTTTGAAGAGGAAAGGGGCAAGTTAAAAGATCTATCCCGTGGCTTTGGCTGAGGTAATGTGGTAGGAGGATTTGGAGAAAAGGAAATGATGTGGAATTGGCTTTGTAGGGAATGTAATTGGGTTTCACTGAATGAAAGTACTATTACATAGGAAAATTTGCCAGTTGAGATTGGATTGGACTTAATGGAACTATTCGGTTTTTGAATTATTTCTATTTTTATTTTTAATCGTTTCCAATAATGGTTAGAACCTTGGGAGAAGAAAATGTGACTGTGGATTGTTTGAAGACCCAGGTTAGGAATGCTTTAGTAAGACTGGAGAACATGGGCTAAGGGAATAAATGACACTAGATAGAGATATTAAAATGGCATAAATGGGATCAATGAATAGTAAGAATAGGGAATGTTTTGGGAAATGAAGAAAAATGAGGGCAGAGAGCAGGTTTCATAGGGCAGAGAGCAGGGCAGAGAGTAGGGATTGGAGGTTATCATCAATAAGGGGCATTTAAGAGTTTAAGATCCTGAAGCTGAGCAATTCCAAATTATAGATAATCAGATATACAATGGAGGGGTCTGTTTATAGGGAGGGCAAGTAGAAAAGTTGAGGTGATCAGGTTATATAAGGTATGGGCCCTGGAGAGGAAGACATAATGGACATGGAGGTGCCTGCAGGACGTGAGCTTCTGTTATACCAGTACTTATCTCCTTGATAGCACTCATAATAAATAATGTTCTCTTATTATGTATCTACCTTCCCACCAGACTGCTAACTCATAGAACTTGAATAATGTCTTATTTATCTTTATATTCCTAAGTGCATGATGCAGTTTCATGTACCTATTAATGCAGCATAATTGTTAAATACATGAGTAAGAACAAAATTCAAATCAAGTATAATTTATGAAAGAGCTAAGAAACATGGCAGCAAAAAAATGGAGGAAAGTGATATATATGGATGGTTTTCAACTGAGAGGTAAGCAGATGTTAGGATGACTGAACTAAGTTTGTGATTGGGATACGCTCATCTCAAAGGTGATAGGTTATGGAATGAGTAGTTACCATTAGAAAGGATTTTTAGAGAAATGGTATCTTCAGGGGCAAGCCAGCATTGAGGAAAAAAGACAAAATGTGCGTTTACATCGAGATAGAGGTTCCACAGGGCATGTGGAAGACCCTGGTGGGTTTGTAGGAATTCATGTTGTGGGGAGGGATGAAGTTGAGCCAAATTGGAAATAGAGTATGAGAAGTAATGACAGAGGGTGGAAATTTCCATGTTAGGGCAATAGTTCAGGAATAAGAAGGAAGACAAAGATAGGGAGGCAGGCTGAAGAAGCAATGGTGATTCTGACAGCTTGTTGAACAGCATTTATCAAGACCTTATTAAATGCTAGGTAGGCATTGAAAGAAGCGCTTTTCATGAATTATCTCATGGATTCCCACAGCAATAATATGAAATAGATAACATCATTTCTATTTTCTGGAAGGTGAAATAATCTTCCCAAGGTCACACTGTTGGCCAATAGCAGGCCTAGGATTCAAACCTCCGGAGCCTATTCTCTTAATCATTCATTATGCATTCAGCCTTCACAATAAAGCCCCCAAGTTCCAACAAGTAGTGTTGCCTTTTCGCAGACACTTTCCATGTGTCGTCCAGGGGTGAAAGTTCTAAGAACTCAGGAGATTTCAGGCTCTTTTTCTTTTAGGTAGTAATCAAGAGAAGGACATTCATTTTTATTTAGCCTGGGGTGGGTAATCTTCAAAGCACCATGCTGAGTCACAGTTTGGGAAAGTACTTGAAAGACTGAGACAATTGCAACATGTATAGATTATTGATTTTGTTTATTTTTCTTTTCTTAAGAAAGGCCTAGTAATTATGGAAAATATGTAGCTTTGAGGGAAGAAAAAATGCCTTGCAGACTAAAAAAGACAAAGGTATTGATGAACTTCCATGAAGAGACTGAGGTGTGTGTGTGTGTTGCAAAATGGGAGAACTGTCAGTTGTGTATGGAGGTATGTGGTTTTCATAGTACGTAAAGCTGAACCAAGTGTTTCCCTATGGTGACAAAACTGGAGGAAGCCCAGACTAAATACTCTTAATTGTAAATTGTGCCTCATATATATGTTTGAATGGGCTGTGTTGTGTTCAGTGAAAGGGTTGAGCAAAGACAGAAGGGCCTGTAGGGTGTCTGGCATGCACAGGAGAGACTGGTCCAGCATCTGGGGGTGCTAAGTGGTTTGGGGCTAATGGAGAAAGTGGAAACAGGGACTTTAACAGGGCACCAAGAGCTTCATTTGGGAGCTCAAAAGGTTATCATGTGTGGGCAAAGAGGAATTTATAATTGGGAAAATACCATCAAGAAACAGAACACATGAATGTGGGCTCTAGTATGTTCTCCTGGCACCGTGGAGTACTTCAACCACACGGTGGTCCTCACTCTTGGGCATGTGGAAAGAGGTATTCACTCTCTAATACCTGAGGCAGTGGGGGGGGGGATTTGACTTGAAAAACAATTCATAACAAACTATATGAGACATTTTTAGTGTGTGTTCTGGGAACATGTTGAGAAGTTTGCAACTCCTATCATTTTGGCTTTCCCTGAGCCTCAGTGTATTTGAGTGTTGATAAGTGGATCAGTTACGGAGGTGCAATTAATGCACCACTCAGCTGCAATTAATGAATCTTGCTCACTTTAAAGATCTTTATTTCATAATTATTTGGTACAGTGCTAGGTACTGCATATGAAAATCTAGATCTAGATTCTACTACTTAGCAGGTGAAATGTGACTTTAAGTAGATAATGAGTCTCAGTTACTCATCTAAATATGGGAATAATCAAACCTACCTCCCAATATTTTTGTGAGGACCCAGTGAGAGTCCATGGGCAGAGTACATAGCACAGGGACTGTCCCACAGTGGGTCTCTAATAAATGTTACTATTCTCCCTTTACCCTTCTCTCACACTTTAGTGTTGGTATGATTCTGATCACGTATATTTGACTCTGCTGCTGCATAGTCTGTCCATTAGACATATTAGATTTGTTATTTATCTCTAGACCATTCAGAAAAGAGGGTTGGTGTTTTGATTGCTCAAGGAAATGTGTCTAGATCAAATTAATTAAGAAATGGCTATGTTGAAATCTTTTTTTACCATTAAAAGAGTAAGAGCAGTACATGACAGAGGAAAAAAAAAATCCATGGTTTTGTTTGAAAACCCAAGAAAACATATAGGGAATAGTATTGAAATAGTTTTCCAAGCCACTATGAAACTTCTAGATCATAACCCTTTGCCAAATAACCACTTGGAAAAATATATATTTGTATAATTAAAGCTAAACATACACATACCCTGTTACCCAATACATTTACTCTTCCGCATATACTCAGTAGATATGAGTACCTGTGTCCACTAGAGGATATGTACAGGAATGTTCATAGCAGCTTTATTCATAATGGCTCCAAACTGAAAACAATCTGTAGGCCCATCACCAGTAGAATGTATATATAGTTTGTGGTATTTTCATATAATAGAATACCCACAAGAAAAAAAGAACAAATTAATAATATTTATAATATCATGTATGAATCTCATAGATATAATATTGAATGAAAAAGTCAGACATAAGTAGTACATACTGTATGCGATGAATTAAAAGTGGCCACATATTTTTGCAACTATTCTTAACAGGATACAGAGTTTATATGTTCCTTCCTTGAATATCAGTTGCTGTTATGACTTGCTTTGGTCATCGGGATATGAGGTGGGGGGGAGGTACCATTGTATGACTCCTCAACCTGGGTCTCAGAGGCTTGTAGCACTTACCCTCTTAGAACACAGATGTCACATGATAATGCCTAGTCTGTTCTGCTAGACACATACAGCCCAATTAACAGCAAAAACCACTAGGTATTTATTTGAGCCTTGTTAGATCATGAGCCACCAAACTGAGTTGCCACATAACTGTAGCCACATAAGTGACCCCAGCTGAGAAAAGCAGAAGAACTTCCCAGCTGAGCCCAAGCCAAATTGCCGACCCAGAGGATTATGAACAAATAATGGTTGTTTTAAACAATTAAGTTTTGGGGTGGTTTGTTATATAGGAAAGATAACTGATATAGTGTACGATTTTATTCATATGAAGTTCAAAAATAGGATAATCTATAATAATAGAGGTCAGAATAGTAGTTATCTTTGGTGGGACACTGGAAGTGGCATAAGGAGGAAGCCTCCCCAGAAATGCTTTACTTATTGAGCTGGTTAATGGTCACACAAATTGATTCTCTTGGTAAAAATTCATCAAATTGTACAGTTGAGCAATTGAGATTATTGTGCTGTACTATAATACCTTAATTAAAGCATACACACACATACACACACAGAGTGCACATGATCCAGAATCTTGAGAGATACAGGTATGACACTAGATGGATGAATTAACAAACAAGAATGTAGGGACTGGCAGAGTCAGCAAAACACCAGAAACTATAGTCGGACTGTTGAAGATGGAAGCCATTCATTTAAAATATACTTATTACCTGGGATCCCTGGGTGGCGCAGCGGTTTGGCGCCTGCCTTTGGCCCGGGGCGTGATCCTGGAGACCCGGGATCGAATCCCACATCGGGCTCCCGGTGCATGGAGCCTGCTTCTCCCTCTGCCTGTGTCTCTGCCTCTCTGTCTCTCTCTGTGTGACTATCATGAATAAATAAATAAAATCTTTAAAAAAATAAATAAATAAATAAAATAAAATATACTTATTACCCACCTACTTTGGACAGACACTCTGCTGGGGATAAACACTTGAATAAAATACAATCTGACCTCGCAAATTACATGTGCTAAGCCAGGCCAGACAAAGACAAAGATGAAAACTAAATGATATTGTTTTACCTCAAATAGTGGGCAACTGAGGACATAAAATGTAATTAAGAACTAGAGTATAAATCCCAGCATAGTCTTTGAGAGATAAACTGAATAAATACTGCTTATTAAAGTTCATATCCATCAACAAACCCACAGAATTATGTCATTTTGTATAATATATATAGTATGTGTTTGTGAGACTTGAAGCTACCACTGAGTTTAGGAATTGTCCAAATTGAAAGTTCTGCTCATCCCTTGGTTAGATCATATTTTAATACTTTTGTCAATGAGCTTGACATTGCAGCATATCAAAGCAGAGAGTGGTTAATCAATTTCATTCACCCTTTATTCACTATCAATTACAATGTTAAGTTTCTAGAAAAATATGACAGTGCACTCAGCTTCCACAAAAGGTAGAATTGTTCAGTGAGCTGGATGAAGGCTGAGAATGAAGCCAACACAGAGGAGAGCAGGCTGTGAGGTAGAGAGGTGGAGTTCTGATGACATTGTTTGAGCCTCCAAATCCAGCTGTACTGAAGTATACAGAATTTTCCTTTATTATATATTTGGCTTTTTGCCACTTGCAGGAACCCTAACCACAAAAGTCAGCTTGACTGTCCTTCCTTCCTCCTGCCCCTTGTTGGCTGCTAGCTAAACACTTACTGTCTCTTCCTGGACACAAAACTGTCTAGGGTTATCGTCTTTCTTCCAGGCAATTTCATATAGAGTAAAGGTGTGATAGATGAAGGTAGTGGCTGAAAGACTGGGAAATGGTAACAATGGCAAGATATAGAATTTTTCTTATTTGAAAATATGAAGTCTAATTGCCATCTTGTCAATGACCCAAATGTTGGCACTGGCAGTGTCATAGTGCTTATATATGGATATAACCCTACCACACACATAAATTAAAGATAAAGCTTAGGGTAGGGTGAACAAATAATAAACAACTTTAATACATTTATTTTACCTTTTAACCACTCAATTAATTAACCTATTAACTTCCAATTGTGAATTGTAACCACCTGTACTTTCTTAAGATAATTGGAATCATTGCTATTTATCAAGAGGTGTTCTTTAGTTTATTATGTGTTGCTTGTATAATTAATTTATTACTTTATAGTAGACCATTATATATGTGAGCTTCATGTATTTCAATTCAAGGAAAATTTATGTTAGTCACAAGAAGTGACAAGTGTCAGGAATGACATGGCCCTTATCCTCAGGGAATTTGTAACTTAGAAAGACAGACATATAAACTGGAAATCAGTTAGGACATGGTGTCAGTTTCATGTAGTAGTATTATATATAGTCTATTATCCAAATGTATATGTAAATAAAAGTAGAGAGTTCAAAATTAAGCAGGCGAGGAGAAACTGCTTCTGTCACATGCTGTATTACAATCTCTTTCTTGCTAGTCTTCCAAACTAGAAGGTGAGTCTCCATCATCAGGCTAATGTGTTAATCACCTTGTATTCTAAACCTTTGCACAGTGCCTGGATTAAAAGTGTTTTGCTGAATTGCATTAATATTGTAGCTGTGTCCTTGGTTCATTTAACTTTATAAATACATAGTATATCCATCTCTCTTGACTGCCGGCTGCCTTTCTGTGTTCAGAGGAAACAAGTAGATTCCTAAATCTTGCCTTTTGCTTTTAACATGTGCTGGGCACCAGGCCAAGCAATGGCCAGGTGGACAGGCAGACAGGAGTCTAGAAAGTTTATACCAAAGGTCAAGGAAAGGTGGATGGCCTTGAGTTCAGCCAGGCATGAGAAACATGATGGGCCCAAATTCAAGAAGTCAAGGGTCTGGGCAGGCAGCCAAGGCAGCTCTAGGAACAGAGTCGGAGGAAGGGGGGCTGTGCGAGTAGGTGAATGGGCAACTAATTCTCATGCGAGGCTCCAGTCAAGTTAAGAGCTTACTCCTTTGAGAGTAAAATTAAATCTTAGCAAATGGGAAATGCAGAGGGCTCTTGAGTGAATCCGGCTGACTGTATGGTGAAGCTCCAAGGTGTTCCTTAAGGCACCTCACCCCATATTTTTTCCTACTGACAGGAGCCTCTCACTCATGTGAACAAAGCATTATTCTTTAAATTACTTCTATAAACAGAATTCTAACAAATGAATTCACAAATAGCTACTTCCTGTTTATGTGCATTAAACAAAGTATAAATTTTAGGTCTAAATCCAGTCATAAAGCTGGATACAAAATATATATTCATGCATGTTTATAGGAACACCACACACACATGCTTGCATGCACAGAACTAGAGAGAAAATATCATCAAATCATTATGCTAGAACCCGAAAATATAGAGCAATACGCACTATTACTTTGAATCTTAATTTATGGAAATGAAAATAAGGTTTTTTTTGTCAGGGACACTGAACCTACTTAGCACACTTACATTGTGTGGCTCTGGGTTGGACTGACAAATTTGTAGAAATTGTTCAACATTAATCCTTAGAATTTATAGTTAAGTTCTTTGAACCTGACATTAAATTTCCTGAATCAGTTTCACAATGTGCTATGATGGAGTAACAGGGACTGTGTTTACCCTTCTGCGTTAGACAACTAAAAAAAGGGAAAAAATATGTGAAACAATAGTGTTTAGTTATTTTTAAATAGTCAGTAAAAGTAGTGCCTGGGTGGTTAGTTGGCTGAATCTGACTCTTGATTTCAGCTCAGGTCATGATCTCAGGGTCATGAAATCAAGCCTACATCAGGCTCCATGCTCAGCAGGGAGTCTGCTTGAGATTCTCTCCTCCCTCTGCCCCTCTCCTTCCATGCTCTTTCTCTTTTTCAAATAATAAATACATATTTAAAATAGGTAAAATAGGCAGTACAAGATAGTGATCTCTGAGAGATAAACAAATGAAGGGAACCCTATGATTAACCCAGCTTACTGCTTGGTGAATGTTTCCAGGCTGCAGTGATGTCCTCCCTGAGTTGAGGAGAAAGAGGAGGTCAAGGTGTCCAGAATTCTCAGGGCTAAGTACCAGAGAGGAGAAAGCTACACGGAGAGAGAGACAGAAAATGCTGTGGAGATGTGAAAAGGGTACCTTCAAGTCTTTAGCTGAGTACTGGTCAGTATGTATGTGAGAAAAATTCTGAGGCCCTGGAATTAGTGGGAAGACTTAAACAGGACGATATTTGGAGCTCACACAGAACCAAGAGAAATTCATCTTTCCACCACTCAGAGTGGAAAGAGCTCTTAACACATAGGACATCCAGCAGGGTGCTCAGAAAGGCTTTTCCTTAGTTGTGAAGTCAAGCCCTACACTAAATGTTACTGTGGACCTGCCTAACAAAGATTAAAAACAAGCCTGGAAAGGCTCAACCTGTTTCTAAGTAACTTAATTTTCCCACAATAATGTTTAAGAATATTTACCTACCATATGACCTAGTCATTTTATTCCCCATTTACACAAGACAAAAGAAAGCGTATTTCTACATGAATATTTGTATACATTTGTTCATAGCAGCTTCACTTATGAAACTGGAAACAACCCATGGGCTTATCAGTAGGTAAATAGTTAAACTGTGGTATATCCAGGTAATGGAACACTACTGTAAAAGGGACAAAATGTTGATATACAGAACAGTATGATGAATCTCAAAATCATTATGCTGAAGAAGCTAGACAGAAAGGAGTACACATATAATCCTGCATTATTCCATTTACATAAATTCTAAGATGCAGACACATTTTCAGTGATAGAAAATAGATCAGGGGATCCCTGGGTGGCGCAGCGGTTTGGCGCCTGCCTTTGGCCCAGGGCGCGATCCTGGAGACCCGGGATCGAATCCCACGTCGGGCTCCCTGCATGGAGCCTGCTTCTCCCTCTGCCTATGTCTCTGCCTCTCTCTCTCTCTGTGTGACTATCATGAATAAATAAATAAAATCTTAAAAAAAAAAAAGAAAATAGATCAGTAATTCTTTGAGCATGGGGATAGAAGGAAAAATGAATTACAGAGGGTCACAAGGAAACGTTTGAGGGGTGATGGAAATGTCTGTTCTTTTGATTGTAGTGATGGTTTTATGGGTATATATATGCCAAAGCTCATCAAATTGTAATACTTTAAATATGGCAGTTGATTCTGTGTCAGTTATCCTTTAATAAAGTTGTAAAGAGGGAAGGAAAGAAGGAAGGAAGAAAGGGAGGGAGGAAGAAGAAAAAGAGGGAGCATTGAACATCTCTGTATTTGATATGTGTCTCTTTTGCCATGGGCCTGCTCAGCTGATGGGGTTTCCTATTTACCAAGGGCAGGTTTAGATCCAGGTTGAATTCCATAGAGTGTTCTGCTTGGTTTGTTGTGGCTATTGGGACATTGGCATCTAAAAGCAGCTCTGGCTGGCCATTGGAGCCATAAAGAGGCTATGACTGCCTTGGATTTATGCCTCTGGCTTCTTCCAGAGAAGCCATATAAGACTGTGGCAGCTGAACATTTGAGCACAAGCCCTCATTGCTGCAGATTTCTCTGGGAAATTACAGCATAGATGGCAATCCTTGAATTTTGGATAATTCTCTCTCTCTTTTTTTTTTTTTTTTTGGTCTAAAAGTTTTCACAGTTAAAAATCAGCTGCACAGAGAGAGGGAAAAACATTTTGTTGTGTGACTTTCTGAAGGACTTGAAAGAGAATGTAAGATTTTGGAAACATCTAAACTTAGATGAACATTTGTGAAAGGAGAATAAAGTCCTGGTTTTTGCATTCCAGAAAGTGTGTCTAGACCACCATGAGAATCTTTGTTGGAAAGCAGTATTTCTGGCCCACAGTATCCTTCTATCAAAATAAATACATCTTCAGCAAGGAATATTCCTCATTTTCCTCTCCATAGGCTGGATGCCCTCCCATTACCGAGCTTCCAGAACACAGCAAGAAACAGAAGGCTCTTAATCTCTCTTCTAAAGTAAATTTGAATTATCTATCATTATCGAAGTGATTATATACTTTTTCAAATGGAAGTTTTATAGACTAATAGTTCCTAGGTTAGTGGTTTTTAAATGAAGTTGATTAAAATATTTAAAAGAACAGGAAACCGTTTGAAAAGTGCAAGCCTAAAAAATATTGCCTGAATTCCTGATGTTACTTTTTTTTGGGGGGGGGAGACTAATTTGGGGAGAGAAAAACCAGGAAAATAACATTTGAGAGAGTGTTTGGGATTGAGGAAATAGAAATGACTATTCTTCTTTAAATCACTTTTCCATAATATCTATTAGTTTTACTAGTATATTAATTGGCCCTGGTCCTAGGAATGAAAAAACTCTAATATATATATATAACAAAATTGTTTAAAAATTGCAAGCTTTCCGTTAAAGTCAAATGAACAAACTTAAGCTTTTAATGGGCAAATGCTCTTCTCCACCTTCCTCCTGTCTCTTCCTCCTGTTATGTGGTGATCACTCCCTTCCTAAAGCTATCCATCCCTTTATTTGAATGATTCTGGATTCTTTTGGTTTCAAACTCTACTATTGTGAGTCACTGGTGGTTCTTCCTTTCCCACACAACCATACGTACCATCCTACAGTCTCTCTTTAGATCTCATGGTTTCTAAATCTCTACCTTTAGTTCTAATCTTCATCCTGACTAGATATCTTCATTTGCAATTGCCTTTCAATACCTCTTACATATGTCACCAGCACCTCACACCTCCAAAGTACAAAATGTGCCTGCGTTTCCTGCTGTGTTCCTCAACTTGAGTTTCCTACTTGATTAGCAGTATTAATTGCTTCCGAGTCATTCTATCAAGAAGTACTGGCACCTCCCTTTACTTCCCACATCCATTATTTATCAGGGAGTATTTATTTTAGTCAATGTGCGGAAGTCTTTAAAATCTCTCTGTGTTTGTGCCTTCTGGTGCTTGCATGATTCGAGTTCTAACATTTCCTTACCTGGATGAACTATTGTCCTCCCTACTTTTTCTGCCTGCTAACATACTTTCGCCTATTCCTGAAATCCTTCACACTGCTGCTTGAGTTTTCTTATTAAACTTTAGCTTGGTTTTTGTAGCTCATTCATTTCCAAACCGCAATACCTCAGGATTGCCTGTGGAATTAGGCCCAACTCCTTTGTCAAGCGTTCAAAGCTCTCCTCAATCTGATAATCCCTTCATCCTAGTTTACTCCAAATCCAACCTTTCATGCATCCCTTATACATTTTCACTATTCAGCACCTTTCCATAGATTTTTCCTTTTTCTTGTGAGGCTTCTTTCCTAGCACCTGTTAAAAACCAAGCCATTTTTGAAATTATGCAGAGATGCTTGTTTCTAGTGAAGACTAATTACATTGAATCAGTTCTTGCTTCTCCTGAGAGAGCCCTTTGCTTACCCATCTGTTCTAGCACTCATGCTGTACTTGGTGTGGGATACATTTGGCTCCAAGCTGGCCTCTATGTTCCTAGAAAGTAGACACTGTCTTACTTATCTTTGTACCTCTGGTAATGCTTAGCACACTGCCTTGCATAGAAAAGCAAAGTTCACCATGCCACTGTTAGTTATGCGCAGTACACAAAGCAGAGGAGCACCCATGCTATTTATCCTCTTGTGCTAAAGGTACTTAGATCCTTGCATAAGTATGTCTCAGGTACATAGGGGATTTGTGTATAAAAGCCCCTGGATACTAACTGTTGACTATACCAGGTTTAGATCATATGCCCATCTGTGGACTGGGGTCAAGGTCAACCTCAGTGTATCCTGAGAAGGGGAGATTTTCCCAGGAGAAAGTCAGGGTCCTATTAAAGGCAGAAAGGGAGGTGGATCCTGGACAGGAAAAAATAATAGAGGCATATTATAACTTCTTAATTATAGACTCTCATAATTCAAAACATGATAATTTAGTAAAGGACTACATTTTAATAATATTAATAGAGAAAATGTTTACTTAAAAATAGTACCATAAGAAAAATTACAAACATATTTTTTAGTCTATGCAACAGAAGAAACTTTAAAAAATAACACTAATAAATTATCTTCAGTCATTAAGACATTAATTCATTCATTCACTTTAGAGATTCCTTTTGAGTGTTTAGCTACATTGTGCTAAATGGTACAGGTACAAACTCTCTAAGATTAGGTTACAGATTCCTGAGTTGACATCAGTCTCATACACTTTAAGTTGTTGAAGTAAAAACTCTATGTGATAATGTGGAAGAATTTCACTTATGTCTTATCCCACAGAGTAGCGCAACTTAATTTCTTTAAAAAGTGTTTTGTAAAAAGGCATCTTGTAACTTAAGGTTTTTAATTGATTCATCCTGGCTTTGCTTTTAGTTAAGCCAAATTAGTAATTTGACCAAATGGTGCATTTCACCAGTTTCTTACGCCTGAAGAGTTTGAGATGACCATATAAGGAGGCAAAAATTCTTATATCATTTGTATTTCTTTCATTATGAATAAACTTTGATAGACATGATACCTTCTAATGTAACTGAACTGATCTTTTTGATGATCAGTCTCTAATGTGTACCAAGTCCTTTTATTTTTGAACCAGTTATGCTGAAACAAAGGCAGTCTTTCTTGTTTCAATTATATTGAATATTCACATTATTTGTTAAAGGAGGATTATGTAACATTTAAATGAAGGCTCCAATCCATAAAATACCTGTCACAGATGAAAAACATGTACGTGGATAGGCATAATGCATTCATTTAGAGGCTATGGATCCGCTATCCCTCAAGGAATGTTATAAATCCACGTGGTGTCCCTGGGCGTCGGGGTTGGCCACAGCATCTGTAGCTGTAGAAGCCAATGTGGCCTAGGAGCTCCCCGCTGGCTGCACATCTGAACAGCTTCAAGAGTACAAGTTTCCCCATCAAAGGTTTGGAATAAATTACACTAAAAAATTGGCTCCAGAAAGAGTTATTTTGGATAGGACAAGGTGAAGCTCTCCTGAGGTGTGTTAAATGAATCCCTTCTGTGCAGTGGGTGTCTGTGGGAGAGTTGATGGGGGTGGTTAAAGGCTGTGGGGGAAGTGGGAAAATCCAACTCCCCCACCCCCAACCCCCTCACACACACTTGGCTCCAGAAAAGCCAAATCTACTGACTGGACAAGGGTTTGAAAATTCAGTTTCTTAATAAATGGCTTTATAACTTAATAGGAACACGAATCTTATAAACTAGTAATCTTTTTTACTGATACTCATTTTCAAAAGAATGTCTTTTCCCTTCAGTGGAGTGCTAGAGCCAGTTTGTCCCGGCTTATGAGAGCTGATCGTTAAGTTTTTAGGAATTTTGTGAGCCACTTGTTAAATACAGCTGCTATTAAAAATGAAACGATATAAACTTAGAATTGCATGAGTTATATTAAAAACAAAGGTAATGAATACCCCCAACTTTCCACTTTTAAGTTATTCTACTACATTTTAACATGATCCTGTGGTCCTGAGGTTATTTACATCTATCATACCTGTATGGTGGACAGATTATATAATGCTGTGCTCCTTCCTATCTCCTCATGATCCCACGTTCAGTGACATCACATGATAGTTTGAAATCTGCATGATGGGAATATTTACATTACAGAAATTGGCTACAAATCATGGCTTAATTTATCATTTTGTCGATTATCTAGATGTAAGCAAGTGATGGAGAAAATATTAATAACATTAGTGATAATAAATTTAAATGTGTTTTATGCTTATATTCGTTACATTGTGGATAGCCCTCCAAATTAAGGAAGTATCTTCTGGTATTTAGAAACTATTATCTGGGGACGCCTGGGTGGCTCAGTGGTTGAGCGTCTGCCTTTGGCTCAGGGCATGATCCTGGAGACCCAGGATTGAATCCCACATCAGGGCTCCCTGCATGGAGCCTGCTTCTCCCTCTGCCTGTGTCTCTGCCTCTCTCTCTGTGACTCTCATGAATAAATAAATAAAAATCTTAAAAAAAAGGAAACTATTGTTGATTCAGCAAAGAAGTGGCTTACATCGTCAATAAACAAGTACTGTTCTGATTTATGTCTTTGTTGTTTATTACTTTTTAATATGAATGAAAATATTAACCAGTATTCACATGGTACTTATACTTGTTTGATCATTGTAACCATAGGTAGTTAAGGAGACAATAGTAAGATAAAAATCAAGGAAAGCATTCTGTGAGAAACCAACTGATTATATAGAATTTCTAATACAGAGCCTTGATATTTTATATATTTCTATATAAATATTTTATTTATATATTATAGCCATTCTTTATTATCAGTAAATTTATATTAAGCGTATGCATGTATTTATGTATACATTTTTTTTTCTAGAGAGCTGATGGTTAAACTTTTACTAGCACACCACTGCCCATAAGTAGTTTCCTACTCTTACTTAGAATTTGCCCTATTTTTCCAGAGCCAAAGTCTCTTCTGCGTTAGATACTAGAGGAGGATCTATGGCAGAAAGGTACTTTGCCCCCTTGATATGGGCCCTCCCAACCCCAAATTAACTGGAGATTTGCCAGGAGAGAAAAAAAGTCATATCTCCCCCAGGCCCTAAATGTGAACCTGATTCATTAAAAAACTACATGTGAAAAAGAAACAAACAAAATTCCATGGCATTCTTTTTCTCTAGTACTCTGAACCCATGGAGCCATGTTCCATATCCCAGTACATGCTTCAGACCCTCTTTAGTTTGCTAACCTATTATACCTCCTTCGTTGTATGCTTTCCCACTCCCAGCCTAATGGTCTGGTATCTCCTGGTCCTCAACATGTGAGCTGGACTCTACCACCACCAATCCCCACCCCACCATTCAGGAGAGAATCTGGAAGCCTATTGGTGGGCATTGGTGCTTTCAGAGGCAGGTGTTCTTGGACTCCATTTGATCTCTGGCTTTGCCAGGAACATTGGCAGGGAAAGGAGATACATGGTAGGTGGCCACATAATAGCTGAGATCCTAGCTTGTAACCCATTTGAGGTGCCCCTTGGGTTAATCTAAGAGGGTAGAACTTGGTGTTTAGAGGAAAATTGGGCTTAATATTTTATACTTTCAGGGCATGTTTTCCAGTATTCTGACTTTACAAAATGGTCTGTCTCATCCTGATTGCAGTATCCTCCTAAAAGCTGCACAGTGGGAAGACTGCCTGGGCCAATGGGAAAGACTGTGAGTCAGGGGACCTGGTTCTTATCTCACTTCTGGTACTGATGAGCACTTTGGCCTTAGACAGGTTATTTTACTTTTCTGGAACTTGGCTCTCTATCAAATGATCTACAGCTTCCAGTAGTAGAGATCCCTTCTAACTCTGTCATTCTATAACTCTTTGTCTTTTGTTTTACAGTTAGAGTAAAAGAAGCACACATCTTTGGTCAAAAAGTCAAGGGCAGAGTCTAGCATATTGGTCATATCAATTCTTTGAATACGGATCTCAAATACTTTATGGCAGTAGGCATAAATCATAAATAATTCCAGGCTACTACTCCCAGATTTCTTAGAAGGATCAGAGCACTGACATTCTTTGGCAGATGAAAAAAGAAATTCAATTATCTGGAATGCAAAGAGAAAAAGAATATTCTCTCTTGTTGAAAATCTTTCTGAAGGCCAGTAGCAGTTTTTCTTGCTTTTGTTAGAAAAGAGAACACAGCAGTATTTCTTCCATTATCATGGCTCTGTTCTGCTTCAGGATTAAAATTCTGAATATATATGATCATTATACGTTCAGTATCATGTGCTCTGCCTATAGAAGATTTAAGAGATTGGCCTAAATATATACTATCTTAGGTGTACATGGAGGTATTTTTATCAATTATTATCTGTGGTCTCTGTGAGTTATTTAAAATTTATGATGACAAAAAATTTTAAATATTTTTTTGGAAGGTGGTGGTGGTTAGTGTTCCATTTCATTGAGTTCTGGTTAATTAAGACTCTGAGATGTTTAAAGAATTCATAAACATAAAACATTTGTACTGTGTCCTAAGTATCAAAGACCACAGTTGTTATTTAACAAGACAGTTGCGCTCATAAGCAAATGTTTTCAGATTCTGAGATAGAAGAAACAATGTGCCTCATCAGCCTGACCCTCCCTGTGGAGGAGCAGCTCCCCCTCTGACATAGCAACTTCTTCAATATAGGACCTTGAGGTGGTCCTGGCTTTATTCTATTTAATTAAAAGTGCACGTTTGAGCACTTCTCTCTACAGTCTTAGACCCCAATGAACTTGCATTCTGGTGTTCAGGTAGAAGACATATTCCCCACCCAGACCGTGACCAATTTCCATAGCAATGGAAGAGAAAGGGGGGAGGAGGGGGGAGTGAAAAAGATGACAAAGAAAAAAAGAAAGAGGAAAAGAGATAGAAAAAGAAGGTATGATTAGTCATGAGGAGCTTTTGCTTAATTTTAAGTTGGAGAAGAGAATTCATACCTCACAAACAAGGACGCTTCCACTCCACTTTTGGAGTAGCCAAGGTGGAGCTTTTTCTCTCATGGGAGTCATAGGCTCTAGGTGTCAACACTGTGGCATATAGTTCATCCACTGAGCTCCTTTGACTCAAGATTTTCCCGTTCGTTGTCAAAAGTATGTCCTAAAACTCTGTTACTATTACAACACTGTTTTGGTCATGCAGGGATTAGTGTCTAAAAAGAAAGTAGAGTTTAAGCATTGAGCTACTTACCTGAAATAATTCAGAGTTAAACAGATTTCTTGATGACCCTGGATGTTGGTGACTTTTTATGTATTCTTAGGTAAGAAATGAAGCTGTAGGTTTCATTCCTGGCCAAGTAAGTAACCAACCAAAGAAACCAAATCTCTCTCATTACACTCCCATCTCCATAGCTACATTCCTGTCAAATGCAAAACATTTTTTCCCCTGATATTGATCTCTTGATACAGCCATGCCCTGATTATTTCTTTGTGGCTTACTCATTTCATCAATTATCCAGATAGCTTAATGACTTCTCTTGCCTACCTGTTAGCATCTTTACCAATAATGAGAGAAGAAGGTCTCAGATAAATTTATTTGGCTATATTTTAGCACTTCCTGAATTCGTTTTAATGGAGAGAAGGTTGAAACTATGAATAAAATAAAGATCTTACATTATTCTTGCATTTCATTTGCTTATGTCAGCTCTAATTCATGTTTCTATGGGTATTTGAAAAGTTATTTTCACTTCTGTATTTTTAGATTTCAAGACCAGTTCTGTCAAATGGCAAAGACCCACCCTTGCAAGGTGGTGGTGGTGCTGTTGATGTGCTGTGCCTCTTCTGGCTTCATTCTAGGTAAATAAATCAATAATAACTCTTTTGAGCCTTTCACTTTTATTTTCACTGTGAAAAAGTTTAGGTAGAAATATATCTGTCTATCTGTATCATGCGTATTTGTGTGTGTGTGTGTGAAAAGGGTAATGGAATACAGAATGCCACACATGGGTTATTCCCACTATGAATTAGTCTCTTTTATCTGTCTCTGACCAAAACAGATGTTGGCAGCCTTTCTATTCCAGCTCTCTAAGTCAGGCTAAGACTATCAGTTCCGCTTAGGAAAGCTGTAGGGAAATGATTTAACTCTTTCAATAGACCCTTACTAGCTTTTCCCTTGGTTCCTTTTGATTATAAACTACAAACAAAATTAGAATGCATCTCTATGCAACAATAAAAGGAAAATAGCAATATTAAAAATACATCAATATGACTCTAGAGGGAAGTGAATTTTTATTCAAGGACTTTCAAGAATTCTGACACTGAAAAGACATCTTTGCTTGAGGAGGCAGCTGAATGTGTTTCCAACTTATAGTCAACGTTCATTTGCATAGAATACCAAAAGAGCCATTTTTTTTAAATTCAGAAAAAAAGAGTATCTATTAGAACGCGGCAGCATGCATCCTGTAAGGATTCTACACTTTTCTGTAAAAACTGACCATTTAGAAAAGTAATTCTGTGATTAGTGCCACAATAAAGCTCTTGTACCAGGATTCTGCAACAAAATGTAAATTAAAGGAATGTGAGAAAGGGAGACACTGCAAGGGAAAGAAAGGATCAAAGAGTGAGGAAGGAAGGGGAGATTATTAGAAAAAAAATGTTTAAGAAACACATAGTATATCAAAAATATATCAAGGAAAGAAACGGTCTTGTAAGATTTAGGGGGTGAAAACATTTTTGGTAAGTTACTAAATAAGGGCTCTAAACATTTTCCCCAATCATGCAAAGGAAAGAGGAAGAGGCAATGACTCCTTAGACTCTAAGTAGTTTCTTATTCTTGATCCCATTTAATATTCACAATTATCCTACGAAGTGGGTATTTCTGTCAGTGCTTTGTCATGCAGTACACATGCCAGGGCACCTGTGCATTAGACTCCCAGGCAATTAGTTTTGTGGAATAATGCCACTGTTGGCACACTCCCTCCCTCTTCTAACCCTTCCAGGAATATTGGAAATATAGGTAGGGAAGAGGCTCTGCCTATCTTACATGAACACTTTCAACAAAATCATTAAGGATACAAGAAGGATAACTAAAGATGCACTTAATCGCCATTTATCAATAAATGACATCTGGAAACTCAAATTCTCCCGCCAAAGTAAAAGCCCAAGATTTGTTGATGTACTTCCTACCTTCCGGGGGCTATGTTAAACGCTTCACATATATTACCTAAATTAATCCTTCAGCAGCCTACAAGGTAGGTGCTGTATTTTTTTTCTCATTTTCAGAAACTGAGGCTAAAGCAGTTGCTAGTTCTCTGATAGCACACAGCCAGTAAGTGGCAAAGACTGGTATTTTTTTATTCCAGAGCTGAAATACCTACCTAACCACTTCATTTGAAAATTCAGCTCTGTTGGGTTTTGTCCTTCATTTCTTTCACAGCCATGAAAGCCACGGAGTAGGCCCTCTGTTTCCTTTCTCCATGAACCTCATCACAGAACCTTGAGGTGGCTCTCTTCCGCCATAGCAACTGTCGCCAGCAGGCATGCCATGTGACGCAAGGAGCATCACAGAGAAGTATTTCTTGAGATGCACAGCATTTCCTGCTTTTGATGGCCTAACTGTGAATTGCTGATCACAAAAGGCCTAAAACCAGAGACATTAAACATCAGAGGCAGCCACAGATGGCAGGAGTCTACCCGTTTGCCCAGGTCACATGATGTGCATGATTTCAAAGCCCATGTGCTTTCTCTATGCCACATAAAAAAGTAAGGACTCAACCAGAAGTAGGATAAGGACTTCTGACTCCCACACCCACCCCACCTTGTTCTCTATGATATGACTAGGAAACAAAAATTGAAATATCTTTAGGTGCATGGGGAGGGAAGGAGTGAGGAGTGTTCTAGATTCTCAAGCAAGAGCTCATCATGTGCTTCTAAGAGTACAGAGGAGGTTGGGTGAATCTGTAAGGAGTTACAGCCGCATTAATCTCCGTATGGTGAGTACCATGCTGGTGGCTCAGTTCTACAATGATGAGCTCTTATTACATATTCATTACACAGATTGCTTTATATTTCTTATTAGCCATTAAAATGGACAAAAGTAATGGAAATCATTGTGGGATAGCCCTTGGGTTACTTTCAGTAAAGAAATACCTTCTTAGCTGGGAAAAAAAGGGGTTAGGGGTGTGAGATTGATATGGGGAAGGCAGAACTGGAGAGACAGAGGCTGATCTATATATCTGGAGTGGAAGCTAATTAGTCACAGTGACCAGAATTTGGGTCAGGGTAGGATCAAGTTTTGTAATTTATAAAATAGATCAATTCTTTGTCCTCCTTCCATTGTACTGAAGGGTAGGGGTGTTCATTTGGTCCAACAGGTTTTGGAGCTGCTCTGGTCTTTCAGTCAGTGAGAATCTGTTTCATGAGGTGACAGTCCTGCCTACTCTCTTTTGAACAGGCCACCTGTTCAACACAGCTGTGTTGGCCCTACAGGCAGTTTGGATAACATCTGTTCTACAGAGTGCAATGACATACTTCCATGTAGTTTGGAAGTTGTCACGGAGCAAACTGTTGCACATTTGTCACTAGACTGTTCTTTCTGTGTAGTCCTCACTTATTTTCTGTGGCTGACAACAAAGAAAGTATCATGTGTCTACAGAACAGCCACTTCCTGGTGACTGTACTAAAATTCAGATTTCTTGTTGACAACTTTTTCCCCCAGAATTGCTCCATCTCCATTCCACAAAGAAGCACCCGCCCTGTTCTAGGAGCTGAGGATAGAGTAGTGAATGATCCCTGCTTTCACCAAATTTGCATTCCAGTGGAGGAGACAGACCATGAACGCAACAATATTCAAAGCAAAATAGAGGATTGTTCTAGGGGACCCTTGGAGAGCTTTAGATGGTTGGTCAGGGAAGGCTCTCTGAGGAGCTAATACTTAGGCTGAGATCAAAGAATGACAAGACAGAGCTGGACAGAAGACCTGGTAGTGCCTTGTGGGCAAAGAGAAGAACAAAGGCAAAATCCTAAGAGGAGAAGATCGTGGCAGGTTCCTGGAACAGAGGGAATGTGGATCCCGTGAATATGGTGGAGAGAGGTAGGAAATGAGATCAAAGAGGTAGACAGACCACAGATGGTTTTTATATTGGAAGCTTCTAGGAAGGAGTTTGGGTTTTGTTCTAAGTATCTGGAGAAACCCCTGGAGATATTTGAGTGCAGGAATAACATGATCTGATTAATATTTTAAGAAGGGTGCTATAGCTATTGCTGTATGGACAGGACAAGGATGGGAATAGGGGACTAGCTGGAGGTGCTTCCGGAGAGACGATGGGGGCTGGGACCAGGGCAGTAGCAGGAGGCAGATTTGAGATCAAGGATACCAGGTACATATTGAAGATACGGAGATGGGAAGAGTGGGAAAGGTCACCTTCAGAGAGGAGGTGCAGGTAAAATCCATTGTTCTGTTTTGGCCATGGTAGTCTTGAGATGCTTATTAGACGTAGAACTGAAGAGTCAAGTTGGAAGTTGCTTCTGTGTGTCTGAGGGTCAGGGCTTGAAATAGAAATTTGGATTGCTTTACAAATTTGAGGCTACCTCAGTTACAGTAAAAATGAAAACATTTTAAAATCTAGACAGATCCTAGAACGTAAAAACTTAGGAAAAGGAGAGGAGAATTGTTACTTTATTTTCCCTGAAGTTATCTCATGAACACACAATGATGATGTACACGATGAGGTACAGATAATCTGTACTATATAAGCACCAGTTATAAAAATTACCAAGGCCTAATACCTAAGCCCAAAGAACTCCCAGCCCAGTGGGCAATATACACACACGGACAGACACTTATTTATGAGTTACTTCTTTACCCTGTTCTGAAACAGAAGATTTTTTACTAGGTGTGCATGCCATTTTCTTGGGTATTAAATGAGGAAGAGATCCCGTGTCTAATCCTCAGGTCACGAGAGGCAGCCCTGGAGGTCAGTGGGATGACATGCTGGAGGCAGACCTCTCTTGAATGCTAGCGTGGTGTGTGATGAACAGGGGAAAAGGATGTCTGTACAAGGGCACAAAGGAGCCCGCTAAGAGATCACAAACCTTTGCCTTGGGGCTGAGAGAAGGCTTCATAGCAGAGCTGAGAGAAAACTTCACTGTGACATTTGAGATGCTTTTTAAATGATGAGCAGGCATTTGCCAGGGGGCTTGGGAGGAGGGGGAAGGCTGTTTCTACCAAAGGAGTTGTCTAGAATGAAGGTGTGTCCTGGAGAAAGACAGCCCAAAACACTTTTTTTTTTTTCATCTTTGAAACACACTGCCCACCTGGACACACAGATCCAGGCAATCTTTGCTAGATTAGTCGAGTTGTTCTTTTACCTTAGGAATCTGCCAATGCCAGTCTCCCAATGTTTCATACATGCATTAAAAATCCTGGATCATTGTATTTACCTAACTTGTGGTGACTTGAAACACATTTTCATTTAAAGCTTAACTGGAGGTGTTCTCCCCTATACACTCCCATCTCCTATCCTAGATAGAATTAACAAAAACTGCGCATAAGTGGATTATTGCAGCATAACTATAACCTATTTCCTTTTATGTAAAAAAAAAAATCCAAAATGATAATTATCGGTAATTACCAAGAGTGTAAACCTCAGCCTAAAGTGAGTTCATCTGGGAGTCACATACTTCAGATTCAGTGCCTAGTTTTTAAACAGATTGGTGTTCACACTTTTTCACCAGTGCATTTGTGACAAAATGTGTTTTAGTCACTTCCTGGCTTTAGTTTGTAGTTGCTGTCTCTCCCCGTTACCCCCATCAATGCCAATTTCTTCCTTTTCATTTTAATGACTCAACACAGATGTTGAACTGAAGACTAAGAAAGAGATGACCCAAAATGGACTTTCTTACTATTGGTAGTAAAATGTTTGCAAACCACTGCCCTGTTTATGTCACTTAGGCTGCCCCAGGATTCCTGTAGTTCTCCTGGGAATTGCAATGGAGCAACAAAATCACAGCCAACAAATAGCTTAGTTTGTAGAAAGGCACCAGTCTTAGTCTAATTAGTCTCTAGAATTCTATTGGTACACGGCGGACTGAATAGTAGTGGTTTCTTGGAGGCAGCAAAGAATTAATTTCTCTTCCCCTTCCCAGGTGAACAGAAGATGAAAGTGGATTTTTTGCTGCCAACTTTAAGCATGACTCCAGACCATATTTTTTTTTTTTACACAAAAAAGCATTTGCTGATTTTATAGATGACTTTCCTTTGCATCGGTTATGCAAACTTTCTGATTTCTCCAGCTGTTACATGGGGATCATATCTCCTTCACAGAGTTGTGAAGATTATAAAAGAGCATCCATAGAGAGCCTAGCAGAGAGCCTGGTAGATTCTGAGTGTATGGTGCATTGTAATTATTTCCTTTTACCTAGAAGCCTTAGTAGGGCTGTTTTTATATGATCCTCCTGATTCCAAACATTTTCTAAGTTAAATAATTCATTTCAGCTATCAGCAAACGCCTATATCAGGGTCACCATTGACCACTCGATCATTTCCTTCAGCAATCTGAATGACAAGCCCCAGTGACGTTGTCTTGGAGTGGCACTCAGGTGCTTACCTTGCTGTTTAAGTGGCCCGATTGAGTTTGGTAGACACACAAGGTTCAAATTTATGCTATGTTTGACAAGCTGGTAAATTCTTAGGAGTCCCACAAAGTTCGAGGGCAAGATTTTGATGAATGTCCCAAATGGACATGTTTTGGCAGCTCCCCAGGCTTCCTACGGTTATCCATTTTGTCTGCAAATTGTCATAGGAGTTAACCAACCAGAAATAAGAATTTATCTCTTTATTGCTTTTAAAAGTAAATATGTTTTTAAAAATAATTCACCGGAGATGTGCCTTATACTCATAGAAGATCCAAAAGCTGGACCTTGGGTGGGGTGATCATACATTTTAATTTGCCCAGGACAGATTCACTTTATGCCTGTTATCCAACTGTAATTATTAATAGCACCCTCTTTTACTCTTCAAAGTTGTCCGAATTTTGACAGTACGGTGAACTGACCTAGTACAAGACTAGCTATGTGGTCTCTTGAGAACTGCAGCCTTGCAGCAGAATTACAAACGATTACATGGCATAGCCCCTTGAGGTTGCTCCCCCAATGGTCTACTATGAATAGCTGAATCTGCAAATGTCAAGGATCTCCAGGATTTAAACTCCCACTGAGCCACATCTGTCTACCACTAAGCGGCTCCTCCTCAAGGGGGATGGTGCAGTCTTTCAGCAGGCAGACTCCCACTTGGTTCAGAAGATTTCACCAGTGTTTGAGGTTACTTCCTATCACCAAGTTTTTATGGCAATAGAACCCAGCCTGAGTAGTTCTTTTTTTCTGCTCTTAAGCTGTATTGTTCCTCGAGTGTGCTTCTTAAAACAATGAATATGTAACTCATTAAATGCCTTTAAGAAAAGGGAGATGTCAGGACCTAATTTTATTGACTGACATGGACAGCAGAGACACACAGAGCCTGCTCACATGCTTTGTAAAGTCTGGATTCAGAGACACTTTTTCACTCCCTCCTGCCATAGGGAGAGACGCCATCACACATGTTTATTGACTGGTAGATAGCAAAGATCTGTTGGCCATATGCGTGTGAGTCAAACAACATAGACCTTGACAGGAGATGTTCTTGTAGCTGCATTTAGGAAAAATTTCTCTATCCAGAGCTGCTGTGATCACATTGTTGATACCAAACCAGCTGGCTGTGAAGAACTCAATGGGTCATCTTGTATACACTTTACCCTCTAGGAAGGACAATGTTCACACCATCTCAGAAAGGCTGTCTCAAACAACAAAAATAGGTCACCCCTATAGGATAAAACTCCCACTCCCTCATAGTGACACATTTTGTTCGATTCAACTTCTTACCTCAAATTCATGCACTTTAATTGCATCTCCAAACTTTTTTTAATGCTATGCTCACCACAAGTGTAGCTACCATCTGTCACCATACAACACTATTATTTCAAGAACAATCCTCCAATTTGTTAATCTTGATGGAAATAGAGCAAGCGCTTATAGTTAACATAATTAGCATTACACTAACGAAACAACAATAGCGAACACGTAGCACTAACCATGTGCCAGGCACCTGTTCAAACATTTTACATATAGTAACAAATATAATCCTCACAAAAATTTAATGAGGTGGGCACTTTTATTATTGTTATTTTACAGGCAAGGGGATTGAGGCTAAGTCTGGCTTCAGAGTCTATGTGCCTACACCGTTTGTTGCCCTGCCTCTCGTATACTGGTGGTGTTCTAGAAAGCGATCAGGGAATTGCAGCAAGAAACATCTGTTAAGTTCAGTGTTGCTCCATTCGTATGCATGTGACTGATGGATCCTTGTCATGTGCCTGTCAATAACTATCCCAATCCCTTAGGAAGAGAGTCATATCCCTGTCCTCACAAACTTCTTTTAAGACACAAATGTTCTTTAAAAAAAAAAAAAAAAAGACACAAATGATCTAAGTTCTTTTACTTCTTTCATTGTGGGGACTGTTTCCCAAACATTTAATCATTTTGGCTGTCCTCTCCCAGTGCTCCAGAACATGCTTTACCTGGCACCTTCAGCCCTGTCCCACTTCAGCCTTGCTGGATGCATAAAGAAGAGAGTTTTTGTATGGTTTAGGGATAAACAGGAGAAGCAAAACAGACTGTCTGAATCCCCCAAACCACAGCTCATGTAAGCAGGAGAGTAAGGCACCCATGATCCCCTGATTCCTTTCTATGACCAATGGAAGAGAGGTCATTTGGTTTTCTATGAAGAGGGGTCCATACTGTCACAATTTTAATCCTAGTTAAAAATCTTCCTTGGTCACCCAGAAAACTATGCTGGTGGGACACATGAATACATGTACCTTAAGCGAATAAACAGATAAAGGAGAAACCACGCCATGCTTCCAGCCAGCTGTCACACTATTTTGAAACCTCTCCCGCCTTTAGTAAATGTTGTAAGATAATTGAAGGTTATATTTTTTTCTTGTTTCTTGTGGTATTGTGGTCTTCTTTCTTAAAGGATAGTCATCCTTTCAAGTGAGATCCAACAACTTTCCTCAAAGGTTGGAAGTAAAACAGCTCAAACTACTTTGAAATGATATTTAATATCAGGTAGTCAGGGTTTAGGAATATGAAGGTGTTTGTATTTGCAGGTTACTTGCTTGATTACATTATTTGATTTTGTGAAAATTCCATGTCCATTCAGAAGATATTTTAAATAGCCAGCACACAGACTACACACAATAGTTGCCCCCACAATGTTAGTTTCTCATTGTACTGTAGTATGTTAAGTTATGCTTCAGCATGGTTTAAAATGCCATGTGGTATCTTCAATTTCACACTTCATGTTTGGTCTAGGTTGTCATATGTGATATAAACATGAACAAATGACAGCTTTCACATCAGTATGAAGTGACTATATTTGAAGACCAACATTTCTTTTAAAATTTTTTTTATTTAAATTCAGTTTACCAACGTATAGTATAATACCCAGTGCTCACCCCATCAAGTGCCCTCCTTAGTGCCTGTCACCCAGTTACCCCATCTCCCCACCCACCTCCCCTTCCACATTCCTTTGTTTGTTTCCCAGAGTTAGGAGTCTCTCATGGTTTGTGAAGACCAACATTTCTTAAGGTGAGATATGTGTCATTTTACTGGTTCGTGTGTCAGTATATCAGGTAGTATACAGTGAACTTTGAAAAACACTTTACTAGCTATATATTTACTTAAGTATTAGAAGAACCATTTCTAACATACAAACATATCATTTTGTGGGTATTATCCCTTAAGACAATACTAAATACAAAGGGAGTAGACCCGAAGGAAAAATTTAGAGCAAATATGCTTATTGTCCAATAAGGGAAGAATTTTGAGGGAAGGTCATGGATATATAAAGTTTGGGACCTACTCATAATGGATATCTTGGGATCCCAGGGCTCTGTTTTCCTTGATCGACTGATGGTTGCAGATATGTGCTAAGAATTTTCTGGCTCCTAGTCCAATATCTCCTAGATTTGTCTTTAAGTCTCAAAGTTTTCTGTCCATTCCTGACTCTAGATCTTGCTCTCCCCTACCTTTGGACTGGCTTTTCCAATCCTCTGCTCTTCATCTTCAAGGCCCATTTCAGGTAACATTCTTCTGCGAAGCCTTTCCCACCCATGCAGTCACATAGCATTTGCTTTTTTTGTTACACTCTCTCCTGGCCTCCAGTACAATGCTGCTTTTAGCTTGCTAACCTATGCGATATGCTGGGTGTTGAGTAGCCTCGGTTTCTACTGGATAATCAGTCCAGAGGAGGGCAAAGGGAAAACCAATTCAAGCAAATCACAGATCAAAGTAGGCTCAGAATTTATTAGTTCTGCTCATAAATATTCTTCTAAGTTGACCTGCAATCCATCAGGCTAGTCCAAGAAAGCTCACATTCTCTCATATTATAAATTACATCATCAATCATCTAGGAACAATAGTGTTCATTTTTAGGTGGCTTGCTTCTTCATTAGTCAAAATACTGATTTTATTGATTTATTATTATTCTGGATTCTGGATTTCAACCAAATTGCAAAGTCAAAGATATGTGTATATTAAATTTTGATGTTTTGCCAAATTGTCCTCGAGAAAAGTTTCATAATTTATCTCTTACCACACACTTGCTGACATGCTTGCTTTAATTTTAAATGTATAGGTCAAAAAAGAACACTTCATTGTTGTATTAATTTGCATTATTAAAATTATGAGTGATGTTTATATTTTAAAATTATGAGTGATGTATATAAAATTATGAGATTTTCATGTTTGTCCTTTGCTTTTCTTTTTTGCCTTTCTTCTTTCTTTTCTCCTTTCTCTTTCCTCCTCCCTTTTTCTATCTCTTTTTCTTTTTCCTTTCCTTCCTTCCTTCTTTCTCTCTACTGATTTATAAGAGATCTTTTTGTATAAGCAATATATGTTACAAAAGTTTTATTCAAGCTTATCTTTTTATTTTCTTTGTGGTATTTTTTCCTACAGAAGTTTTAAATTTTAAGACAAATTCAATAGATCAATCTTTCCTTTTATGGTTTCTGAGTTTTATAGTTTCCATAAAAATAACTTCCCTGCAGAATTTTCTAAAAATCCACCCATTTTAACATTCAGATTTCTACTTTTCAAAAGGATTCTATATTTGTTCCATCTGTTAAATGATAAGTGGAACAAGCCACACACACACCTTCAGGGAGCCAGGAATGATCCTGTCTCTGGCCTCCCTTGGTGGCCTCATGCTTCCCTTGCTCCTGTCATTCTGTGCACTGCTTGACTTTGGCTTCAGCTCCTGATCCCTAAGTCAGGCCTTATTGGTTTGGATGGCCTCTTGGAACCCGCTTACTGGGGCTACAGACCTCAGTCTGGTACATTATTGAGTGAATGCATCAAAGGGCCTACATTAAATAGAACAGCACCTGGGAGAAAGGAAGAGTTACATAATTGTTAAGTATTTTTATTTCCAAGTGTTGACTTAAAATTGCCTTTTTCATAGTTCAAAATGGTTAAATAGTTGAGGTTGCTGACAGGACAAAATCAATTTCTAAAATTCCAGCAGGATACTGTAAACAAACTAGGAAATATATATTTAGCCATACTCTATTTTGCAATATTTGAAAAAGTTGAATTAGAAACAGCTCCTTTCAAAATAACTGCCATGGTCTATTTGGGATGTGGGATGCTTGAAGTTTGAACTGAGATTGTTTGGGAGGAAACATAATAAGAAGCTTTGCTAGAGGTGCCTTCAGTATGTTCTCAATGGCTCTCCCATTGAGCTTCCGTGCCAGCCTATGCTCTCTTCCTTTCTTGCCAAATGCCTACCATGTACGCTCATAAACAGTTGTATTTGTTCTTATGAATTTTTTTGCATTTATCACAAAACAAATCAAGTTATTTTTGCATTTATCACAAAACAAATCAAGTTATTGATAAACCATTGTAGATACATGTTTTATTTCCCATTAATTTTGGTTCTTTTTGCCAAAAAGTATACCAGTTTTGTCAGATAGAGAGGGATCTTAGGCTTTTCAAACAAATCTGGAGATATCATAATAAACCACCAACTAGTAGTGCCTCTGTTTGTTTTCATGATTCTTAAGATCAAATCATAAGAAATGAGAATCATTTTATGAAGAGTTCACTCACATCATGTTGAAAAATACAGGGTATTCAACATGAAAAAATACTTTAATATTTTAAACATTTTTTAAATTTTTATTTATTTATGATAGGCACACAGTGAGAGAGAGAGAGGCAGAGACACAGGCAGAGGGAGAAGCAGGCTCCATGCACCGGGAGCCCGACGTGGGATTCGATCCCGGGTCTCCAGGATCGCGCCCTGGGCCAAAGGCAGGCGCCAAACCGCTGCGCCACCCAGGGATCCCTCAACATGAAAAAATACACTGTATTTTTTCACTGAATATTTTTTCACTGAATAGCTAATAGCATCCACTATAGAGAAATTGATGTACTTAATTTGTATATTTTATGGCATATTTTAAATTTACAGTCTCTTGCCATATCCTCAAATGAAATGGAAAAAAACTGGACTCTATCATCTGAGATCATTTTTCATAGAATTGGAATATTTATGTATTCAGTCTTGTCAACTGCTGTGCTGGAGCTAAATGGCACCAACTCAGGAGCGATGAATATGTGCATCAGAATCTTCCCGACTCTGTTTTTAGTGACCTCATGTTGATAGCTTGAAATTGGCCTTTATGGGAATATTTACACCATGGAAACTGGCAAATACTATACATCAAGGCTTTATTTTCCTAGAGCCATTTTGCTAGTACACCATGGGTTTCCATCTTACATCTTACAAAGGAAGGTGATTAACAGGCCATTAGTAGAATAATTTACTTTCTGAGTTGATGTAACTGTATATCTAAGGGATTATGTAACTAAAAGTCAACAGTTTGGCTTTAAATTATAGAATGAGTTCCTAGTTCTTGACTTAGCAAGTGTGACTTAGCAATAAACAAAATTTTAACTAGAAAAGGCTGTAAAAGTTTTGTAGGCCTGGCTCCTCTCCTTGCCTGTCGCTATCCTGTAGATAGCTGTCACTTTAGTCTATCCTGAAACTCCTCCCTCTTTTCTGATAAGAGCATCCTGATTTTCCTTTGGCAACTCGGTCCACATGGTTTAGGAGGGAGGGATTGTTGACTCCATGCCCACCTTCCTCTCCTACTTTAAGGATGTGCACATAACCCAGATGTGACCAAAGGGAGTGCTACATGCTATGACCACCAAGAATTGTGCAAGGGTGAGTACATGACTTAGTTCTGGCTAGTGGGATTGCTGCCTTTCCAATGTCATAACTATAGGTTCAGAAGAGGTACTTGATAGGAGCTAGAGTGATTTCCAGCAATAGCTGGTGTTATCAAGAAAGAAGAAACTCCTTCCACTCCTGTTGCTTAGTTGATGTAGTGTAAGACTGAAACCATAGGTTGCCATTTTTGCCACAATCTGAGGAATAACCTGCCTCAGTATGAAGCCAACACAGAGGCAGGCAGAACTGAGTGATAAAAGATTCCTGATGATATCATTTGAGCTTCAGGACCCATCTGTGCTGAATCTAGAATTATATTGAACCAATTAATTTCCTTTTTGTTTAAGTCATCTAAATTAAATTAGTTTTTTGTTGCTTGCAATTGAGAGCTCTCACTTATTTATTTATTTTTAAAGATTTTATTTATTTATTCATAAGAGACACACACAGAGAGAGGACGAGACATAGGCAGAGGGAGAAGCAGGCTCCATGCAGGGAGCTCGATACAGGACTCGATCCCGGGACTCCAGGATCATGCCCTAGGCCAACGCTCAACCACTGTGCCACCCAGGCATCCCAGTTCTCACTAATTTAAGTCCTTTCTATAATAACTCCGATGTACTTAGCTGCTGTACTCAGCAGCTGACTTGAGTACATCTAGAAATAAGGGTCTCACTATTTTATGAAGAAGTTCATTTCCTTTTTGAGGATTCTGGATATTAGAAAATTCTACATTGATCCCAAATTTCTCTCTTTTCACTGGTCCTCTATTATCAAGGGCAATATTTCTAAGTGTACATCTTTATCTGCCCTCTTCCCTTCAAAAACTTTGAGTTAATTATCACGCTGCTGCCAAATCTTCTCCAACTAAATAGACTTAGTCTCCTTAAAGATCCTGCATGATTCTCATCACCCTAGTCACACTCTTATGGATGTACAACAGTTGGTCAGCATCTTTTTAAAAACATGGCATATTTATAGACATGATATTTGTCACATGGTTGAACAGAGTAGAGAGTGACTGTTATACTGTTTTCCCTGGAGGACTGACAGTGACATGCCTAAGGGGGAGAAGTCTACTGTTAAGATTTGGCTTCCATTTGTTTTTTTGTTTTGTTTGTTTGTTTGTTTGTTTGTTTTTACTTATTCTTCTCTTTCTGTTATTTCACTCCTTCAGGGTTTTTCTCTCTCTACCGAGGGGTCTTCTCACCCTTTACCTCTCCTCTATCTCATCACTGCTGCCTCCGCCCCCTAGCTGATCCTTGTTAAGCAAAAAGTAAGGAAGAAGTTTGACTCATATATTCAGTCCAAGTGCAAAATAAATAATAAGTTTCATGTGCCCCCTTTCTTCAGAAGTATATGTTTTTCTTTCTATGGACAAAGCCTTGTTTGAGTCAAAGAACAAACGTTCCAATGGTCTTGCTGTTGTTGTGCCATATTGAGAAGGTGCTTTTTTGAAATTATATCATGTTTCAGGCCCCCTTTGCTCACACAGCTCTTTGCTAGCCTTCAATCTCCAAGGTCCTGTTTCGACAACCTGCTCCCACTGCCCACTCTCATATTTACAGCCTGCTCTTCTGAGCTTGGTGATGTCCAGCTGTGTTTTTACCTTCTTATTCTTCATGAAGCAAAATACTTCTTGTTCTCAATGGAAGACAGATTAGACAAAAGCAAAACAAATATTTCTCCTGTGAAAAGCACAGAGTTCCTTCTGTCACTGGGACAGAGATGACCTCAATGTCCTGGATGGTATCCAAGATAAGAATAAGGGTTACATATTTTACACATTGCAGTCATTTTGAGATCATGTCCTTTGGTCATTTTTAACCACAGTCCAACTCTATAGGTTTGATTGGGCAACTGGTCTATCTGATACTATCATTTAAATGACTAAAAATAGCAAACCAATGTCTTTATTTTCATTTCAGACATACATGTTCTATCTGGTTTTAGCATTCTTTTGATATTGCTAATAAAGGATTTGTGTGTATGTGTGTGTGGTGGTTGTGTTCTGGAGACTATCCCAATTCCTGGCTCTCAAGAGATCTTTTTGCAATTGTTTATAAAAAATTAGTATGTAAGGGTGCCTGAGTAGCTTAGTCAGTTGGGCATCTGCCTTCGGCTCAGGTTGTGATCCCAGGGTTGTGGGATGGAGCCCCACATGGGGTTCCCTGCTGAGCAGGGAGCTTATTTCTCCCTCTCCTCCCCACTCGTGCTCTCTTTCACTATCTCTGTCACTATCTCTCTCTCTTTCTTTCAAATAAAATCTTAATTTAAAAAAAAAATTTGTATGTAAATATAAATATTCAAAGCAATATCACAAAGCTACTTAAAACTCATCCTCAAAATTTCAGTTCTTTAAGTTTAATGGAGTTTTTCTATAAAACTTATTTATGGAGGAAAATTTATGATAATGTGGGCCCATCTCATACTAAATCCTGGGATATTCAATTCTCAAAAGTAGCAGAAAGGCCTCTTTATAATATTGCTTTTCCCGACGTCCGTGTGTTTTGGAAGTAGACCACCAGGCCAGCATTATAGTGATATCCCTGTGTACACACACATTGAATTCCTCAAGCAATGGACGATTTTCACAAAGGTGACTTCTCCTCAAAAATTGAAAATTAATTTTTCTTTTGGTCAGTTTTCGTGTTAAGAATCTTTTCCAAATCACTTCCCAGTCTCTCTCCATGAAACCACCACTGGCTAATGGAAACCTAGGGTACTTGTTGGAGGGGGATACAATGATAAGTCCCTTAGTCTATTTTCTTCTTTCAATAAACAGGTCTTTTCTAAGGGAACTGGTGGTGGTTTGATGCTTGGCAGGTATTCTCCTCAAAAACGTGTCTTACGAGAGCAAGCGGTTCTTCTGAGTAGAATGAGCACCTTTCAGAGCTCTTTCTGTTTGTTTAGTTTCTTGATTATATGAAGTACATTAAAACCAGTCCAAGGCCCATTAACATAATTTTCATGCATGTTAGTTCTGGCAAAACACACTAGGCAGGAACTGTATGATAAATGAGATAAATAATTTTGATGGAGCAGTGAAATAAAATAAACTTTTGCCATATAAGAAAACAAACCATGACTAGTAGTGTGTATGGGGATCAGTTTGTATTAGGGTGGCATTTTGAGGGTGGCCTCTCATCCTTAGAATGTTCTGGGGAGAAAGAGACCCTGTCTAATTCCAACAAGGTCTAGTTGTAGCTTTAAAATAAAATATTATGTCCTTTATTTAGGATTTCATTATCCAGGCTATGGATTATGTGAGGGTCCCTGCTACTTCCTCTTCTTGGTTGCCTTTTAGCACAGACAGAAGAAGTAAAATACGTGTAAGTTCATCTTGAGACTTATTAACACCTTAGAGGAATGCTATTCTCCTCTAAAAGAAACCAGGATTTAGCTGATCCCAAGTCTGGGGCAGGAGACACATAAGATGAGCCTGGAAGAACTTGTAATATCAGATAGCCAAGAAGCTCTCAAAGACTAATGGACTTGAGAACCACCTTGAAGACAAGGCTTTCCACAATCAATTTGAACTTCAAAATGGTTAAGAATTGCACAGGCTTGAAATCCATTAAATATGTTTAAATCTGTGAGTTCATAAATGCATATATTTATATGTAGCACCAGTGGTCACCTTCTGAAGATAACAGGGACCAGTTTGTTCCTTTAAAAACTGGGTAGGTAAAAGCATCAAACATTATTTGCCTTTCCTTTGTGAACCATACCACTAGGTATTTCCTTATAAAATTATTAGAGCTAACAAATGAAAACAAAATGGTACAATTAGAATGTAACAATTTTGTAATGTCTAATGAATAGATAGATCCAGGCATTGAGTCAATGGCTGCTTACAACAAAAAGGAGTGAACATCATACATTATATACTTCTCCATGGGAAGAACACACCACCTACAGCTTTCCCAAGCTGAATCTGGTCAGTCTCTGGGCCCAGCTGCCGAATTTACAGGAAATATTTTATTTTATTTTATTTTATTTTATTTTATTTTATTTTATTTTATTTTATTTTATTTTATTTTATTATTTTATTTTATTTTTTATTATTATTTTATTTTATTTTATTGGAGTTCAATTTGCCAACATATAGCATAACACCCAGTGCTCATCTTGTCAAGTGCCCCCCTCAGTGCCTGTCACCCAGTCTCCCCAACCCCCCACCCACCTCCCCTTCCACTACTCCTTGTCATTTCCCAGAGTTAAGAGTCTCTCATGTTCTGTCTCCCTCTCTGATATTTCCCACTCATTTTCTCTCCTTTCCCCTTTATTCCCTTTCACTATTTTTTATATTCCCCAAATGAATGAGACCATATAATGTTTGTCCTTCTCCGATTGACTTATTTCACTCAGCATAATACCCTCCAGTTCCATCCACGTTGAAGCAAATGGGGGGAATTTACAGGAAATATTAAGGAGAGGGAAACAAAATGAACAGCACCAAGGGTACGCAATAAGCAAAATCCAGTTTGTGCGAAACTTTAGTCTGAGATTTTTTTTCCCAAAAGATATAACAGGGAAATAAAGATAACAAGTAGATTAAAAGAGACTGAAAATATATGCCAGATTTTAAAGAACGCGTAAGATAAAATGACAATATCTCAGGATGGACACTTCAGCAATAAAACTAGAAAGAATTACAAAGAAATGATTACTCTTAATCTCAGGTAGTGTTTTTTTAAGCTTTTATTTATTTGAGAGAGAGAGAGAGAGAGAGAGAGAGAGCGTGCACAAGCAGGGGGAGCTGCAAGCTCCCTGCGGAGTACCTGACAGGGGGACTCGATCCTAGGACCCTGGAATCATGGCCTGAGCCGAAGGCAGTCATTTAACTGACTGAGCCACCTAGGCACCCAGGTAGTGGTTATTTTTGAAGGGGGGGGGGCTATGATGGGCTGAGAGGCACACTCTCAGGCTGCTGAGGGGGTGGCCAGCAGAGTGCTATTTCTGAGTAGTAGTCACGGGCTGTTGACCTAATAGCTCAGTTGTTCCAGTACCACCTCTACAATCTTTGTCAGATCTGCCACCACCTCCACTATCATTTCCTTGACATTTTCTTCTTTAAATAAATCTAAATTCAAAAAGTTATCTGTGAATTTTTAAATCCCCCACCCCTTCTTTTTTAACCTAATTTTATTTGAAAAGGGAATGCCTGTGAAGTGGGTTTGTAGTGTTAATTACATTTTCATCCCAAGTGCATTTCTTAGTTTCTCACGGTGAGACCCATCAGAAGGCTTGCTTCAGAATCACCTGGGTGGTGCTGACTCAGAAGCTCTTGGGAAGGGTGTGGGGTGCTGCAGTTTAATGAGCTTCACAGGTGATTCTATCTCGGAGTAAAGTTTAAGAACTACTATGCTAGTTTTCTTCCTTGTACCGGCCGAAGAGGGGTGTGCGCATTATGCTTGGGGAAATTCTAGATTTGGAGCTTAGAGTGCATGGGCTTAAAAGAAAGAAGGTTTGTGTTTGATTCCTGGTTCTGATATTTTCCAACTTTGTGAAGGTAGCCAAATGACCTACACCAGGTCCCTATTTCCTCATGTGTAAAATGGATATAAGAAAACTTACCTCACAGGATTCTTGTAAGAATGGTGTGAGATCCTATTTGATAAGGTATGGACCCAGAGAACACACTCTGTGCTCTCTTCCCAGGTCTCTCTATATTCTGAGTTTTAATTTAGGCTCAGCAGGGAATTATTACATAACGAGGCAAATCGCTCAGCTTACTTAAAAAGTGGTATTTTGGATTTATTACATAGTGATAATCCTTGATTTTATTTCCTACCAATCCTTTAGGAAATTAAGGGCAAACAAGCCTTTAGTAATTTCATAAACTGATGACCAGTGAGAATTACACATTTTCGCTCCCCTCTGAATGTAAATGTGTGCTTCACAAAGCTTATATTGAAAAGAGCCATGTCCCCTACCTCTGGCTAGTTATCTCACACCATTTATCCTTTTGTCACTTAAACACACAAAGTTGTGGTAAAATATCCTGAGTGAATTGGCCAATTATCTGGACACTTCAGATCCAGAAACACCGAATAATAAATAGTTCGTTGAGGTGACCAAAATTTTTCTTAAGTCATCCAGAATAAATCTGTTTGCATATTCAGAGCACAAAGAACAAAGGGTTAAGATGGGAGACTGGCTACATGTCCCTCAAAGTTCATATGTTTACTTCCTGTCATGCAAATGCCAAGCTTACCTCATTCTGAGTATAGTTAATTCTGAGTAGTTTAGAGGGACAAAAGTCAGTCATTTTAGGGGAAAAGAATTGATGGCTACCTATTAGCCTGGACATATACCTATGGTTGTCTGCTCTTCATGAGGATGTAAACCATTTAGTTCTTGGACCAAGCATATCATATCTTGGGTTGTTGCAGAATGTGCACCAGAATTGTGCTTTCATTTCTTAATTATTTCTTTGAAGGGAAACTTAATTCCTTGTGTATTTTTTTTTAAAACATAAGACCTCAAAGAGGAAATCTCACATTAAGTGAAACATGAGAAAATTAACTGTTGCTCATAATATGTGGGTGTCCGGATGATGATGGCTTATGAATCTGGGCTGGGTGTATAGGTTGCTGGGAAAACTTTGCCAGAAATCTCTTACTTCATTGCTGGTTTTAGTGGAAGACTGAACTTATGTTGATAAGAAATAAGGAATCCAAAAACTCTTTTACTATAAAAGTGGCTTAAAACAGGTAGTGCAACCACTACCTGTTTTAAGCAACCACTACTTGCTTGTTGTCTTTGGAGCTTAAGTTAAAACAGGCACTAACACTCACTTATGAACATTGATTATATTGGATAACCTTCATATTCTACTATTCATATAAGTGTTCCGTTTCTACCTGGGAAAGACAAAAGAAACACCAATAATGTGATAAGAACACAGTGAGTTTAGAGCTTGGTGAATAGGCTCTTTCAACCAGAACTGATGGAAAATTTAAACTTCCTCATTTCCCAAGTAGAAATTAAGAAATGAAAGCACAATTCTGGTGCACATTCTGCAACAACCCAAGATATGACTAGTCAGTTGCAAGGTGAGTTCAGGCATGGACCACGTGGGTACTGAACTGGAACCTTTATGTTTGTAGGAAGTCTAGGTGAAACTTTCCGGGTTTCCTCATCCATCTACCTAACATACCACTCTCTTGCAGTGATCATTCTAATCCCACAGTTGGAGAGAACCTGCTTTTGGAAACATCTTTTAGCTGAGCAGAGAGAACCTGGGTTGGAGATTCACCAAGCTACAATTTAAATCACCAGGGAAGCATTTCAGTGTACCAGGGGGTCCACGGATATACTTTGTTTCTTCCTTTAACACTTCTACATGGAGAAATAACCCAGGCTGGGTTGGGATTCCTCAAGATAGAAAGATACCTCAGGCTCACTCCAACCCCAGACTAAATGTTGGAGATAGTTACGGAAAATTATGCAGGCTGGAGTGCTCTCGTAGTCCAAAATTCAACTGATTTTAAAATGTAAGCAGTAGTTTACATGCAAAAAATCACCCAGGAGCTTGTTCAAAATGCAGATTCTTTTTTTTTTCAATTTTTTATTTATGATAGTCACACAGAGAGAGAGAGAGGCAGAGACAGGCAGAGGGAGAAGCAGGCTCCATGCACCGGGAGCCCAACGTGGGACTCGATCCCGGGTCTCCAGGATCGCGCCCTGGGCCAAAGGCAGGCGCCAAACCGCTGCGCCACCCAGGGATCCCCCAAAATGCAGATTCTAAGATCCAGCTTCAATGGACTCTGATTTACTAGATCTGGAGATTCATGAACCTGCACTTGAACAAGCGCTGCAGATGATTCAGATACAGTTGACCTCTGGTCCACTTTTCAGGCAGCACTACTTTAAGGAACCATGTATAGTACTTGTCTTCAGACTATTAGTCTCTGCAGACACTGCTACATGACATATGCTGAACAAAACAAACAAAAACAAGAAAGAGATTTAAGAGCACATTTCCTTAAAATGCCTGAAAATACCTAAGTACTTTCTGGAAAGTGATAGACTGGGGAACTAGCAAGAATGGCCAATTGCTGCTAGGTCCCCACTGAAAATAACCTAGAATTGTGAAAAGTTATTTCCCATGTCCTTTGAAACCTTGTCTTTAGATATCTGCCCTTTCCATCAGAAACTATGCCACTACTCCTAAAATATTCTATCCATATGGGAAAATTAAACCACAAGCTGGTTTGGAAGTCATTCAGCAGTTCAAGGAAAGGCAGTTCACCTTGAGTTAGATCTCCACAGTTCTATCTTTCAACTTTTGGTAATAGAATCTCTCATCCCCTCACCTTTTTAAAGATCAATTTGCTGTGAGTTGTAGGGTAAAGTTGATCTTTGGTGAATATGCATATAGGCAGTTAACGCTTCCATTTGGGTTCATAATCTCCTCAGGACTGCTATGGCACTAAATTTTTTTCAGTAAATTAGTTATAATAATAAACACCTGTTAATCTTAGTGCACCTGGTCCTCCTTTGAAGTTTTTCTAGACTTTCGCTTATAGAAAGTGTGTGAAATAAAGATGGTGATTCTAGGGAGATCCCTCCCTAGACAAGGTAAGACAAGGAAGGGAATATCTGATGTTTTGCCAAGAGCTATCTTTTAACTCTTTTTCCCCTCCTGGTCATAGTGCTTGGGTGTAGTAGGCCATCCTATGATTCCAAAGACAGAAGGCTTTGTTGATGGCTCTGCAGGAGATTTCTAATTGCCATAAAGTGCCAAATTAGCACTTTTTACTTCCTGGAGAGGGAGTTTAGGAGGACAAAATCAGTTTTTAAAAAAATATTTTATTTATTTGTCCATGAGAGACACACAGACAGAGGCAGAGACACAGGCAGAGGGAGAAGCAGGCTCCCTACGGGGAGCCTCATGCAGGACTCAATCCTAGGACCCCAGGATCACACCCTGAGCCAAAGGCAGACACTCAAACCACTGAGCCATCCAGGCGTCCCAAGGATGAAATCATTTTATAGCTAAAATTTCCTTTTAAAAAGTAATCTATGAAGCAGTGTTCCCCAAATGTTAATGTAGATACAGACCTCTTGGAAATCTTGTTAAAATGCAGATTTAGTAAATCTGAGGGAGGGTGAGAGATTCTACATTTCCCACAAGCTCTCAAGTGGTGTCGATGCTGCTGGTATGGGCACCACACTGGAGCAGTAAAGCATTGAGGGATGTGATAAAGAAGTAGATGCGGTTTATGAATTTTGGATTTATAGCACTCCTTTCAGTTTTGAAGTATCATCCCTCTGGTTAAACAAAATACAGTCTCTGTTTTGGTTTGACTACAAAGCATTTCACACTTGTGTGTATTTATTCCCTAATTTCTGACAGGCATGGCTGTTGTCCGTGGTGATATTAATAAATAACATCAAGATATACCTTCAGTTTGCACCATGGTGTAATCTCACATCCTGAAACAAAATGCCAGGCCATACAAGTTTTAAATGGTCAAATCTACATTTTTAAACAGATTTCTTTGGCATTTGAAATGTGTGTAAGAATTACAGAAATGAATGTGCCAAACCTACATTTCACAGAACTTCTGCTAAAGAATAGTATAGTTGTTGCTCTTCAAAGCATTGCCCTTGACTGAATTCTCTTTGATCTCTGGGGTCTCAGAAAGAGCTTGACTTATCCAACTTTCTCACGACTAAAATAATGCACTAAAAAGCAACTGATTTAAGTATCCTCATCACAGCATTCTCCTTGCCTCTTTCTATATTGTGCATTGCAGTGTAAGTTCTTGGCGCAAGACCTAAGATGAGCACAGAGCGTGTTTCATAGTAAAGCAGTTGGTTCCCAGGTAAACAACAGCATGTTCTTTAGGGTGAGCTCATGTGGTCTGCAGACCCTCCATACACTTAATAGAGGGATTAGTGCTATGATAATTTTAGAGGTTTAGTTGTCATCTTTGATTTGTGTTCAAATCTCTTAGGAATTTAAAAGTATCTGGTTTTTAATAGAATTGCCCAAACCAAAGACACAAAAGCATAGTCAGAAGAAGCGGGAACACTTCTGGGGGAGGTTTGGAAGCATCTTTACTGAGACCTACCTACTTTTTCTTTTCTTTTCTTTTCTTTTCTTTTCTTTTCTTTTCTTTTCTTTTCTTTTCTTTTTTTTTTTTCTTTTCTTCTTTCTTTTCTTTTCTTTTTTCTTTTCTTTTCTTTTCTTTTCTTTTCTTTTCTTTTCTCTTCTCTTCTCTTCTCTTCTCTTCTCTTCTCTTCTCTTCTCTTCTCTTCTTTCTTTTCTTTTTTTCCTACCTACTTTTCTAAGAGAAAAGTGGGAGTGTGGAGAAGAGCCAGAGAAAGATAACCAAGGATATGGAAAATGAGTTTCTCAAGACAAAGCTGATGGGGATGCAATTGTTTTACCTGTAAAAATAAAGATTAAGGAGTCAGTTAGTTTCTGTTTTTAGAAATATAGAGGGTTATTACAAGGCAGAGGGATCCAGTTATTTTCTGTCTTCACAAGGAAAATCTTTACAAGTGTAGATTTGACAGATAATCTCTCTTAAGTGCTTTCAAGAGCTATCATTTCATTCCTTTTCAAAGTTAAATAGTGTAGATTTTAGATATGATAACTGAGTCTTTTTATGGCAAAACTCATTGTGTGAAATCTCTATCCATTTATAGAATTTCTGGGTTATTTATATGAACTAATAGTGATATTTGTGAATCTTTGCAATTTAAATTTAGTTTCACCATGGTTGAAAATGTAAACTGCTTACACTAATCAACATTTCATAATTTGTTCTCTCTTCTTTTGAAGTTCTTTATTAGCTATGCCCTCTACCATAAGATCACCACTGGGTGCTAATGGGTATAAATTATAGTGGTGCCAGCTTGTCTTACCTTTGTTAAATATGTGCCAACTGTTTCACAATGAACCTTTACTTTCCATTTTATGACTGGCTGTAAAAACTGCTTAGAGCCAGTGAATGGACTTGGCATATTATGTCCACAATGTTTGAAAGTCCCAACAAAAGCCAGGTTTGGGTTGTTTTTTTTTTGTTTGTTTGGTTGTTGTTGTTTTTTTTACTCTCTAGGAATAGTTCATGGCATTTTCACATATCTTGGTCACCCTTTAGTCTCTTTCTCTCCCTTGCCTTTGCTCATTATTTTTCAAAGGAAGATGGGAAGAAAAACAATATAAAAGTAAGCCAGTCAATTTTACTCTTCAGTGTTATTCTGCATTCTGGTGAGGGAAGGAAATTGATATTATTATGAAAACAGTTACCTATGATTTAATTCAACACACAGTTCTCTTGCCATTCATTATTATTAGGGTTAGTTGAGAGCCATCTGTGAATCAGATGTGACGGTCTAAAATGAGAATCAATCAGGTTTTTACAATTAATTGTCTTATGGGAGACATTGATTTGATTCCCAGTTTGCAACTTTATAAAAGTTGTAAAGCATTATTTTGTGGTAGGGTTTAAAATTAGATGGCCCCAGAACATTTTTTTTATGAGTATAAAGAAAAATAAAGCAAACATTTCAAGACAGTGTTCTTGAGGCGCCTCAAGAAACTTACATAGAAATCAGAAATATGTAGAATGGAAAGCCAAGGAAAGGAGATCCAAGTAATATTTGCAAATAGTTTGGTGATAAGCAAGCACTGTGAACTTGGCTGGATTTGAATAAAGAAGCAAAATATTAGAAGAGAAAAAAATGTTTAGGGGGAAGAGAACAATGATTTCTAATGTCTTCAGCAAATCAGGATAAATATAATCTTTATTTATTCTCAATAGAGCTAATGGAGAAATCTCCTGGGAATGTTTCCATATTGGCTCTTCTTGAAGGAAATTGGTTGGAAAAAAATTTTTTTTTTTGGAATTCCAGGGTCTTTGTCGTCTTTTAAAGCATGCAACAGATTTTTGCACCACATATTCCAAATTATAGCTCCAGCAGACCACTGGAACCAAATCGATCTGGTTCAAACTGCCCTAGAGCTATGAGCCTAATGGGTCCTAAATAGGGATTCATGATTTTTTTGTAAGGGATGCATGTAAGCAAATAAAGAGTAATCTAGAAATGCCATACACACCTTTTTAATTGTAGAGCAAATGGAGAACCAGCCTAACCACTACATTCTTGACCATAAATGCCCACTTTGTCTCCTCTGTATTCACTTACATGAAGCTTGCAGTGGGAGTCTTCTTTATGTTTATTCCAAGAGGTTAGTTGACATAGAGGTGGAAGGCGAAGGGCCATTTGTTCACATCTGTGTAACACCAACCAAGTGGCAAAGGGGAAAGTGTGTGCTCTCTTATTCAGCAAAACAAATCCTGCTGCTTCACACTACTTCACAAGCAAGCCAGGTGTCTTAAAGCCAATGGAAGAAAGCAACAGGGCTGGGCACTTGAGCCTTAGCCCAAACACAGAGGAAATCATCCCATACTAATATATTTGACATCGGAAACCACTGTTTGCTGTCTCTGAACTTGACCAGGCCATTTCTAAAGGCTCTGACAGAAGGAAAGTGCAAAGGGAAAGGAGAAAACCAATATTAGTAGCCTTAGGAGGAGACAGGGCAAAAGGTACCATTTTGTAATCCAAGAAATGCTGAGTAATATCCTCTCATATCCCAAAGGAAAAGGAAGGCTACATTCTCCAAGGGTTGCAAATAAAAAAACTCTTATGTTGATGTTTCTTTCTTTTTTTTGTGCACAGCACTATTTCCTGCCAGAATATTGTCTCATAATCTTTCTCAAAATAATGCTCCAGGGAAGCCTTGCCAGCTGGCTAGAATTGACCTCAGACCTATTTGATACCCTTGGTCATCGCTACTGGATAGTAGCATTTCTTCATTGGAGAAGCTGTTGTGCTGGATCCAGGGAGAATAAGGACAATAATGGCTTGTTTCATTCTAGAAACCCTGCCCAATGGCATAAAAATATGGGTATAGTACAAACGGGACTGTGATTTTCTGTAGATGGATCATATGATAGATCAATGGATAGGTCATATCCTCCTCCTGCCTGTCTTAATCACTAGAATTGCAAGCGCTCAGCACATTTTTGACAATATAGTCAATGTTCAGTAAATGTTTGCTGAATGAATACACAGATGAAAAAAAATGACAAAATTAAGTCATAGTAGCTCTCTCATTTTGTAATTATAGACTGAGTTTAAAAGTTAGATTTTTTTTCATTTTTGAATTTTTCTCCTATTTTTATTTAAATATTTGTACCTGCTACTATGTAAGCTATTAGTGCTACTGAATTAGTAACAAATGAATGCTAAGAGAAAACTTTGGAAATGTGATTTAAAAGAAAACAATTTCATATATATATTTTGAGATTAAAAAAATGGCATACAAATAATATGGGCAGATTCCCCACTAGTAAAATGCATGGAATTCTATGTCACCAGTTCATAGTGTTCCACAAAGAGCATGATTTTTAGGTGTTCTATGATCTGAATGTTTTAAAACCACCCTGAGCTTCCATACCCTACATTTTAGGACAATAGTTCTTAAACCATAGCATGCATCAGAATTACCTAGAAGGCTTATTAAAATCAAGATGGCTGGGTCCCACCCTCCAAGTTTCTGATTCAGTAGGTTGCAATTCTCACATGTTTCCAGGTGATCCTACTGGTCCACAGACCACATTTTGGGAACCATTGATATAGGGCATAGTTTCTTGAGATAATGACATCTTTTATTGTTTTGGTCACTCCTTCCCAGATACCCTCTGAAAGATGCTGGACATAATAAGAGCCACCGATAGGTATATTAACACACTTAAGCCTTATAAAACCTTGTGAGGTATATACTATTATCATCTCTATTTTGAGGTGGAAAGAACTTGACCAGCAAGTGGGAACAGCCAGCACTTGAACCCAGGTAGTCTGGCTTTACAAGATTCACTATAGCATTATACTGACTTTTAAGAAAAGGGCTAACTGAAATAGATTCTCCTAATCATGTAGTTTTGATCCAGGGCAAGAAAAACAACTGAGGAGATTCCAAAGGCCTAACTGTTCAAAACAGAAGCAAGCAAATGGACTCTCTAGGTTAAGATTGCTCTGTGCCCATTCCCCTGTGTGTCTCATTGTCACTGCTCAAGGCAGAATGAAGTCTTCCTTTTTCAGAGGGCAGAGCAAATGATTGGAAACAACCTGGATGTTCTGTCAAAGGGGACCAATAAATAAGTAAAGGCATATCCATTCAGTGGAATAGCATACAGCTGTAAAAGAAATAAGGAAACCTCCTTATGTACCAATATGTAAACAACAAGATGTATAGTTACATTTTTTTAAAAAGGAAAAAAATGAACACTTATGTTTGCTTACATGTGCATAAAATATCCTAGAAGGAGACATAATAAAGTAATAATAGTCACCGTATGGGAGCAAGAGGACTGGGCCACCAGGGACAGAAATGGGAGGGGACTTTTCCCTTTCATATTGTTTTGGTGTTTGAAAATTAAATAATTAACATCCAAAAGTCAGTGATGGATTTCCTGTAACTTTTCTTATTTGATTACCTGGGGAAAGCTTTTCACTTTGGGTTTATGTTTCATTTATTCCCAACATCTTATAGGTCCTTTTACCCAGTTAGGAATCCACTGGTGCCTGATGGGCCAGTGATAAGAGCTTGTTCAGTATTAGCTTGTGAGACACAGGATAATGTATGTTTCAATGACTATAGAATTGTTTTTACATTGTGTGTAAATGACTAAATGTGAACAATCTGGAGGAATAAAAAGCTTATTTCTCTTAGGAAACAGGCTAGTTATAATGGTGTCACTTTTATATAGCACTTTATAGTTTATAAAACCCTTTCACATGCATTAGGCCATTTAAACCTTACAAACAGCTTTGAGAGGTAGCTATTATAATCCCCATTTAATAGACAAGGAAACTGAGGCTCAAAGGGTTCCAGTAACTTGTCCAAGGTAAGAAAGCTATTAAATAGTCGAGTTGGTACTGATACCCAAGTGTTCTGACTCAAAGCCTGTGCATATTTTTCCCTGCCTTTTAATAATTGTAAAAGAGAAAAATTAATATGCTTCTGAAAAAAAGAAAAAGACCGAAACATCCGTAATCCCATGACTCCAACAAAAAACATTATTAAATTTACATATTATCTTCCAGGGTTTGTCCATGTGCCTACAACTATTATCTAGTTACAATCATAATATATGTGCAATTATGTATTCTGTTTCTTCCCCTACTTTGCACTGCTATCCTGAAGCATTTTCCGAGTTGCAACATAATTTTCATAATTAGCAAATTAATAGGTTCATATTTCATCAAGAGCCATTCTAACGCAAGCTGCTACTTTTTAACGTGGATTCATTTGATCCATTTATTCACGCATTCATTCACTCATTCATTCATTCAATAATTACTAAGCCCCTGCTATGCATCTGGCCCCGTGCCAAAAGCAAGGGACAAGTCAGGAACAAACACTCTGGAGAAACACTGAGTGCTTGAAGGTGAGGAAGCAGCAGGTCAAGAAAGACACAGCTCCCCGTAAGAAGTCTATGCTGAGAGAGATAATCATTGACATTTTTATTAAAAACATAACATTGCCATAAACACCGTTGTACTTGGTTTTTCCATTTTTTAAGGTTTTTTTTTTTTTTACAAAAGTAAATTCCATATGGCTTAAGTATTTGTATTTCTCTACCTTGATACCAGAAATATATAAGTGTATGGTTTCATTGCCACCTCGCCAACACTGAGTATTTTTATTGAAAAACAATGTTTGTTAATTTTATAGTTGGTAAATGGTGCTCCATTGTTGCTTTAATTTGCATTTCTTTGATTAATAGCAGTATTAATATTTTTCCATTGACTTGTTTATTAATTATGTTTTGTATGAATTGACTGCTTTGTCCTTTGCCTAATTTTTATTAGGGTCTTATTTTCTTGTCTATGTGTGGGAGTTCTTTATAGAATTTATTTTAGTTTTATTTCAAAATCATTCAAAAATTGAATAGGCTTTTTACCTTGTGAAGATGATATAAAAACGACCATTTGCCATTTTTCCTGAAATTGTTTTCCTTAGTCTATTTGCCTTTTTATTTTAATGTTTATAGCTTAAAGTGTTTTTTTCTTTTTAAGTCTTTTTAAAAACTAAGCTCTAGTTTTTCTCCATTGTGGGGTTTGAACTTACAACCCTGAGACTGAGTCACATGTTCTACTACCTAAACCAGCCAGATTCCCCTATAGAATAATGTTTTTTAAGGAAAGCTGTCTTTGTATAGGGAACTTTTGTCTATTTTCTTCAATAACTTACAAAGTTATTACTCCTCTTAATATTTGAATATGATTAGATCTTTTGTGCTAGTTTTTATTTTTCTTTAATTCTTAACAGTGCTTGGAACTCATTTGGGTTTTGAGTGAAGTACAGGTTTAAGTTTATTTCTCTACCCAATTTCTAACAAGACAGTACCATATCATTTATAAAAATATTTTAGATTTCTACATTGTGTATTACATACTTACATGTAACAAACTTCCTTTAAATTTTTTTTAAATTTAACTAATTAATATATAGTGTATTATTAGTTTCAGAGGTAGAGTTCAGTGCTTCATCAGTTTCATGTAACGCCCAGTGCTCATTACATCATGTGCCTTCCTTGATGCCCATCACCTAGTTACCTCATCCCTCCATCTACCTCCCCACCAGCAACCCTCCAGTTTGTTTCCTGTAGTTAAGAGTCTTTTATGGTTTGTCTCCCTCTCTTATTTTGTCTTACATAACAAACTTCCTGTATAGGTCCATTAGTATGTATATCTAGTTTTGTAGTAGAACTGACACACTTTTGATTTTGTTTTATATTTTACTATCTGATAAAAAGTCTTTTATCTCTATTTATCTTTTTGAAAATATTACTTATAGTTTCACCTACTTGTTCCTCCACATAAATTTTATTTTAATTTTTCAGAACGCTAGTAAAACTCTTGTTGGGCTTTTGACTGGGATTGCATTAAAGACATATATATAAGTCACTGAGCCGCCGCTGAGGACTCAGCAGCCTCCCCCTCGCGCCCCCTAGCTTCCCAATTGCTCTGTCCCCCCGCAGGCTGTTTCCACCGAGCAAAAGGAATCGTATCGTATGTCCGCTATCCAGAACCTCCACTCTTTCGACCCCTTTGCTGATGCAAGTAAAGGTGATGATCTGCTTCCTGCTGGCACTGAGGATTATATCCATATAAGAATTAAACAGAGAAACGGCAGGAAGACCCTTACTACTGTCCAAGGGATTGCTGATGATTACAATAAAAAGAAACTAGTGAAGGCGTTTAAGAAGAAATTTGCCTGCAATGGTACTGTAATTGAGCATCCAGAATATGGAGAAGTAATTCAGCTACAGGGTGGCCAGCGCAAGAACATATGCCAGTTCCTGCTAGAGATTGGACTGGCTAAGGACGACCAGCTGAGGGTTCATGGGTTTTAAGTGCTTTTGGCTCACTGAAGCTTAAGTGAGGATTTCCTTGCAATGAGTAGAATTTCCCTTCTGTCCCTTGTCACAAATTTAAAAACCTCACAGCTTGTATAATGTAACCATTTGGGGTCTGCTTTTAACTTGGACTAGTGTAACTCCTTCATGCAATAAACTGAAAAGAGCCATTCTGTCTAGTCTTGAAGTCCCTCATTTAAACAGAGGTCAAGCAATAGGCGCCTGGCAGTGTCCGGCCTGAAACCAAGCAGACAAGCGATGTTTCGGTCCAGCCCAGAGCCCCGAGCCCCAAGATCACAGATGGCTATGTCTGGCCAGAAGCTCCTCCGCTCTCCCTTTCAGAGTTCCCCACCCTAAGAGAATGTCACCTGAACAGCCCACAGTGAAGCTGAGAGGCCAGGATGGGGTAAGACAGCACCAGCAGCTGTGCTACTACAGGGAGTCATTGGTAGTCAAAGAAAGATCCCTGGTGTCTCCAATGGACCAGGTGGGCAGAGCTTAGAGTGGCCACCTTCCCTATAGTGAGGTGTGATAGGATATCTGACTTGCCACCAAGGTCTTTTTGACCAGACATATCCTAGCTAATCGATGTCCAAACACCAGAATGTGAGGCCAACCTTCTATCTGAGTTAAACTTTTGACAAGGGAACAAACTTAAAACTGATGTATCCGTCATGTAGCTAGCTGTAGAGCTTGCAACTTACTAGCAACAGCTGCCCAATGCCATGTGAAGTAACAGACTGATTTTTGGTTTATTTTTTCCTTCAGTTTTAATGTTATGTAATGTATTTAAACCCTTATTTAAATAAAACTTGTTTTCAGAAAAAAAAAAAGATACATATATACACATATATTGTGTGTGAAGAATCAGGTACTTTTTATATATATTTAATTTTTCCATTTAGAAGCAGAAATATTTCTCCATCAAGCCAATTAAATATCTCTCAAAATATAAGTAATGTATATACATCCCTACCTAAATATGTAAGTATTTTATATAGTTTTGGTAGCTATTTGAGAAGAAATTAATTAAACATTATAATTGTAATTAAACACTATTATTTTGGCTATTATTTGTATATAGGAATATTGTTAGTTTTTTCATGTTTATCATGCATCAGGAAAGATAAATATTACCTATGAGTGTATATAGCATTTTAGAGAATTTCTTTAGCTTTTCTAGATATACCTTTTGCAAGTAACTATATTTTAATCTCTCTCTCTTTTTTTTAAGATTTTATTTTTAAGTAATGTCTATACCTAAAATGGGACTTGAACTTGCAACCCCAAGATCAAGAGTCACATGCTCTTCTGTCTGAGCCAATCAGGAGCCCCTAATCTCTTTCTGATAGTAATGCCTGATTAAATTATTCTTAAGGTCACAAATCTGGTAAGTGGTGAAACTGGGGCTGGCCACAGGGTCTGTTGGAGAGCCCAGTGCTGATTTTCTGTTCAGATTCAGGGATGTTTCCCAGAAAGCAGGCCTTAGGGCAGGTCTGGGGTTTAGAGTCATGCTATGCACTAAACCACTGAGTTACACTGGACAAGTAGTTTCCTTCTTGAGGCTTCATAGGATCAAAATTCAGCTGACTTCTAAGAATTTGTCCAACTCTAAAATACTTTGAAATGGAATTACATTGAGAAAGTTATCTGAAGGGCATCAATTTGGGGCAGGGTTTTTAGATAAGAGAAATTGAGTGAGACTTGCCAGAGGAAGGAACCATGTGAGGTTGCAAAGAGCAATAGTCATCACTGAATACAAAGAACTGAGATATAAATCAATTGCATATATATGTATGTGATGTATATATATGTGTGTGTATATATGTGTGTGTATGTGCGCACGCGTGCGCATGCTCAAAAGGACAGATACTCAGTGTCATTTTGTTATACTATGTGGTAGGGCAAAATACTTCTTGTTTTGAGATTCCTTGACATAAACCTGCTTGGTTAACATTCTTTTGTAGATGGCTTCACTGGAAAAGAATGAAAAGATCATGGTAATTGTGGTGTTTTGTTTTGCTGTAATTTATTGCAACATTCATTGACCTACTGCTAGAGTTCTGAGTCATGAGCCCAGCTAGAGATACTGATGGTAAAAAACACAAAGAAGAGAGCTAAATGGAACAAGCTGATGGGAGAACAGGAAGAGGTTTTAAAAATGGTAACTTATCAACATAGAAGTACTAGTACATAACATTGCTGTTAAGATTATACAATCTGGAACCAGACTGCCTAACTTCTCATACTGGCTTTGCCACTTACAAGTTGCATAAACTCTTTTCCTTAGTTTCCCTGTCTTTAAAATAGGAGATAATAATATGACTTGCTTTGTAAGATTGTTGTGAAGAGTAAATAAATTAATAATATATAAAGAGTTAGAAACTGTCACTGGCATATAGTAAACTGTCAAATTTACTACTGTAATTTTTCCTAAAAAACATTAAAGATATACATCAGATTAGCCACCTTTTCAAAAATGTTCCTGTTGATTATCCTGCCCCAACCTTCTCAAATTATGACTTTCTGAGGTGGCTATTTGTGTGCCTTGTTAATCAAAAATTTAGGTTAAGCATTTTTACTGTTAGAATTCAAAGAACTGCATGCCTTGGGTTCTTTTATATTTACAAGGCTTAATTCCAGTTTATGTTCCAACTTGCACATTACATTCTTTACCTGATTTATTGCTACTTGTAATAATACTATTTATCACACTTTTCGTCCTTACTTCTCTAAAGTTTTACATACCTCAATTCATTCCAGCTCACAGGGATGTAGGTGGTAAGTAGCAGAATCTTGCCTTTCTCAAGTAAAAACAAAACAAAACACTAAAGGCTAATGATGAAGTGACGTTCAACAAATCGGTGGTCAGGTTGATAACATGATGATGGGCTGATATATTACTCAGGCCTCCATGTTCTCAGGCACTCTCAGAAGATTGCTCATCTGTTTAATGAAGGTGAGTGGCAAAGAGCACAGAGTGTGTCAGATTTGGGTTCAAATCTTAGTCTACCGTTTACAAACTGTTGGGCTTTAGGAAAGTTACTTGGCTGCTCCCAGCTTCCATGTTTTTCTCTGTAAATTGGGAATGATAATTTTCTTTTCTTTATAGGCTTTTTTGGGGGAATGGAGGGTGTTAAGGATGGAGGATCAGCTAACACATAGGAAATGATCAATAACTGGTCATTTTTATTCATGGATTCACCTCTTTGAGGATGCATAGGCCATCTTCACATGAGCTGATGCCATTTTAAACAAGGCCTCTTGCTTAAATATTGGAGTCTAAAACTTTTGTAAAGGGAACTATTAGTGTAGAGTTTGAGCAAAGTGGCTTCATTCTGAATTCTATTCTTCAGGACTATGTAGGGTTGCACAGTCTGGCTCAGTGCTATGGGAGGAAGATGGGGGGCGGGGTGTGATGTGGAGTTATCCATGGCAAAGAACATTGTGGTTGGAGTTTCTCAAACTTTAGCAAAACAGAATAACCAGGAGTGCTTGTTAAAATAGACTCATGGGCCCTACTCCAGAGTTTCTGATTCAGTATGCCTAAAGTGGGGCCTGAGAATTTTTTATTACTAACAAATTCTTAGGTGATGTAGATGCTGCTGGTCTGGGCCCCACATTGGGTTAGGATAACCTCTCACTCACACTACATATCCATTATGAGTCAGATGTTTTGTTTGTTTGTTTTACAAACAATTGTATTTCTGTATAGTCAGTCTCTTAAGGATAGTCTTCTTAAGGACATAGGTCATCTCTTCAATTTTATGTCCTTCACATCATCCATTTCAGAGCTCAACGCACACTCAATACCCAACAAAGACTTGTTTAGCTATACTGAGGAGGGTCAACAGAAGACTTGTTACCTTTCATTTCTTGCTGCTTTTAAATTTCTCCTCCCAGATGGATGTCTAAGGTCTTACGGGCTTTCAGTTAGGGTTTTCAAAGGGGGACTGATCCATTCTTATTATAAATGGAAAGTACAAAAATTAACACATATATCATGTCTGTGTATTTAAGCACACTTCATATTTTTCAAACAAACAGAAAATGAAGCCTCCAAGGGGAGATGAGCACAAGACAGTCTACTCACGACAGCTAGTAGAGTTATCAGATAGCAAATTTGCCTCTGAGCTTCCTGGCAATAATAAGAAGAGTATGATGGATTATATAATTCTCTCATTCTCACTACCCATCCATTTACTTGATCTATTATATCATAGTCTTTTTTTCCTCTGCTTTCTAATTCCCTTTTTCTATATGCTGGGCCCAAATTTCTGGTTAAGGTTTTCTTCAAATTCCTTTTCTGGCTTTAATAAGTTAATACTTGTTCTTCTTATTCTTATACTCCATACACACCTCTAACTTTCCTTGAGTTCTGAATGAGATATATATTCTCCTCTGGCTTTGATCCAAAATGACCTCTACAAAATCCTTCCAGGAAAGGAGGACAACCTGTGTGTCTTCTGTAAGGTTGATCTTGGCATGGAGGCAGTGCTCAGCAGCAGAAGGGCCATTTGACAGGCAGTGAGACCTGTGAACTGATAGAACTCTAGTTCCTTCAGGAAGAAGAACCAGAATGAAGCAAACGACAGATCCTTAAAGGAATAAAGCTGTGGCAAATAGATTTCCTCTTCAATGTGGTGGCTTCCCAGAGAAAGATCCTGAGGCTGTTTCTAGGATCTACAGGAAGGAATGCTGTACTCAATTAATGATGTCTGCGGAAGTGGAGAGGGGAGTAGAGTGGCAGCATGCAGCCAGGTCTTTTCTATTCCTGCATTTTGCAGTAAGCCAATTATCAAAAATGTATTTTAGGCCCAATAAAGGAAAAATGGGTCTAATCAGAATTGGGTTACATGTGAGGGTTTGGTCTCAAAAATCAAGAAGCCCAGTTTCTGAAACCAGCTTAGAAAAGGACTAGACATAAATAGTGACCTAAGCCATCTGAATGCTGAATTGAGACCCTTTAATTATATCTTGATTGTTCTTGGGCCTGGAATGGGGCTGAGGTTGTAGTTTGTTGTCTCCTACCTCAAAGGAGGTAGTTCTCTAAGGAAAAGAGATAACTTGTTTCCTAGTTCTATAAATGAAAGAGACAACCTGAGAGAAATAGGCAATATTTTTAGTGATAATATTGGCTAGTAGACACTTTGTGGTTTGCCAACTGGTACAGCTTAAGGGTAATTTGAATGCAAAAGAACCTCCCTCAAAGCCCACCTTTAGGGTTCCTTCCAGCTTTACAGTATGACTGGGACAATGTTTCCCACTTTCCTAGTGATCAATACCTCATGATTAGAAAAAGTATGGATTTTTTCCATCTCGTCAAGACGGAAAGAGATGTAGGCATTGGTTAATCCAATCCCTTTATCATTTTGATTCTTGTAGTGATTTACAAGTCAAGAGACCTAGTTCTGGTTCTGTTACTAATTAGCTGGTCTTGGGCAAGTCACTTAAATTTTCAGTTTTTTAATTTTTAAAATAAAGAATTTAGTTTGATCTCTACTATCCATCCATATCTATAAAGTTTAATGAGCTTTGATTTATCCTCTGAAAAGTGTCCAATAAATTTCATTCATTCTACAAATGCTTACTGAACACCTATTCTTGACTGATACCAGATGGGGCACTGGGAATACAAAGTTACATACCCCTACCCTTTCCAAAGAACTTATAATGGAAGATAAATGTAACTACTTAGAGAGGGATGTAGTATAGCAGCAATAGTATAGGTTCTAGAATCAGCTGCCCAGGTTTGAATCCCAGCTCATATACTTTCTATATTCGTGACACTAGACAAGTTTCCTTTTCTTTTCTTTTTCTTTTTCTTTTCTTTTCTCTTTTCTTTTCTTTTCTTTTTTCTTCTTTCTTTCTTTCTTTCTTTCTTTCTTTCTTTCTTTCTTTCTTTCTTTCTTTCTTTCTTTCTTTCTTTTCTTTCTTCTTTCTTTCCTTCTTCCTTTCCTTATTTTAGAGAGAGAGAGAGAGCAGAGGTAGGGCAGAGGGAGAAGAGTAGAGAGTCTCAAGCAGACTCTGCTGAATGAAGAGCGCATCTCGGGGCTCAATCTCATGACCCTATGATCACAACCTGAGCCAAAACCAAGAGTTGGATGCTTAACCAACTGTGCCACCTAGGTACCCCTAAACTGGACTTGTTTCTTAATCTCCCTGTGCTTCGTTTCCTCATCTCATCTTCAAATGGTATCCATATTATTTGGATGATAGGAGAGTTAGACAAGTTAATAAATAAATATAAACCATTAAAGCAGTTTCTGAGTGGCATAGATGAGTGAGTTTTTAGAAGATGCTATTTTAGGGGATTCTCAGCTGTCATTTAAGTCAGAGCAACTCTCTTTAGAGGTTTTATGAATTAGGTATCTATATAATATCTCATTTGAAGAAAGCATTCTACTGCTTATAAAATAAATACAAATGCCATAAGACATTTGACTATCAAGGCCTTTGGTGTAGAATAAGATGTCTTGATTATGTCTAAACCTAGGCAGATTGGATCATTTCTGGTTACAGTCTACACTCCATTAAAGAACCAACTATGAACTGTCCTACGGACAGAAGCAAATAACTATTACCTTGTCTGAATGGGGCACTAGAAAGCATCATGCCAAGCCTCTTCATTTATAAAAGGAAGAAATAATGTGACTCATCCAAGATCACAAAGCTTATTAGGGAAAGACCTTGCTCTGGCCATTGGATTAGGTTCTTTCTAAACTACAGTGATCCTGAGGATGTGCACTGATGGAATACCTAGGCTGATATGGTATACTGACTTTAGTATTATTTGATTTTTTAAATCAATAAATATTTTGAATATATCTCTAAAAGGACTTTTTTAAGGACTTAAAAAATCATACTATCATCATACCTAAAAGAACAGTTAACAATAATTCCTTAATGTCATAAAATACTCAATATTCAAATTTCAGATTTTGATATAGAGTTTAAAATCAAGCTGATCAAGTTTGTATATCCTTGAAATATTATGGAATCTTTCTGGGTCATATGTTCCTCATCTGTGAACTAGGGATGATTATAAAATTATTAAGGCTGTTGTAAATATCAGATTTATAATGATTTTGTACTACTATAACATGTAGCACATGCTACTACAATGCAGCACATGTTAAACATTTAAGAAAAACCCTGTTGAGGAGCGCCTGGGTGGCTCAGTTGGTTAAGCATCTACCTTCAGCTCATGTCATTATCTCAGGGTTCTGGACTGAGCCCTGAGTAAGGCGCCTCCCTCAGCATGGAGTCTGCTTTGCTTCTCCCTCTGCTTCCCACCCCCATCCCCACCCCCACCTCCACCCCACACACATATATGTACTCTCTCTCTCTCTCAAATAAATAAATAAAATCTTTAAAAAAACAACACCATTGAGATGATGAAGAAAAAATGCCTGCCATATGGTAGATAGATATTTAATAAGTCTCAGCCATTATTATTAAACAATTGTAATACAATATAGTAAATGTTAGGTCAGTAGAAAGGAGATGGTGCCTGGAGGGTTAGCCAACAAATATCTTCTTGAAAAGATGTTACGGGGACACCTGGGTGGCTCAGCAGTTAAGCGTCTGCCTTTAGCTCAGGGCATGCTCCTGGAGTCCTGGGATTGAGTCCCACAATGGGCCCCCTGCATGGAGCCTGCATCTCCCTCTGCCTATGTCTCTGCCTCTCTCTCCCTCTCTCTGTGTCTCTCATGAATGAATAAATAAAATCTTGAAAAGAAAAGAAAAGAAAAGAAAAGAAAAAAGAAAAGAAAAGAAAAGAAAAGAAAAGAAAAGAAAAGAAAAGGATGTTACTTATGAGACAGAAGGACAAGGCCAGTAGGATGGGAAAGGGGTGCTCCAGATGGAGGAAGAACTGAATTAAGGGATGAGCAAGCTACCACTTTCCAGGTGCCTTTCTACAAAGGATACAAAGATATCCTTGGAAGAAATTAGAAAGATGGTGCCCTTGAACTGCGAGTTCTTCACAGTACTCTTCATGGAGTTGGTAAAGTGTACAATGGTCTGCTCCAGTGCTGGACATCTAATAAGCCTCTAGTTTGTAACTTGAACATATGACAAAAGAAAAAAACTAACTTCCCACTGCTTTTAAGGAGAGTGGATATTGGTAACCAGAGAATTTGTTGTTTGCTAATCACTAACAAGTTCCTCAGTCTCAGTATAAAGTATGCGAGTTTAGATAAAATGACTGGGACAAAGTTAAACTGCTTTACATTAAAAAGGAGGTATGGGGGACACCTGGGTGGCTCAGCAGTTGAGCATCTGCCTTTGGCTCAGGGCGTGATCCTGGAGTCCCAGGATCGAGTCCCACATCAAGCTTCCTGCATGGAGCCTGCTTCTCCCTCTATGTCTCTGCCCTCCTCTGTGTCTTTCGTGAATAAATAAATAAGAATTAAAAAAAAAAAAAGGAGGTTTGGGAGGTCTACCAAGGGTGAGATAGAAGAAAGCCTGCTTGCTAGAGGAGTAAGAGAGAGGAAACCCCACCCCTGAGATCGTGGGAACAGAGAGAAAGACCACAGGGCTCTTCAACTGATTTCCTCCTTACCTTCTCTGGGAGTCTAGTGAAGCCAATGACTCCTTCTCAGAAATTTTAAAGACATAAAATACATAGAATTTTAAAAAGAAGACAATTGTAGTAAAATAGTTATCAAAATATTTATTAAAACCACAGATATGTTTGGGAGTGGGAAGGGATGAATAGTAGGATTACAGGGGATTTTTAGGGAAGTAAAACTACCTTGTATAATACTGTAGTGATGGCTACATGCCATTATACGTTTGTCAAAACTTATAGCGTGTATAGCACCAAGAGTGAATTCTACTGTAAACTATAGACTTTGGATAACAATGATATGTTGCTGTAGTTTCAATGATGTATCAACAAATGTACTATTCTAGTGGGGAATGTTGATAGTAGGGGAGACTATGTATGTGTTGGGCAGGAGACAGCGGTATATAGGAACTCTGTAATTTCTGTTCAATTTTGCTGTGAACCTAAAACTGCTCTAAAAAATAGACCATATAGATATAGATATAATTACATTTCTGATATAGTGATATATGCACTTCTTTATTAACACTTAACATGATCCATTACTGAGTCTAACTACCATAACTCAAAATATTCATTGCCATAAACAATATTTTAGGATATCTGCAGCTACTGTAAATATGACATGAAAATAACTCTGATTTCTATTAGTGAAAAAAATCACAGGTACCGCTAATGCCACTATAGTTTATTGATTACCTTCATAAAGAAAGGGAATGCCATATTCAATTACAGGTCACTGAAAATAAAGATATAAATTACTTCTCATCCAAGCACAAAGATTCCTCCCCTCAAATTTCATCCATGAAATCCTTTCAGGAGAGGAGATCCTCTGGTCTCTGATTAAGGACTCCTTATCTAGACCTTAGAATACAATCAGCTCAATTTCCCATCTCAAAGATTCTGGGACTCTGTCCCATTATTATCTTCTCCTAAGGTTTCCCAGCTGGTCTGGGTTATTTTCTTTTTGTTTTTGGCAAATGATGCCAGTGTTTTCTAGAGCCACCCGACCCTGCTTATTCCATGTCCTCAGATATTCAGGAAAGGCAGAGCTGCTCTTAACATCAGCTGACACAATGCCGTGAGAAGCTGGAGTGAATGAGAAATAGAATCTTCAAACTTGCTAGTTGGTCTTTTATGTTGGGTGCTGGAAAGATGTCTCTCCTCCATTTGTTACTAATAACAATTTGTAGTGTGTTTATGGTACTTTTGAACTTCAAAAGACTTGGCCAGGATTATTAACTAATGATGTCTCAGTTCTGTTGAGCTGATTAAGGTAGGATTGCTTTCTTATAAAAGTGTCTGATGAATGTTGCTCCACTATTCCTGAGATCTTATTGAGGTGAATAAAAAGGAGATATGCCCACGGACAATTAAACTATTGTTTTCCCAGAGTTTTTCTACTATTCAAATAGAAGGAGTACTCTTTAGTCTAGTTATATAACTGCATGGATAAATGAATCTATTTCTTCCTCATTGAACCCAGAATCCTTCTCAAGACAATATTCCTGGAAGCCATTACTAAGTCAAAAGGAGTAGTTTCTCAAGATGGAATATATATGCCTACACTATGCCTTTGATATAATATCACTGCTAAGTAACCTTTTATTGAGATCCATTTTCTAATGGATAAAGCCTAGAATTTTAGGGCATTCAAGGCTTTCCCTAAACTCAGCCCAGCTTATCTTTCTACCATCATGTTTCTTCTCAAAACCAGCCTCCATACTCTAACTTTTCCTGAACATAAAATGATCTCTCATACACAATTCACTTTGCTTAGGTCATTCCTTCTGCCTGGAATGCTCTTGGCCTAGGTTTATGTGATTCCTTGTACCTCTCAGACATACATTTCTCACAAGTCAACCTTCTTGAAGTCTTTCCAGATGGCATTCACTACTCCCATCCACCTGCTTTCTTTATACATTTTCTATCACTCCCTTGTTTCATTTTGCCTTGGGCTATAGTTATTTATGTACCTGTGTATTCCTAGGTAGATTGTGAGCCCTGAAGAACAAGAATCACATTTTTTTCTGTTCCATTTTAGTGCCTAGTTCAGTGCCATGCATCTAGAAGATATTCATAAAATGTCTGTGTGAAAGAATTAATTGTCCTGCATTATTCACCTTTGAATTTTCCCATGAAACTGTGCTTATATTCACAAAGACTAAGGGAGGTCATGTCACCTCTGTGTAACTAAGCAGCTTGTTACTGGATATACCTAAGTCCCTTCACAAGCCATCCATCCTTACTCCAAGTTTCATCTTTCAATACAGCCATGCCTCCCTAGAAATCCTATAAATCAATCATACCAGGCTACAGAAGCCTCTCCCAAACCCTGGGGTACTTTCACAGTTCCATGTCTTTATTGTCTAACATGAAGGACATGTCTGACACCTCCTTCCTCCTTATCTATCTAGCAAACTCCTATTCATCCTTCAGATCCCAGATCAAATATCTTCTGAACTCTATAGGCTTTCTCATCTGACCAAGATAAAACTAATTGCTCTCACGTTTAGTTTTCATCAACACTTAAATCCATGACAAGTTCATAGTAGGTACTCAGTAACTAATTGTTGAAACTACTTGCTCCCAGCTCTTTTTTCATGATACTGTCTCAGAGGCAGATCCACTGATGAGCAGCTCAGGCTCTCCTAGCAGTCTTGCTGAAGTGGAAATCTTTGGTGAGAAAGTAGGATGTGAGTAGAATTGAGGGGCCTAGGAACCTGAAGTCTTATTTATCTACTAATGGTTAAAACAAGAAAGGAGGGAGGAGGGAAAGGAGGGACTTGTGAGAAGAAGAAGAGTCAAGTTAATCTGAGCCTGTAATTGAGTACCAGTTCAAGATATATGCCCTTACTGTTGGAATTTAATGCCAGAATGTCATAGACCAAGCTCATAATTTAGTTTATGGCTGATCTTTATAGTAATAAAAAAAAATCTAGAAAGAAGCTGCCTGGCACCATTTGCTGAAGACATTTTTTAATGCTGTCAAATGATTCGTAATTATACAGGGTGAGTGTACCGCGTTTGCTCTGTAGTGGTGGTGCTGAGACTCGTTAAGCACTTTGTGCATCCAAGAGTCTTGTTTTATGTAAACAAGACCTCTGAGGAAGATATAGATGCGTAATAAAGATGAAAAGAACTGAAGTATATTAACGCGAGGACAAATTAATAACGGCCTTTCCATCTTCTATCAGTAAAACCAGTCGCTGTGGAGTAATTGTACTTTTCAAGGCAAAAGGGAAGCAAAAACCTAGATAAAGAAATAGAAGAAAGACAAAATCAGGGCTCAGGGTCAAACTACTTCATGAAGATAGTCTGCACTTTAGGAAGCTGTCCTCTGTGTGCCCAGCCAGCCCTTGGGGACCAGCAGAGGGCTTCCCTTGGCACAAATGAGACCACTGAGACCACCTGCGATGCTTTGTACTGGTCGCTGGGGCATGCAGAACCTACATGAGGGGACAGTGAGTGGAAGTCAGAGGAAGGTAGGAGGATATGAATGGTGAGATGCCAGGGGAATGAAAAAAGAAAGACAAGATCAACAGAATCACTTTCATTTCTCTTCACTTAAAGGAGTGGGAGGCTGTGTGGTGTTGAGATTTGACGGAAATGAACACAGCATTGACGAAACGAGGCTGAGCTAACACAGGTGGAGCTGTTTTCCTATCAGCAGTTGACTGTCTGAATTCCCAGACAAGTAAGTCAGCTCAACTGTTTCTAACTGAGCCGAGCCTACACAGGTCACCCCGATGTGCAGAATGTACCAACAGGCCTTCTGGGGAGGAAGGGATCCCCAGGCCTTCACCTAGCTCAAACTCACTTGTCCAAGGGGCCTGCTCCACATCACTGAATTCCAGAAAGTGTTCCCAACCCAAAGACGGCCACTTCTACTCCCCAGGCCTTTGTCTAGCCCCAGCAAGGGGTGACTTGGTGTCTCCTGGTTCACAAAGACTCTTCAGACTCACAGGTTCTGGTGGAAGGTCATGACCCCTGCCTGGGGGGCGTGTGAGGCAACCAGGCTGAGGGCAGAAAGCATGTAGGAGGCCTTCAGGCTCAGGTATGGATCCTGCATATGCATGACATTATGAATAATTGCCTCTTTAAATTTTGCTCCAGGGAGCCTCGCTTGCCTCCCCCTAGCCTGGACTCTGACCTGGAGAGAGAGGCTCAGTGCTCTGGAGAGAGATGGATGCATCCTGTGAGTTGTAAAAACTTCAAGACAGGTCTCCCATTCAGCTTGATTGCTCTTCTCACAGGTTTACCTCAGCAAAACTTCTTTTTTTTTCACTGGTTAAAGGCTCTGAAGACCAGAGGACAACTGGGTGGCTCAGTGGTTGAGCGTCTACTCAGGTGGTGATCCCGAGGTCCTGGGATCAAGTCCCACATCAAGCTCCCTGCAGGGATTCTGCTTCTCTCTTTGCCTATATCTCTGCCTCCCTCTCTGTGTCTTTCATGAATAAATAAATCTTAAAACAAAACAAAAGACTCTGGAAACCAGAAATGAAACTATATATAGTATTTTGGACTATGCAGTGAGGGGACCACATTGCTTTCTCATGGAGCTGAGAGAAGGCTTGACTAACATAGAGTCTTAGCCCCGTCACGGAGCTGTCCTGACTTACCTGTGACCAAAATGACCCAGGGACACGGGCTGCTCCACCCTGGGTGACCTTAACAGGTCCCCGTGCTTGGCTTAATGCTCTGCTGTCATAGCCTTGAAGTTCTTTTTTTTTTTTTTTTTTTTTTTTTTACATTTTTTAAAATTTAAATTCAATTTGCCAACATATAGTATAACACCCAGTGCTCATCCCATTAAGTGCCCTCCTCAGTGCCTGTCACCCAGTTACCCCATCCTCCCCACACCTCCCCAGCCTTGAAGTTCTTAACAGGGAGTCCCACATTTTAATTCTGCACTGAGTCTCATCTGATCCTGGCTCCACTTACTGGAATAAATAAAAATATCTGGTATGTCAAGCCCCTTTCCACCCCTTTAAAAGTCTTGCTGACCACTCTTGGAGTAGACACAATTCTTTCAAATGACCTACAAAACCCAACTTGGTGGCCCTCAATTCACCTCTCTGGCCCTGTATTGTGTCAATTTCTTCCTTGCTTCTCACACAGCCTTGTGGCCCTCACCTGTACCACATTCCATCTGGCCTCAGGGCCTTTCCAAAGGATGTTTCCTCCTCTGCCAGGCATCTCTTTTCAAGCCCCACCCTGGCTCCCAAATTCACTCCTACTACTTGTCCTTCAGTTCTAAGCACGGATTTTAACTCCTCAGGGAAGTTTCCTTGACCCACTAGGCTGGATTGAGCCCCTCATGGTACCTACTCACAGTACTCTGTTGGCATCCACCATGATTTGCAATGTAATCTTGATAAGATCATATGATTAATGTCTCTATTTCCATGTGATTCCACGTTTGGTAGTACCTTTGCTCTGTTCACTTTTGCAGGGTCAAGGTCCAGCACAGTGATGGCACTTACCAGGCACTCTGTAAATAGCTGTGAAATGGAAGGATAAGGAGGAGGCCCAGAGTAATCCCGTCTGGGTTGTAGATGGGGAAAGGTGGACATGAGAGGTGGGCTAAAGGGAGTAGCTTCTGGAAGGAACCAGAGCAGAGCTTTGGTACCTTTGTATTGAAACTTCTAGACTGTCACACCCATTGCCCCCAATCTGAAGTTAACTCAGCTCCAAACCAGCCTGTGGTGAAAGGAGATGGTGAACAAGCGAAGTTTAATCATGTTGAATTCAATTCCCTGATGGTCAACCTTGAGATCTCAATAATTAGAGAAAAATATATCATGTCAGACACTTCTAGTGAGCATAGGAGCCTTCAGTTTGCAGTGTGGCCTGTTAAGTATTGTAATAGTTTGGTTCTTCATCTCATCTCTTCCTCCTTTATTTAGTAGTACATTTCCCTCTGGTGGTTCTATTCCCTTTGATAGGCTTGTAAAAGCATTATTATTTTTTTTTTCTCTCTATGGTGTAGCTCACTCCATCTCCTTGCTTCCTTTATCTTTCCTTTTGCAAACCACCGAAATTCACGTGCTCTTCTTTGATTTTCTTCTATGGTTCCACATTCCTGTATTGTAATTTTTTTTTACTTGTAATCTTTGAAATATCCCCCACAGGGTCAAAATGACTGCTACTTGTTTCTTCATTGGGAAAAAGAAAGTAAGGACTGCCTCTTGGCTGTAGGACACCAAATCTTCTTTCAAACCCCCATTTCCATCCCCACTGCAACATCTTATTCACTCAGGTCCTCAAGGCTCCTTGTTTTGCTTCCAAAAAATAGTATGGCTTTCATCACTTCTCTCTGTCACGGGAACTCAGGGCATTAAAAAAAAATCTTCTTAAGAAATGGAAAAAAAGACAAATAATTGGTAACTTTTCTAAGCAACTCTTCAGTTATTTAAAGATAGAGGGCTTTTTTTTTTTAAGATTTTATTTATTTATTCATGAGAGACAGAGAGACAGAGAGAAAGAGAGGCAAAGACACAGGCAGAGGGAGAAGCAGGCTCGATCCCAGGACTCCAGGATCAGGTCCTGGGCTGAAGGTGGTGCTAAACCGCTGAGCCACCCGGGCTAAAGATAGAGTTTTATATTCAAAATGTAGAGGTTTCTTTAAGGATCCATTTTTCATAGACTTGTCATCCATCAGCTGTTGGTATCACTGAAATCCTCAGTATGACAAGGGACTATTCTCCTTTCTTATCCTCACTGAGCTCCTGCCTCGTTGGAAGCCAGGAATATAGGAAATGACATAAATTTTACCATTAATCCATTTTGATCCAAATCATAGCTAAATGACAAGTAACTGATGCTTGAGTTAAAAATGAAAATTTAGTAGAAATACCAATTTTCAGATGGCTTCGGGTCTGAATTAAGGGCTGGGTTGGACATTGATTGGTCTTACTTGGAATCAAGAATATTTAGCCACTTCACGAGAGAGATGAAATGCTTCTTTATGCTTGATTTTTTAAAAAATAAGTTTCACACTGTGATTCTTTCCAAGTTTTGATGCAGAAAAAATTACTTTGCCTCACCAATGTATCTTTTTATTTGGCTTATTTCTAGTTTCCTTAGCACATAATGCACATATCTTACTGTCTACATTCTATTGAAATCTCCCATTTATAAGTCTTTCTACTGACTTCACCAATCATCAAGCACTGCGATCTTGGACAAGATACTTAACCTTTCTGAGTTTTCATTTCCTAAACTGTAAAATGCCAACAACCATAATATGTATCTCCTAGTAGTGTATATTAATTCATCTGCCCATCCACTTATTCAACAAATATTTCTTGATCACCTACTATGTGCCAAGTGCTATTCTAGTTACTCTAGGGATACAGCAATGAACAACACAAAGTCCTTGCCTTCATGTAGTTAACATATAGAAAGCTAGAGAAACATAAGCAAATAAATATGCAATAAGTTCAGGCATGCTAAGTTATTTGAAGAATAAAGCAGAGTGGGGAGAAAAAGAATGATGGAGGGGAGTGTGGCAGGTTGGTTCCCCAGGAAGCAGATTCTGGGACAGAGACTAGAATGACAGGAGCTCATCAGTGAGTGTTCTCAGGATCAACAGCTGTGGGAGCACAAAGGCACGGGAAGGTAAAGGACCTCAGCTGACCCTACTGGGAGGGCTGAAGCTGAGATAGCCTTTCAGAATTGACCCCAGCTGGGGCAAGGAATTTGGGCATATATACCCCTGCTTTGATCAGCCACATGTGCTGTCTCTAGGAAAGTGTTTCTGCTCAGCTAGGGGCAATTACCAGGGATTGCTGAGAGCTTAGAGTTATCAACTGCCACCACCTTCAGCATCTGGGGGAATGAGTGCTTCAGCCTTGAAGGGGGGGTGTAGGTGGTACTTCGCCATGTCTACTGTAGGTGGGAAGGGATGTACTACTTTACATACAGTGGTGAGGGAAGCTTTCTCTGACATGGTAACACTTGAGGAGAGGCCTGAAGGAAGTAAGAATTGAGTCTTGGAGATGTCTTGGGAAAGGGCACACCAGGCAGAAGGACCAGGAGGTGCTAAGGCCCTGAGGATGGAATGTCCTTGATGTGGTCAGAGAATCCAAGAGCTGTGTGGCTGAAGAGGAAAGGCCAGTGGAGAATACCAGATGAAGTCAGGATGGAGCCTTGGGCCAGATCATGCAGGGCTTCACAGACCATAAAGGAGCAAGCCCAGCACATAGTCAGTGCTCAGAGAAATTGCTGACATCAGCACCATTGCTCTGTGTAGCTTCATATTCTTTGCATCTGACACAAGCTCTTGTATATAGTAGGCACTCAGTGCTTGCTCGTTGAATAAACATATACATTCTTTGTTATTTCACTGTTGTGTGTGTGGTTTTTGTTTTAGCATGCTCTGCTTGCTAAAGCATGCTCTTGCAAGCTCTGCTTCCAGAGCTTGCTGTGGTTCCAGCAAGCTCTGGAACCTTTTTCTTTACCTATTTCAAAAGTTAATAGGCTCTTGGAGAATAAAGAACCATGTCTGGTTAACTGATTCTTTCTTGTGCCCAGTCCAGCCTGGTTGTGCCCAGAGGCTTGTGATGTGGTCTCTCATGAACCTGCCACTATTTCTATACAGGGCCACCACTACTCTACATATTGTATAATGACATCCTGTGCCCCTCAAAGGAATTAGTTTGTGATATTCTTGCAGTCTGACTCCTAGGGCCTAATGTAGGACTTCTTCCTGTTATTTTCCATTAAAAATTTAGCTAGTCATTTTCAAATTCACCTGTAATCTCTGCTCAGAGGATGTGCCAGGCTTCCCATTTCTTTCTGCAAAGAGAGAAAGTCATAAGTGTGTTGAGCACCATTAAACATCAGATATGTACACATGGATAGAAGGTGGCCCCCAATATAAGTTGATCTCATATTTTTGGCTGTTTGGGATACATTAACTTTTATGTCAATTTTTTTTGCCTATTTAAATATATAAACTTTGGGGATATAATTAAAACAGGCAATTGTATACTTATAATTTATTTAGATACACGTACATATTTAAAATTATATGCATAAAATATTAATTTAGAAATACTGCTTTTTTCCACCTACACATTTCATGAAACAATTTGATTCAGATTCTTTATGCACAACTTTGACATTGGTGGTGTTTTCTTCAGAGATACCTTTTAGTTCCTCAAATACAGTTTTCATAGCACTTCATCATCTTCTGTCAATTTTAAAATTCAGGATTGATGCTGTCATTGTAAATTTTATTATAAGCCATGAGTACCTGATTATTTAATAATAATTTTTCCCTCAAATCTTTTCAAAGATATATATTTGTGATCTCATAATCATTTCGAAAGTGCTTTAAAATTTTTGTTCAAAATAAAATCGACCACCTCACACCCATTAGGATGGTTATTCTAAAAAAAAAAAATGAAAGCATAAAATAATGTTGGTGAAGACGTGAAGAAATTGTAACCATTGTGTACTGTTGGTAGAAATATAAATGGTTCAATGTGAAAAACACAGTGGTTCCTCAAAAAATTAAAAATAAAGGGATCCCTGGGTGACTCAGCGGTTTAGTGCCTGCCTTTGGCCCAGGGTCAGATCCTGGAGACCTGGGATCGAGTCCCATGTTGGGCTCCCTGCATGGAGCCTGCTTCTCCCTCTGCCTGTGTCTCTGCCTCTCTCTCCCTCTCTCTGTGTATCTCATGAATAAATAAATAAAATATTTTTAAAAAGTTAAAAATAAGATTACCATATGATCCAGCAATCCCACTTCTGGGTATATAAACAAAAGAATTGAAAACGTCGCAAGAGATATTAGTACACTCATTTTCATAGCAGCATTATTCACAATAGCCAAAAGGTGGATGCATCCCAAATGTCCACTGATGGACGAATGGATAAACAAACTGTGGTATATACATACAAGGAATATTATTATGCCCTAAAAAGACAGGAAGTTTTGATATGTGCTATAATAGATAAAACTTGAGGGCATTACACACTAAGGGAAATAAGCAAGGATTTGTCATAAGGGACAAATATCATATGATTCCACTTATATGAGGTATTTAGGATAGTCATATTCACAGAGACATAAAAAATGTTGGTTGTCAGGGATCCAGGAAGGGAGGAGTGAGGAGTTATGATTTAAATGGTTATAGAATTTCAGTTTTGCAAGATGAGAATTGTTTTGGAGATGGATGCGATGTTGGTTGCACAACAAAGTGAATGTGAATGCTTATGTATATTTCACCATCATTAAATAAATAAAAATAAAGTGGAATGAAAATAAAATCAGACATTTACAACAGTAGAATCAACTCCTTTGGAGTAATTACTAAATCTGTGTTAACATTTTTTTGATTACAAAAAAAATTTGATTCAGGTAACCACTAACAACATCCAAAGTAGGCACTGGTCGAGGTCAAGTCAGGTGAATGTGTCTTTCCCTCAAAATATTTTATTGTTCAAAATAAGGTAATTAAAGAGCTCCCTATAGATTGAGAGGATTTTCAATGACTTGAATAAGCTATTTTTAAATAGAATAATTTTTTGAACAAATAAAAGCACCTATTATAATTGGACCTGTACAGAAAATAGAAAATGGATCATTGAGCTATACAAAATTTCCTATACTCAACTGGTTTTGACTTATAACAATGTCAAGTTCATATGTTCAAACTAATTTAATTTTTTGGGTAACATTTTGAATTAGAAAAATGTATTCAAATACAATACTGCTCTTGGATATTTATTCCAAGGTTGAAAATTTAAATTTCTATAGCCAGATTCTAAGTTGCTTTTGATGATAAACCTCCTTGCTTAGTCCCTGGAGGAAGCAACTGAAGCTCAAACTTGGTTAATTTCTTTAAAATAAAAAGAAATTATGAGTGTATCTGACAGCATTTCATATAGATTAAAAAGCTATTTTAAAATATATCTCCCTGGGGCCCGTGGGTGGCTCAGTCGGTTAAGTGTCTGCATTCCGGTCAGGTCATGATCCCGGGGTCCCAGGATTGGAGCCTAGCATAGAGCTCCCTGCACAATGGGAAGTCTGCTTCTCTCTCTCCCTCTGCCCATCTCCTTACACTTGTGTGTGCGTGCTTTCTCAAATAAATAAATAAATAAAAATCTTTAAAATAAAATAAATCTCCTTGACCAAAGAGTGAAAACAAAAAGATTAGACTTTTCACTTTGAACATTATTTCTTTCAGAAGGGCTCCAGTCTGAGGGTTGAGAACTGCACCGTTGCCCTCTGCCTGGGACTCAAGGACATAAAGCAGAGGGAACGTGATACGAACTGCTCAGTGTGTAAAAACCACCTGCCCTTCCTTTGGTGAATAGATTCCTTTTTACTGGTCAATAATTGCCTCCATTTTGAGTTCATTCTTTATTTCATTTTTTGGGGAAAAAAAGAGTCAAGCCTATAGAAAATCCGAAAGAACAGCACATTACCTAGATTTGCCAATTTTTCACATTTGTCATATTGTTTCTCTTTCTCTCTCCCACTACACACACACACACACACACACACACACACAAATGCACATGTAAACATTTCTACATATGTACATTCTATGTGTATATATATGTATAAACATATGTATATAAACATTTATCTTTTATATATGAACATTTATTTCTTAACCATTTAACGTTGTGAATATCATGACATTTCCCCCTAAATACATCAGCACATGTCCCCTAAGCACAAAGCCATTCTCCTCAATAACCAAAACACCATTACCACAGCCAAGTAATAAAATATTGTTAAAATAATATCATTAGTATGTAGTCCTTATTCAAGTTTTCCCAATTAAAAATATTTTTTATAGCTCTTTAAACAAATCTAGGATCCTCTCAAATATCATTCATTATATTTGGTGGTCAAGGCCCTGCAGTCAAATTTAATCTAGAATAGTCCCACAACCCCACTTTTGATTTTTTTTTTTCCATGACAAAGACATTATGAGAGTCCACGCCAACATTTTGGACTTGGCTTGCTACTAGACCCAGGTGAAACCTTTTGGTAAGAATATTATTCAGGTGAGAGTGTCTTCCTTTGAATCACATCAGGAGGCTTTTATGTTAAGCTTGATCACTTGTTTAAAGTGTTTTAGGTTGATTATTTAGTCTTTGAAAGTGTTTTTGTCCTTGTGCACAAAATCTGTAAAGTTTTTGGATCTGACTACATAGAAAAATCTTATGTCTTGAGTATCTCAATCCAAACTGTTATTAGCTTGTGTCAAACAGGTTTGTTTTATTTATTTTTCAACTGAGGAATGATGAATTACTGATTTACTAATGACTTTAGTAATATGTGACTCTGCCAAGGGTTGAAAGCTGCTTGAAGAAGACCACAAACATCAAAATGCTTGTCTGAACTGCTGGGAAACTAAGAGGGTGCTTGGTCATTTCTCTCTCTCTGTCTCTGTTTCTCTTTCTGATTCCTCTTATCTAAGACCACCTCATTCTATTTCCCTATAGGTTGCTTCAGTTACAAGTTATTCTGTAAAAAGTAGACATATAGAAGAAAGGACTTGTAGAGAAATATTTAAACTCAAATCTCTTTCTTCACCATAGTTTTTAGCTGGTGGATATTTTGTATCTTTGACAGAATTTTCTGTCCACTTCCTAAGAACTTTGTCAAAATAACATTTCTGCCAATATAAGCCCCTGGAGCAATCTACCACGCATTGCTCTGTGCTCTGGGGAATGGCTGACCTTGGTTAGAAATTAATTTATTACTTCCTGTTTCCTTTACATCTTCCACTTCCCTCCCCACCTCCTTGCTTTAATAATGACATATAAAGTTAATGAGCACTGGTAATTAAGAGGACCATTTTAGAACAAGTGAGTTGGGTATTCAATGCCCTTGACCTAAACTTTACTTGGAAAAAGGATAGCTCTGAATAATTAGAAAATGGGATTCCAAATCAGAAGCTGAGGATGTCTTTTCTGCCAGTAATTTGTATAGCTTTAGCTGGATCTGCCTACCTCTCTATTACTTTGTTTTGTCCATCAGCTAAATAGGACTTATAATAGTTTCTCTTAAGAGTTTTTAAGTGGCCATAGATGAAAGCCACAATATGGTAGCAATATAACTCTAAATTTGAGAACTAGGCAGTATGAATATTTTTACTAATTATAAAATCCATTATATTTTCCTTGGCTCAGTTTTATATTTTTACCTACTCAACTCAATGAAAAGCCACAACTTAAATCTTTTTAATTAAATAGCTTAAAATAATTAGGAAAAATTTAAATACTTTATTTTTAATTTCTTATATAATATCCAACTTCAGCCTCAAAATTTTAAAGTTAACCTCTTATTTTATAGGTAGTCAATTAAAGGAATATTAGAAAATGTAAATAATAAATAAATAAATAAATAAATAAGAGAAAAAATAAATTAGAATTCCATCAAGACAGGACCATTGTCAACACCTTGGGTATGTCCTTATAGAAGGGATCTTGTAGGCATATCTTTTTATGACCTGATTTTTCTTTTCATTTATTAATCTATTTTAAATGTCTTTCTGATTCATCCAAAGACACTATAACAGATGCTGCTGTGACGTACTACCCAGATTCCCCTTCAGGACTAGAAGACGTATTTACCCAGCTGTCTGCTACTGGCAAACAGCCCTCAGCCCTCAGCTCTACTTAGAACTATTGGATGAAGATATTCACCTTGCCCAAGGGCACACCTCTTTGCATAAACTACTGGCTTCTAACTACTGGAAGATTCAAGGAGATAAAGGCCAGGCAGGCTCTCTCTTACCTTAACTGTAGACAATTGTGTTTAGAAGTCCAAACACTATCCATTGCACAATACAGCAAGGTACTTGACTGTAGACAATTTTGAAGGGCTATTCCAGCTTCAGGATTTCCTGAGGGGATAGATTGAAGCCTTCAATTGGGACCACACAGAAGCCTCAATTCTCCCTCCATTCCTGCTCAACACATTACTTCTCTTCCAGAAACATCATCCCAAGAGTACTATCTTAGCAAAACCCTCCTCCCCCATCTAATCTCTGTCTCAGGGAATCTTTTCTTTCAGGGAACCCAACCTATAACACTTGTTATTAGGAGTGGTCTGAGAGAGCAGACTCTAAGAAGTTTGGAGTTGGATTACTCCCCTTGCTGGCAGTGATCAGTAGCTGTAGGTGGAGCATAGATAACCCATGGCCCAAGGAAGCACAGCATTCGTAAAGCTTTCCCTGATGGTGAACTATTATGTAACACTGGTGAAAGAAAATGTGCAAGCTAGTGAGATGTATCAGGCATTAATAAATATGGGAGAAATAACAGAAGGCCAGTGAAATTGGGTGGCTATTACTAAGTTCAACTGATACTTTGGGAAAAGATAATAAAAGATTGAGAATGATTATTTGACTATCATTAATGAGTGATAGCCAGAGGGCTTCCTTGGTAGCTTATAAAGCACTCTAGTCTTCAATAGCCAGAGGCTGCAGAAGGCTAAAGACCAAGACCAGGACTTAATTGTAAAATTCACAGAGCACTAAAGAATGTTTAATTTTCAACTGAGGCAAGTAATCTAGGGAAGAATGGTTCTCTGACACATGGAATGAAAATGGTTGGGTTGATGATCTCCAAATATCTTGGACCTCAGATTCCTCTGAACTCTGAAATAGCAGAAGGGGGCTATTCTTCACTCTTCAAGATGAGCACTGCCTCCTTATTTAAAGGTGCTGATGAGGCATTTCTCTTGTAAGAAATCTGTTTCTTCCTTAGAATCTGTCCCCACTTCCTGGTCCCCAGGACGATAAGGGTTAGGTTACAACATAACCTGACTAGGGACATTCTGAGTCTGATAAAAGAGGAAAGGGACTGTACCCCCAAGGAACTGTAAAATCTATCTAGTAGGTACATCAGAAACTGGGAGAGTATGCAGGAAACTAGTTTCTGAGCATGCTGGATGGGGTGGGGATGGGATAGTTGGATAAGTTTACTGATTTGAGAGTATTTTCTCCAGGTGCAGGATTTAACACTCTGGTAAGAACACACTGAGTGATGTTGCAAACATGCTGTGAGGTGGGCTCCTAGAAATATAGAAAAAGAAATGGTCCACAGTGAGACAGAAATGGCACAACCACCATGGCAGATAGTGGAAGGAGAGATTAAAAGGATCAGAGAAGTGGGCAAGTTACAGCATACCGACTATATAAGATGACTATATTCCATGGGAGAGTCCAGAGAATTTACCATTTACCAAAGCAATAGGAATGTGTTGGTGAGAGGGCACCATTAACACTAAAAAAATTCAATAGTGGCTCTTCCATCTAGATGAGGCTCATGGTAGAAGGTGCTTACCAAACTGAGACGAGGCTAAGTGACAGTGCTTAACCATCAGAGGCCAGGTATTGAGTAGCAAGGTCAGAGTGCATTCAGGGGGGGGTCTGCCCCACGAAAATGATATACTTGACTAATAAAACATAGTGTTCCTAGGGACAAAATAGATGGGCAGCCAAGAGGGGTGCTACCTAAGCTGTTCAAAATAAATCAAGGGCAGATGATAAGGCAGCTGAGGGCAGTCACCTTAATAATTAGTCACAATTTCTTGCCTACTTTTCTAGCCTGAGAAATCTGACTGAAGGAGGTATCATTCCCAGGACGAAGGATTCCACAGTATTATGACAAGTATACATGGTAATGGTTACCAGCTTCTCCCACAAAGAGACCTATGACCATTTGCTTTGGCGACCAAATACTAGGGAAAGGGGTCCACATACTAATCATGCGGTCAAAGTTAACCCAGAGACCTGAAGCATACAGAAGCCAAATAATAAATATAATCCTGACCCAACTCTGGCTGGTCATGGGTTCACTAGGTCCATGGACCCATCCTGTGGTCATTTCCCTGTCCCCAAACATACCATGGGAGAAGATATATTTTGCATTTGGCACAGTCCCCATATTGATTCCCTCACTTTTGGAATAAGACCAATCATAGTGGGAAGGCCAAGTGGGAGCTCTGAGCCTTGTAAGCCACTCTCTACTCCCAACCAAAACAAATCGAAAACAAAATCACATCCCCGCCACCTTTATAGTCTAAAGGATGCTGAGGTGGTAAGCCCCACAATATCTATTTAATTCATTGGTCTGACCCTTGAAAAAACCAGATGGAGGCTAGAGGATAACATGGGCCTATTGTAAACTCAACTGTAGAGAAGCCACAATTACAGGTGGTGTACCGGATGTGGTATCTTTGTTGCAGCAGATTAACATGGCCTCAAGTACATGATGTGTGACCATTGATCTGGCATGTATGTTCTTTTCCATCTCCATAAGGAAAGAGGCTAAAAACATTCACATCCATCTGGAATGGACAACAGATTACATTTACAATCTTAACCTAAGACTATATTGACTCCCCTGTGCTCTATCACAGTATAGTCTCAGGAGTCTTGAATGGCTGGACTTTCTGCCAAATGTCACACTGTTCCACTAGAGTGAAGACATCATGCTAATCAGATCAATGAGCAAGAAATTGTTGGACTTTTGGTGAGACACATGCTCTCCAGAAGGTGAGAAATAAACCTTACAAAGATTTAGAGGTATCTTCATTGGTGAAGTGTTGGAGAATCCAGTGGTCTGGGCATGGAGGGAAATCCCCTAACCCTCTCCAAAATAAAGAACAAATGACTGCATCTTGCACCCATCACATAACACTTCATAGGCCTTTTTGGGTTCTGAAGGTAGCATCTTACACACCTGCAAACCCAGCTCTGAGGCATATATCAGATGATACAAAAGGCTTCTGGCTCTGAGTAGAAATCAAGACAAGTTCAGTAGCAGGTCCAGGCTATGGTGCAAGCGACCCTGTGACTTAGGCCTTACAATCCAGGAGGCCATATGGTTTTAGAGATGTCATGGTGGGAAAGGACACCATGTGGAGTTTTATGACAGACCCTAGAGGAAGAATCACAACATAAGCTCCAGGATTTCTAGAGCAGGAGTATGCCATTTGCAATGAAAAATTATACATCTTTTGAAAAAACAAAACAAAACAAAAAAACAGCTGTCAGTATTGTGCCTGGTAGAGATGGAGTGATTGGCTATAGGACACCCAGTGATCAGACCACTAGAACAGTTCATCTTGAGCTGGGTCCTTTTAGACCACCAAGTGACAAGGTCACATGGGCCCAGCACAAACCATCATGCAATGCAAGTGGGCACATCTAGGATCAAGCATGAGTAAGGTTGGATAACACAAGCAAGCTGCACACGGCTAGCCTAGGCCCTGTGTCATCCACCACTGCTCTTCTCCCTTCCTCCACCATTGTCCTTTTCCAGCAGCTCACATTTATGGTCCTCTGAGCGTACTTTATGACCAACAGAGGAGGAAAAAGCCCTTTTTGGATCATGGATTTATCACCTGGCATATGCAAACTGAAACGGGAGGGGGCAGCTGTACTACCAGTCATTCAAAGATGGCAGAAAATTCTCCCAGTGGCAAACATGGTGGTACACCTGGTTACCCACTTTGTGTGGAGAGTGGCCTGAGGTTAGAATATACACAGACTCGTATGCAGCAGCAAATAGCTTAGGCAGCTGGTCAAGATCTCAGAAGAAGAAAGATTGGAAAATGGGAGACTACTAAAGACATGTGCATTAACATGGGAATGAGCATGCAGCATGAAGACCTTTGGAACCCACATATAATTGACCACCAGAAAACACCCATCATGGAAGAGGAACTAACAACTAAGTAGGAAGAATAATTCAACCAACTGATACCAGCCAGTGTCTGTCATCACCTGATGCTGGTACAATGAATGCATGAACAGAACAGTCATGGAGGCTAAGAATGGAAAGGAGGAGTGAGCAAGCAAGAATTAGACTCTAAGGAGAGGGGACTAGAGGAGAAAAGGTTCTCCAGCCAAGAGAGCAGACTTAGAGAGATGTTAGAACTGAAATGTCTATTGAACTGAACTGACATTTATGAAGTGTTTTGCTGCAGACCTGGGCTAGGGTTAGGGATTCCTACACAATCTCACCAACCAAAGACATTGTAGCCCCGGTTGCCAAATGTCCAAGTGTCTGTAAGAGAGACCAACTCTGAATCCTGGCTCGAGGGCCAGCCACATGTAGCAACTTGGCCCCTTGACTCCTCTATCCTAGAAAGGGCATCTGGACTGGAAGAGACACATGTTTGGAATATGGTCTTGCCTTCAGGACCTCAGTCACTATTGTATTCTGGAAGCTCACAATGTGATCCACCTCTATAGGATCCCAAATAACATCACAGTAGACCCGCTTTTACAGTTGTATTATGTACCGCACTAGCCAGGAGGTGCTACCTTGGTAGAATTATGGAACTAGTTCAAGCCACAGTTGAAGCATTTACTTGGAGGTGCTTTAGAGGATGGAAACCATCCTTGAGAATACCGTATTCCCCATAAATCAACAAACGTGAATGATGAGTGTCTCAATAGGCCAAATGCATGAATCTAGAAATGACTGGGTGGAAATAGGAGTGGTTCTGCTTACCATCACTCGCAGTTACTCACTGGGGATTTTGTGCTTCCTGTCCTCACAGCTCTGAGTTGTTCAGGTGTAGAGATCCCAATTCCCAAGAGAGGAACACTTCTGGCCAGAGGATAGATCGCCCTGTTGTGTAGCCAATTCTATGCTCAATGAGACTTGAACACCTTTATAAACTTCTACACTTGAGTTGATTTCTATCTTCCTTTTTTACTCTGCTCAAGCACTTGTCACCGTCTGAATTATATTACTAATTTATTTGTTTACTTGCATGTAGTCTTTTCTCTCTCCTTCACTAGAATGTAACTTCCAGGAGGGCAGAGACTTGTTCTCCAATGAGTCATCAGTGCTTAGGATAGCACTGGCTATACTGAAGGCCCTCAATAAATATTTGCCAAATGAATGACTCTACAATAGAATTTTTTGTGGGTCGGTAGTATTCAGTTGCACATATGCATGATAGTTTATTTAATCAGTCACTTGTTGCTGGGCATTTCATTTTCCTCACCTTCTTTCTCCAATGAAATAATGGCAAAATCTTCATGTATATCATCTATTCTTTCTTTAGGATGTTAGACTCCAAGTAGTACAGTTTGCTGGCATGTAGGTAGCACTTCTAGTTTTCCAGGCTTTTGATATATGATGCTTCATGGTTTGTTTTAAAAGTATTAGTATACATGCAATTCAGATTTAGCTCTCCTCTTGTCAAATAGGCTTTCTTGACTCCACTTAAAACCATATTGTGATCTGACACCCCTCAACATTTTATACAAGAAATATAGCCATATTCAGAATGGTTTATTTTTCATTGCCTTTGCTGAAGATTGTGTGGGAGTCCTTAGCCCAAATCTGAACTCAATCCCATAGAGATGCTTCATAAACCCAATGAGCTACTTCAGGTCTCCCATTTCATTTCTCTCTCAGGCACTCTTTAGCTGGAGGACCTTTATTGCTTCAACCCTCTCTCCACAGAGCCACATCCTTGCCTACTCATTTCTTCTTCCTCCTCCATGCATTTATTCCCCCCAATTTAAATTCCTCCCCACTTCATCATGTAGAGAACTGTCTACTTTCTTATGAAACCGGAGCCCTGTTTAGAGACTCGGGAGTCTACCTTCTATCTAAACAAGTTTATGTCTCTTCCTACAGAGAAATTCTCAGACTTTTTTTTTTTTTTTTTTTTTTTTAATTTTTTTTTTTATTTATTCATGATAGGCACACAGTGAGAGAGAGAGGCAGAGACACAGGCAGAGGGAGAAGCAGGCTCCATGCACCGGGAGCCCGACGTGGGATTCGATCCCGGATCTCCAGGATCGCGCCCTGGGCCAAAGGCAGGCGCCAAACCGCTGCGCCACCCAGGGATCCCAAATTCTCAGACTTTAATGCATAAAAGAAAACATTCTGCCTGGGGTTTTGTTTTGTTTTTTCCTTAAGTTACTCCTTCAGAGCACCGAAGGCCTAATTCCAACATTCTCTCACTATTTGTATTGTGCAGTCCCACTTGGAGTTGTGTGTTACATGTATTTGATGAATGTGCTTGGTACACTTGGGCTTCCTCCAGAAGTCTTTTCTTCTTGCAATTCCCCCATTGGTTTCATTGTCTCCTTTCTTTTTGTCTCAGGTTCTGAGCTTCAGAGATGAAAGATCTGGATTGAAGTCCCATTTCCACTTTTGCTAACTGTGAATTTAAGCATGGTACTTCATCTTTCCCGGTCATTGTTTCCTCATCTGTAAAATAGTGTCTGCTGTCATAAGGGGTAAATGAAACAAGCACAGTGGCCAAGGAAATGCTCAACGAATGTTATTGTTATTATTCTACTCTTCCACGTGGCATTTCTGCTCTTTATATAGCTTCTTGGGCATTCATTGTCTTCTTTTTCTTTATGCTTCCCATTCCTTAATTTCCCTAATTTCTTTATCCTCCACCTTCCCTCTGTGGGAAACTCTGATAAGATCAAGTCTTCTGAAAACCTACCCTCCCTATCTTCACTTCTCAAGACTTTTTTTACTCCTCCTTCTTATTGCACTCTCTTGTGTAGCTTTTGGAAATATTCTTCTTTGCCTTCCCCCTATTACAGCCTAAACAGTATCTTCTTTATTTTTCTCTGTTTAAATCCTTACCCACCACCTCTTTCTTGTCTTCCAGTCTTGCCTCCATGCCTTTCGGCACTTTCATTATTTCTCCTTTTTACTTGTCCTTCAGATCTGGCTTAGTGATGCTATTCTGTTATGCATACACATTCCTTTTATCTCTGTACACATTACATCTAATTCCCTTTTTATAGGAGCAATGACATTTATTCACTCATTCATTCAGTGAGTGAATGTTATTGAGAGTATCTTTAAGGTGCTATATTGGGTCTTTGGAAGATAGAAATTAAAGACACAGCTTCTTCCCTTAAAGAGCTCAAAGTCTAGTGTGTAAAGAGATGACAAAACAAACCCAATTTGGGTGACAAGTCTATGAAAGGGGCAGTTCAGGGTGGATTAAAAAGGGGCAATTAGTGAAAACTGAGGTAGAAGGAAGAGGTATAAAGAAAAGCATCCCAGAGATGCTGACATCAAAGTTGAGTTTTGAAGCATGAATAGGAATAAGTCAGGAAAAGTGAGGGTATGAATATATTAGAATGCAGATTCTAGGTGAAGGGGCCAAGATTTGCCTTTGCATGGAGTCTAATCCTTTACAACTGCATCCCGTCACTGCTCAGGGCATTCAGATAATTTTTTAAATGGCATTCCCCATCAAGAATGGAAGGTTAATGGATGAAAGGAACTTCTGGTTTGATGATCCTATTTTTTAAAAAAGATTTTATTTATTTATTCATTAGAGACACACACAGAGAGAGAAAGAGGCAGAGACACAGGCAGAGGGGAGAAGCAGGCTCCATGCAGGGGGCCTGATGTGGGACTCGATCCTGGGACTCCAGGATCATGCCCTGGGCTGAAGGGAGGCACTAAACTGCTAAGCCACCCAGGGATCCCCAGATGATCCTATTTTTGGTAGAGCCTTATATCATATCTATCTTTGCCCTCTGCTACACCAAGTCTAAATTAGTTTTTTAATTTTTTAACCTACTGTTTCATTCATGAAGATAGTAAAAATGTTGTTTGTCAGTATGGAGTTTCCACAAAAAGTTAAAAATGGAACTACCCTATGACCCAGCAACTGAACTACTAGATATTTATCCAAAGGATACAAAAATAGTGATCCAAAGGAGCATATGCACCCCAATGTTTATAGCAGAAATGTCCACAAAGCCAAAATATGAAAAAATCCCAGACATCCATCAACAGATGAATGGATAAAGATGATGTGGCATATATTTAGAGAGCAAATGGAATATTACTTAGCCATCAAAAGAATGAAATCTTGCCATTTGCAATAACATGGATGGAACTAAAGGGTATTATGCTAAGCAAAATAAGTCAATCAGGGAAAGACAAATACCATACGATTTCACTCATGTAGAATTTAAGAAACAAAACAAATGAACATAGGGAAAGGGGAGGAAAAAATAAGATAAAAACAGAGAGGGAGACAAACCATAAGTGACTCTTAATGATAGAAAACAAGCTGAGGGTTGCTGGAGGGGAAGTGGTGGAGGGATGGGATACCTGGATGACGGGCATTAAGGAGGGCATTGGATGTAATGAGCACTGGGTTTTGCATGCAACTGATGAATTATGAAATTCTACCCCTGAAACTAATAATATGCTGTATGTTAACTAACTTGAATTCAAATAAAAGTTTTTTTAAAAAGAAAAAATGCTGTTTAGGTTGGTCTGCTAACTAGAATACCACACAGTTCGAGCATCTTTTCTCCTGATATCTTTCCTAAACTTCACACAAAAGTCTTCACTCCTAGTAGTTTTCATTAATGCAGATAACTGTGCTCCATAGGTTTGTTCAAATGCATTGGTAATCAGGCTCCCATCTTAGGGTCCCTTGGCTTCATAGTGAAACTGCCTCCAAAGGGGTCTTATCTGCACAGGATCCAAATGTTGTTATCATTGTTGTTGTGCCCTCTTTCCTCTACCCCTTCCTCTTGTGCCCTCTCTTATCACAGCCCAACTCACAACAGAAGCTTGGAGCTCAGTAAATAAATAAGGTGAGCCAGAACTCATAGGGCTGAGACTTGGAAAAGAGACATGGCCACTGGGGTGAGATAGGCCCTTGATACAGACCCAGCTGAAGGCAAGCAGAGGAATTCTAGTGATAAGGGCAGAGCATGGTATTTAAGGTATTCGGTGTTTAGAGGACACAGTGATAGATGATGGTAAGCCATCCAGGTAGGTGAGAAATCTGGCTGGCCATTTTTATTGTCTTTGCATTGAAATTATAATTAACTGAGGAATAGCTGAAGTATATTTTTTAAAATATTTTATTCATTTATTTATTCATGAGAGACACACACAGAGAGAGAGAGAGGTAGAGACACAGGCAGAGGGAGAAACAAGCTCCATGCAGGGAGCCCAACGTGAGACTCAATCTGGGGTCCCCAGGATCACACCCTGGTCAGAAGGAGGCGCTATACCGCCGAGCCACCCAGGCTGCCCAAGAGCTGAAATATCTTTAATATTAAGTCAGCAACCACGAATGTGGTATATGTTTCTATTTATTCAATCTTCTATATTTTAATAAAATTTTAATATTTTTTCCATAAAAATGTCTTGTGCATTCATTGTAAGACTGATTCCCAGATACATTATAGTCTGACTGTTATTGTGAATGATACTTAGTTACTAGTTGGTTATTGCTGGGATAGAAAACACTTGACTTTTGTAAGTTGATCTTGAATTAAGGTAAACTTGCTGAACTCTCAGTAGTTTTAATAATTCCGTAAGTGCTGTCGGATTTTCTATGCAGGTGGGCATAGTGTCAGCAATAAATGATGATTTAGTATCTCTTAATACAATATTTATATATCAGTTATCAATTGGAACAAACAACTTATTCCTAAATTTAGCACCTTAAAATAAATAGACATTTATTAGCACACAGTCTTTGAGGTCGGGACTCCAGGAATCTTAGTGTCAGAAATTCCTCAGCATGACTTCACCTTATTCAGTTTATTACAAGCAACTCACTAAATCCAGCCCAAACTCAAGAGCAGAGAAATTAGGGCCCACTTTTTTATTTTGATTTGATTTATGGACATATTTTATTTTTTTTAAGATTATATGTTTTATATATTCACAGAGAGAGAGGCAGATAACAAGCAGAGGGAGAAGCAGGCTCTCTGTGGGGAGACTGCAGAGACTCGATCCCAGGACCCCAGGATCACAACCTGAGCCAAAGGCTGACTACTCAACCACTGAGCCATCCAGGCGTCCCGATGGACATGTTTTAAACCACTACATCTTAGAATCTGCTTTTCTTCTTGTCTTCTACTTGGAAATTTTTATTGGCGAGGACATCTGATAAAAGGTTAAGTAGGGCAGGGATCATGAGAAATTTGTTTTGTTTTAAACCTGAAAGGAACTGAGGATTTTTAGGGCTTCTCCATCAATAATCACATTTCCCTCCATCTTCTGGTAAAAGTCTACATCAGATTAGAGCAGTTCCCTTCTAGTCCTGGCTACTGAAACTATTATTTAATCATAAGTAGATATTAAATTCTATGAAATACTTTTGGGTTTAAAGATTTTTCTCTTCTTTATTTTTCTTTTTTCTCTTTTAAGATAGATTTTCTGACATTACACCATTTTTGCATTCCTGAAATAAACCTCATGTGGGTTTGTTTTTCAACACATATTAGATTCACATAGAAGCAATTTATATAGGATTTTCCCACCTACCTTTATAGGTTAAATAGGCCTGTACTTTTTGTGTGTGTACGTTGTTCATACTAGTTTTAGAATCAATGTTCTTTTTATAAGCCCCTTAAAATGAGTTGGGCAGCTTTCTTCCTTTCTATTCTCTTCAGCTTAGAAGTTTTGTAGCATGCATCTGTTTGGAGGCTGGCCTTTTCCTTTCCATACACCCATCTACTTATACCTGGTTTTGTTAACCTGTTCCTCTAGCCCCTGAACTACTGCTTCATCTCCAATTCATAGTTTGGGCCTTCATTGCTGGCTTCATGTTGCTTATACAGCAGGGAGCCAACATTTACCCTGCTTGGCTCAGATGTGCAATTAGTGGTCGCTACTTTGTTTTTCATAACCAACTCTGACTTCCTCACGAATACTTCATGGACAATGATAGAGGTGGAAAAGGCCATTATAAGGGCATGGGGTGGTACTAAAATTTGCTAAATATAAGAAAGTATCAGAGTAGCTTATAGATTAATACAATCTCATTTTGAACACATATCCTTCTTTCTCCCTCTTAGGTTCCAAGATGACTTCCTGCATTCAAAGGAAACTTAACTCTATGCGTGGCGATGCCCATCTGCTTACCAGCATGCCCATCTACCTGACAGTAGACATGGCTGAGGAGGCATCAAAGAACCAGAGAAGAGCCCACACTCCTGCACTTAAACCAGTTAGTTCCTCTAGTCACTACAAAGACACAACACATCCAGATGCATTCTTGAGGAAATTGGCATGGGATTGGGGAACTTTTGAAAGAAGACAAATGGCCCTGGTTAGGAAGTGTGTATGCTAAATTTGACTGAATATTCATCCAAAAGAAAATAAACAATGCTGAATGAAACTTTTAAATTGAGAGACACTGAACTTACTTTAATTAAGAGGAATATTTGTTTCCTCTCCTACCTGGTCATCTGTAACTTGAGAGCAAGATCAGTTACAGAAACAAAAAATGATAAATTTTTACACATTAAAGTATACTGGCTACAAAATCTGACCCTACTCTATTTAGACTAACAGATTTTGGCTTCCTTATCTTAGAGTTTCATCCAATGGCGGACCTCACGTCACCTGGTCTTCCCCATTCCTAGCCCCTTTCTGGTTCTGCCCCAGAGAAATGGGTTTTAGGTAGAAGGCTACAGTCTAGTTTTGGCTGTATTGCTGGCTAGCACTGTGGCTTTCTATCTGTGAATTTCCTAATCCATAAAATGGAAAGGCCCTTAAAGTCTTTCTAGCTTTATGATTTTTTCCTCCACAATCTTGCCCCCATCCCAGCACTTCTTCTCACCAGGGTGTATTTAAACTGGGCAGAAAAGCAGACTTTCCTAATCAGTTATTCCATTTTAGTGCTCCCTTCATTGATTTCTCCACTGATGGGACTCTGGAACAGGTCATGCTGAGTCTGCAAAGTGACAATAGTGGTCAGTGTCTGTTTGGAGTCTGTAGCTGCTCCATGTGGCACACTGCTCCTCTCACCTGACTCTCTTCCCTGCCTCTTTGTGAAAAATCCTATTGGCATTTCATCCTCTTCAAGTCCTACATCATACAGCCTGTGTGACTCTAAATGCAGGCTTTAAAAATCAAAAGCACCAAAGCAGAGAGCCTGTTTGGATCAGGAAGGCAATGGTGCACTTTTCTGATAACACTGTTTCCCCAACAAAACATAAATCTGAACAAATGAATCTACAGAATCACTGGTGCTGGGTGAATTCTTCTTTTCTTTTTTGGTGCCCGGTAGGGTTATTTCCCATCTTCCAAAGCCAGAGCCCTAATGAGCTCCAGGGGGACAAAAGTCTGTCAATCACAAGACACTTTTCAAGTATAGTCATCTCTGCCCCATCAGAGAACCACAAGGCATGAAATAATTAGAAAGCCCAAAGTAACTGCTCTGTTTTACAAGAGCAAAATCCGTATGTGGATCATTTACATAAACTTGTCACTTCCCATTACAGTTCTAATGTAGGCTGGGTAATCATCACAGGCGTGCTGGGGGAGGGGAGGTCAAGGTAGGCTACGCCTCCACATCTGAGCGCAAGGTACGCATGTGCTGTGCCTTCCGCCGCCCCCACCTTTGTGGACTACTGAATCAATGTAAAGTATCTTTTCTTTTCCATTAAATAAGAACTATTCGTGCTGCTATGGCAGCAGACCCTGTGCTTAAGAGAAGAAAAAAAGCTTTTGCATCAAGCTATTGTTAGGGGAGAATTCACTTTGAGGAGCATTTCAAAGCTGATCCGATTGGGGAAAGAATCATGTTAAATATTTGCTATGAAATATTTATAAGAAGAGCACAAGAGCAATTGACAAAGTTGCCTGGGAAAATAAGCATTTCTCCTCATTTGGAAATTTTAGATTGGGGGTTTAAATGCTCTAGGGGGAATTTATGTAAGTGCAAATACATGTGTGATGTGTGTTCACAAACGTGCGCGGGCACACACACATACACGCACACTCACACACATGGTTGAATGGGTTGATAGGATTTGGGTCAATCTGCATCTGAATGCAGTTTCCCAAATACAGCAGCAATAAGAGGTCACTGAGGACTGTCTTGATAATTGTGTTTGAAGAAGCACTGTACTGATGCCAATGGAGCAATACGCCCTGGACTTACCCAGGCAGCCAGGGGCGTCGCAGGAAGCCATCTTATAGCTGCTCTTCCCACTTCTAGGCCCTGGCAAAGAGGCTCTTGGAGGGAAGAGATTTCCCCGAACCCTGCCCTTTTATTCCATCAGCATAATCTTAGCAATGCCCAAGTATATGCAGCGTAAAAGGAAAAACATGATTTGTTTGAAGCCTGAATATATGCTCTTAGAGGACAGTATTTCCAACTGTTTGGCTGCTAGGTTTTTCAGAAACATTCATCACCCAAACCCTACCCACCCGAACATACAATTACGTACTAAAAAGTGATGAATGATGCATTGACTTACATAGTTAAAAGAAGCTCTGCATCAACTATGTATACGTTCAATATCTGTGGGGCTCTTCTCTCTACTGAGAAGAGAGAAATGAAAATAGTCTGTCTTATTCAGTGTGTCCAATAAATAAATCACGTATTTAACACTCAGCGTTTACCACCTGAGCTTTGCCATCATTTTATGTAGCATTGCATGTGACTAAGAAACCAGTGTGGGATAATATGATTAGTGTAAGTAACTGAATAGCTAACTAGCTATGTAGCTAGTTATATATAGGTAATAGCTATATACATACACTGTTACTGATGCTTATTTTCACCTAGACCTTCTGTAGGGAATTTTACTGTAGGCCGATTTTATTAATCAACAAACATATCACAAGATTCTGGCCAAAAGAGCAAGTGCCCTAAAACGACCAGTGCTAATAATCTCTGCAGTATTTGACTTTGTCTGAGAGGGCCAAGATTACCTAGTGGCTCGGCGGGCAGAGGGAAGATGCACGGGCGTGGCAGGGGTCTGAAGCACAGCCAGCCTGTTTCTTATCTGAGAGATCACCAAGTGGGAAAGCATTGTGGATGGATTTAAATCAGCTTTTTTCTCCATCCCCCCTCCCTTGCACACAACAAAAGTCTAAATCCCTTTTCAGTCCAGATTGCCCCATTTCCCTGCATGGGCCAGGCAGATTGGAAACATGTTTGTCATTCAGCTTTTCTCCGGGCTAATCAGGAGACACTGGGGTGGTGGGATTTCTGTCTTTCATCTATGGAGCCTGCCTCTAAAAGCAGCCACGCAGAGGCCGCTGGGCCCGCTCGAGAGCTGGGCTGCCTGTCATCTCTGCAGACAGATATAAAAATATTGTTAACCACGAGCCTAAGCAGAGGGTTTAACAGGGATTTGAATCTAAAATGTGATACTCCACATAGACCAACTTGATTTGGTCCAACAGAGCCGAACCCCTTATTCTGTTCTAACAAAGTGTGTCACATAATGGGGGAGATTTTGATGGGATTTACGACGTCTCTGTTTCAGGCCTGCTGCTGAATATATCCATGCTGTGAATGAATGTTGCTGCTTCCAGGGCTGTCCCGAGGAGAGGCTGCAGCCAACCTACCTCCCAAGTCAAGGTCTTGTTGACAGGACAGCTTTCAAGTTCACCAAAGTGTTGTCCTGACCATTCAGTGGGAGCTGTGCTAGGCAGGTGTGCAGGAGGGATGGTTGCACGAGAGCCTCAGCTTGTGTCAGGGGGCTCTTGGTACACAGCGATTCCCACACCTCCTCTGCTGGGAACCTCAAGGGACTTTGAACCTGAAAATTCTGGAGAAGAGCTATTTGTAAAGACGATGGGTACCAAACATGAGGAGGTAGTACATAGTGGTAGTTACAGCCCAAGAGGGCTTGCTTGGACTCTTGGCTTCTCCACTCACCACGGGACCTTGTACTCTCTACAGTTTGGTTTTCTCATCTATAAAATAGAAATAACCAGAGTATCTTCTCCCTGGAGCTGTTGCAAGGAGTACAGGACATAATGCATGTTAGGCACTCAGTCTAGTCCTTAATAAATGCTTCATCTATAATGTCAGCTGCTGCTTATAGGTTCATAGCAGTTAAGGATGGTTTGGGACCTTATCTCCACCACATGCTGGCTTATTCTCAGCTGTCACTGCCTGGAAAAGCAATGACCAACATTCCCTGTTGTAAGCATTAATGACGCAATGACATACTGTCATATCCATCCATCAAGAGACTACTTGAGAAAATCCTATATTTCAGGCATAAGCAAAATCTAGAAAATACTATAACTGAACGCTTGTGGATGCCCCAGAGAGCTTGACACATTTTAATATTTTGCCATAGTCGCTCAGATCTTTTTGTAAGAAATAAGACATTATAGATTTGGTTGAGTTACCCATTACCTTCCTTGAGCCCATTCTTCCTCCTACCGTCCCATCTCTGCTCCATAATAAGCTCTATCCTGAATTTGAGCTTTAATTATTTCCAGACACATTTTAAAATTTATATAAGCTCTAATAATAGCTGTATATTTCCATAAATGATACTTAGCTTTGTTTTATACATTTTGGTTTTTATATAAATGGTATATTGAACACCTATATCTACTACTGACTGTTTTCATTCAAAATTATGTTTTTATATTAGTTCATGCTTATCTAGTACTATAAATCAAACTGGATAGATTTTTACTGCAGTATAAACTTCCATCATATGAGATTTTTTTTCACTCTCTTGTTGGTAGACATTTAGGTTACTTCCAGTTTTCCCTTCTTAAAGGATTCTGAAATGAACATACATTTGCACATGTTCTTGTGTGTATATGTGAGTGCTCGTCTATGATGTATATTTAGGAGTAGAATTACTAGATCTGTAGAGGTGTACATTTTCATCTTCATTACCTATCACCAAATTGCTTTTAACACTATCATAAAATGAGGGTCTGCAGAAACATTTAAATGGAAGGGAATATGTTAACTAATGTTTACTAACCCAACTTTCTTTGAGTTTCCAGAAACTGATTTAGGAGGTGATATTACTGCTTTCTTATCAGTAGCTATGGAGTGCAAGGGTTTTTTGTTTTGTTTTGTTTTTGTTTTTTTCTTCCCAGGTCTAATTAAGCCCTCTGTGCTGTGGCCCTGGTATAGCCATTGTTGATAATAGAATGTGCCTGGAGAAAACCAGACCCTCAACATAGGTCAAAAGGTTAGGAAACAAATAGTCTCCTAGAGTCCTTAAATACTCTTCTTCCTGAGAAGCCCCACTAAAACGAAGCTCCTAGAAATAAAGCAACCAAACCGAAAAGGGTTCATTAAAGAATTTCATGTTCCTAGACTAACGCTCCCTTTACAACAGGGCACAAATACAGAGGCCAATGGGGTAGACAGAAGTGGATGGACAACACAGCATCCTGGACACTATTTTTAGCCACAGTCTTTGCAGAGCTTATTACTATGCTGTAGGGGATAACATTTTCCAGAAACCTGATGGGTTGGTTAAGATTTAAAAGATGCTTGAACTATAAATAAGATACCAGTCCAGAAATGATTTTGTATAATTACACTAGTAGGGAAGGAAATGATTTTATTTTAGTTCTGTGTAAAGTTATCATGGGAAGAGAAAATTAACAAGAAAAAAGAGATTTGGACCATTTGTTCCCAGTTCTTTTGGGAGGGTGCAAATCCCTGTGTCGATGATAAAATGGGGTATGTACCTGTAGATGCTACACGCACACGATGCCAAAGCCAAATAAAATTATTTTTGAAGTACTTGCTATTTTAAATCACGAGTGCCATTACTTCCCTTCATTATTATGCCTAATTGTAAGTTGACTGTACTAGGAAATGAACTGTAGTTAATTTGACTGTCAACTAGTGACCAAACTGAAGCTGTAAAGGGCAGATTGCTGGCATTAATTAGAGACTTCTGTTTGGCTTTTTGATTCTTATCTATTTGACCTTGTGCCTTCTATAATCTGGCTGGAGGTTTTCTGGGTCGAATGAGGGCTCTGAGTCACTGGACTTAGCACTCTGCACTCGTTAGCTTTCCCTGCAAAAAAGGAACTAACATCACAATGATAATGCAGAGAATTCCTAGCTCTGCCCTCCGGTTTTCTGAGACAGATCCTGAATAGGAAGGAGACTTCTCATCTCTTTCTCTCCTCACTATAAAACATCTCTCCATTTAAAGAGATTTTTGGGAAATATGGCCAGAACTTGAACACACACTCCGCGTGCAAGACTCCCATTTTTAACCACTGTACTATCCTCTCACGTTAATAGCTGATGCTCAGTAAAGTTATGTGCTGAAGGCACGTGCATTATCTTTACCAATCCTTACTATTTTACGATCGAGATACTATTATTCTATAAATACCCCAAAAAGTCGTGACTCAAACAGGATCAAAGTCTCCCTCACAAATCCTGTAAACACATGTCTATGTTCCATGTAGTCCTCTAGGGACCCAGGAGAGCGGGGTGGTGCCTCATGATGATTGTAGTTGTTACCATTTGTAGCTGGAGGAGGGGGAAGGAATGCACGGAGGAGTGTTCCCTCAGTATCCCTGTGTCCCGACCTAGAAGTGACCCACCTGATTTCTATTCATATTCCATTAAAGATAACTTAGTCATGGCCACACTTGGTCATAAGGGAAACAAGGAAACATAGTAGAGCCAGGAATCATGTTCCCCCCCTCTTCCACTACTGTGGGGGAAAAGAAGAGAAAGAATTCCAGCACTGACAATAGTATTTTATTTACAGATGTTCAGGCTTCTTTGAAATCCTAACTAAAAGTAAACCCATTAGGTCCCTGGGCAACTTGCAATCTCTACCAGTTATCATCTGTACATTACTAGCGAGGCAAGTTAGATTCAGCAAGTTTCAGTAACTAGCCCAATGTCACATTCTTACTGAGTAGAGGCAATGGGATTCAAACCCAGACGGTTTGAGGCTAAAAGTTGAACATTGAAGTGCCATCCTAGCTGATGGCCATCCTGAATAATTAATTCCCCGGCAAGTCACTTTTCTTTAAGTGACTATGTGTTGTTTGGATTCTACCTAATTCTGCTGGAAGAGTGAGGTGATCAAGAATTTTTCATTATGGGAATAGTGGGAATGAGTCCTGAAGTTCCCGGTGCCTGAGTTCAGGAGACTAAAAGCCTATGGAATGATTATCCTGCCCTTGGAAGTGAGGTTTCTGTGGTACAGGTACAAACCTCTGGATTTTTGTGGTTAGAGGATATTAAGTGACAAAGAAAGGTATTACTCTAAGTCATCTCTAATTAGATGCTTTGGTTTAACACACCCAGTCAAGGATATTTTGAGCTGAAGCTTTAAAAGAAATGCTGTTTCTTTAAGTATAAATCACCATTAGTGCTTGGATGAAAGGTGTTTTGAACTTATGGGACCGTCGTCCATCGTCTCAACTATGGAGCCCGTTACCCGACATGCAAGGAATTATTTTTTCCACATTTATATTCAGAGGGTTTAGGGGGAGGGAAAGTTTAAGCGTCGCTGAGAGAAGGAAAAAATTTACATGAAAGGTCAGTGTTAATTTTATTTAAATAAATGAGTGCTATTAATTTTGAGCCACAAAAAGGAATGCTACTCTGTATAACTCAACATACACGTGACCAAAACAATTAATCACCCTCATTAATTCAATCAGGGACTGTTCTCAAAATAACATAGTAATCTGCGTGAACTCTTGGGCATGTTCCTTAATCCCTCTAACCACCTTCATCTGTAAAGTGGGGATATAAATATTTTTTACTTACAGAATTGAATGTGATAATTCGTGTAACAACATCAGCGTAGTAAATGGTGAGTGCTGGGTAAGTATGAGGGATTATGACCACTCAGCGTAGTTCATCTCCCTAGCTGGTGGGGCAGGGGTGTGGATGACTATTTCTGGAAGATGATGCAAACATAGTCCTGTGGTGGGAAGCTTGTCCTCCCTTCACTGCTTCATTCCAAGTATTTAATCCAGGACTTTGCTAATGCCAGCTCTCAAAATCTTGTGATGAACAAAGATTTCAGTTCAGGTCTTCTTTTTGACCTTGCCAGGCAAAAGGAATCTCTCTCCTCTCTGACGCCTTTGCTTTTTGTTCATACTGCTGTCCTTGCACTTAGCACACTGTGTCACAGTTATTCGCTCTCCCGTTTAGACTCTCTGCAAACTTCACTGGTGATCAGATGAGACACGAAATCCTGTAGGTCAGGGACTGTGTTTTCTGGGTCTTGGCATGGTGCCGGGCAGAAAGCAGGGTCTCTGTACATGTTTCTTTAATGAGTGGCTGAATGGCCTAGTGGAGGTTGCTGGCGCTTTAGAAGAGGAGTCTGGAAATACACGGGATTTTATTTTTCTGGTTTGCCGGTCATCAAGCCATTTCACACTCAGCTTCCTCATTTGAGAAATATTCCTTCCACTGTTCTTCCCTTGCAGAGATGCTGCGATAATTAATGAGGCTCCTTGGAAAGGAGTGATATTCTCTCTCCCTTTGAAGTTTGGTTTTACAAGGAGATCTTTATATACAAGGCTGTAAAAATTCTGTTCTCCTTCCTGCCCTTTTCTTCCTCAAACCCACAGGTCCCGAAGAGATTATCTGCCTATGAAACTTCCATTTCCTAAATGCCAGTCTCCCTGGAGTCCTACCTGTAGTGTATCTGGGTCTGTCGATCCAAGCCCTCGGGCCATCCCTTTACACAACATAGTGTGAGCAGGCAGACTGGAAAACCCTAACAGCTGGAGGGTTGTCATCAGATTGACCAGGGGAAGCACTGGCTATTCACAGATGCTCTTTACCTTCCCCATTCTTTCCAGAGTTTTCCCCTTCTTTACTGCACAACCACTCAGGAGCCATCCTCTGTGCCAGGTGCTGGGCCTTCTGTGATGGTCTAGTATAGTGCACACACCAGTGAGTTAATATATCACAGGAGAGTGTTGTAAGGCAAATAGAAAGAGGTGTGGACAGAGTATGTGCAGGTCAAGAGGTAGCTCAGGGACAACACGAACTGCAGCGTATGGTTGAATGGGTGGGGAGCGAGTCAAAGAAGACGGTGTCGGATCCGGTGCGTGGGATGAAGAGAAAGAACAAGCTTTGTGAATGTGGACTCTACTTCACCGAGCCTCTATTTTCCTCACCTGTAAAAAAGGTATGATAGCGACAGGGGGTTGATAAATTAGATCAATAAAACAAATTTGTAAATTATAAAAGGCTTTGTAAATATCGATTATTAGTTGTATCTTTCGATTGTCTTCCATAAGGCAAGCAGTGAAGATGTGGTGTGTAAGGCCCACAAGGGCTAACTCAGTGCTGTCAACTCTTCCTCTGGCCTTGTTTTTATTTATTTATTTTTTATTTATTTATTTATTTATTTATTTATTTATTTATTTATTTATTTTCTGGCCTTGTTTTAAAGAGCCCTCCATGCAGTGAGGACAAGGTGTTCCCGTGAGGGGATGTCAGAAGGCTGGGGACAAGGAACCTGTGATATAGCTTTTGCGGGGGGGTGGGGGGTGGGGGGGGGTGGGGGGGGTTGGTGAGGAGCACTCACCCAGGGTAGTTTACAGAGGAATTCCAACAAGAATGCAAAAGGAATAATGCACAAGGTTTTAGGTGACTTCTACCATTTGTAACCTAATTTGGGGAGCAGCAGGATGTTTTTCTGCACACTTGGGCATGACTCCCTCGGAGTTGAACTTCCATAAACTGTGTCATCTCTAAAATCATAAGTTCAAGTATGTCACTCACTCCCACTCAGCACAATCAACTTGTCTTCAATTTACCGAAATGTCTGGCCCCTTAACCCTTACATGTCCTCCAGTCCCTTTCTGACTTTACTTTTTCCATTATCCAGTAATCCCTGTCTTGTCGATAGTCTCTACTGTTTGTCCCTTGTCTTTTCAAAGAACTTGCCTCTCCACAACCCAGCCTGAATCTGTCCCAACCGTCTGCTTAAACATAGTCTTTTGAGTGTTGCTAGAGAAACACATACAACAGTGAGATGGATACTGCTACAAATTCAGGATTTCCAACCTCAACTGCTGCCTGATGTTCTTCTGTAACAGAACAATATTTAAAAATATTGTTGGATGTATTTTTCCTTCCTGCTAATTCCTGCTGCCACCCATTGAATCCAAGGCATCCCCTGCTGCAGGGGGAAGGCAGTAGTAACCAGCCATAACAAAGGAGTCAGTGTTGAGCCTCTCCAAAATAGGCTCTTGAAGCTCATTTCAGGGAAAATAGATGTGAAAGCCAAGATTTTCATTTAAAAGAGCAGGCTTTGTTGAGAGAAGAGAGGATTTGTGGGTTCCAAGGAAACAAAATAGAGAACTAGAGCATAGTTGATAGAGATAACCATAGAGTAAGAAGGATGAATGATATACTCTGATGTATGGTGGTTTCCTGTCACACCAGAGGGCAATGAGACAAAGCAAAGCAAAACAAAACAAAACAAAACAAAACAGAAACCCATTCTGGGCTGTGGGGTGTGACCTGGTGAGAGGCAGAAGAACCCCAGGGAGCTAGACATGAGTGGGATTGAGACCCAAGTGGGGGAGGGGTGGAGGCCCTGAGGGAGGAAGAATGGAGATTTCCCTGGGGGGAAATTTGGGAATCCTCAAATTGAAGGAATTTTTTAATCCTTCTCAACTGGGACTGGGAAGAAGACTCTTCTGGTAGAGTGATCCCTGTAGTATGAAGAGGCCACAGTCAAGAAAAGATGCCATGTTTAAGTAGAGGGAAGCCCTGATATAGACTTGGTACCTGCCTCGTTCCTTCCACATACATGGAAGATATCCAGATGGCAGGAAGTGGGGGTGGGGGTGGGGGGTGATGGGGGGGCACCCCCCTGGTTAGGGATGAAGGGCAGAGGGAGCCTGGAGCCAGGATGTGAAGGACACTTCCCCAGCTGCTCTCGTTCCTGTGGGGACCCCTCCTCTGCACGATGCTGGAATGCCCAGGGTTCTCTCCAGGCTCCCTCTCTTTCAGCCCTGCACTTGGCTTATGTCTGACACAGCTCAATCTCAAATTGGTGTCTCTGAGTCAAGAGAATAGACTCTGCTTCACAGTTTTATCCCTTCAGCCTGACGCATAATTGAGTCTCAGAATACGTTTCTCAGTTGAATGAATTAACTTCAGTGAGTCCTGCACTGAATTGAAATTTTGCAGCATCTTTTGCCACTTTAAAATAATACAGTGTCTAATATCTTTGGCTTGTAAATCTTTACAAGATACTTCTGCCTGGAAGTATCAGTATCTTTGGGATATTATTGCCCCATAGAATATTACATTTCATATTTTAGACAATAATTATTGCATTTGCCATTGGGGGGAGGAAATCTAGGAATAAATAACATATATTTTTGGAATTAAAATACATATTTTTGGAGTACTATGATGTAACCCAAAAGTCAGTTAGCTCAGAGTCACCTGCCTTGTGATTGTAGGTTTCTAGACCTTCCTCAGAGTGTCTGTAGGGTATCGGTGGAAATCCGTCGGGGGTGCCTTACTGTGCCCACAAGTCGGGCTGTCAGACGTTGCCTCCTAATGACAACCATTTCACTCTTCTCTGCCTTTGACTCCAAAATGTCCTTGTGTGCTGGCCATGAAGTCCTTCTGAAGTGCTGCTTCTACTGCCACACATGAAGCGAAGAGCAAAACTCATGACAAAGCCACAAAACTTTCCATATTTGGAATATCACAGCAATGCTAGATCCTGTGCGAAAGCAGACAAAACAGCTTTCTCCATAGGTCTGAGTCCTATTTGATCAGTGGGCTTCTAAGCTGATGGCCTCATACTTTTTAAAGCTTCTGGTTATCTCCTTTCATGAAAAAAAGCTCCATGGGAAAGGTCAGGAAACAAATACTACACTATCCCCTTCACACCCTTTCTGACCAAACCCTCTTTCCCAAGTTATCAAACAGCAGCAGCAACCATGAAGCTCTAGTGTCTAGTAACAGGAGCAAAAAGATGAGTTTCCTGGAGTGGGGGAGAGAAGGAAGGAAGAGGAGTGCTGTTTGCACTAGGGTAATTGGGGAACCAGTCCTTCCAACCCCAAATGCTCTGTCTCAGAACACTTGGAATACAATGAGATACAGAATCATGACTGATGGAAGAGGAGTCGATCCCCTCCCTAGTAAACAAGGGAAGAAATGGGAGTGAAAAGGGTGAAGTAGGAAAATAGGAAACATCACTTTGAGAGATCCCCTCATCCCATAGCTCCACAGAGTGTGCCGGTCAGAGGGGCCCCTGGGCGCTGAGTCACCGAAGCCACCTTCAGAACTTCCTGATCCTGCCGCACACCTTGCTCTCCATCTCCCTGGAATCTCTGCCACCACTGGCTTCACCGTCTATTCTCCCATTACAGTTGCTGTGTCCTTGGGACCTAACACATCTCACTCATCTGCTAGGTGGGGACTTGGCTATGTCTGCCCTCATGTCTTCCTATCCCTTTGGCTCAAGGCAGGCTTCTGACAGCAGAGCCCAAAGGCCAACCACCCTACACCAGCCTCAGCCCCCCAAATCCTCCTGATCTTGTACTGGGACCGGTAACTCCCAGTCTTATTCTGGGACTGGGAACAACTCTTTTGGGTTATAATTTTAAAATCTGATGTTTAAAAGAAAGTGGTATGCTGGAGATGGATGGTGGTGATGGTTCAGTTCATGCAGCCCTGAACTGAACACTTAAAATGGTTGCAATAGTAAAAGAAAATAAGAAAAATGGCAAAGGATGAAATGAGTTAATGCTCTCAATTCTGGATGTCTAAGATGAACATGGTGAACATTTACATAATTTCAGAAATTTTTCTTATAACTGCATAGGGAATGAGAAGAGAGAAATAGAACATAGGAAGAGAAATAAGAAAGTATTTGGAGGGGATCCCTGGGTGGCGCAGCGGTTTAGCGCCTGCCTTTGGCCCAGGGCGCGATCCTGGAGACCCGGAATCGAATCCCACGTCGGGCTCCTGGTGCATGGAGCCTGCTTCTCCCTCTGCCTGTGTCTCTGCCTCTCTCTCTCTCTCTCTCTGTGCGACTATCATAAATAAAAATAAATAAATAAAAAAATTTTAAAAAAAAGAAAGTATTTGGAAAATCCTTCAGAATTAGTAAATGAACTGGGTCAGATGTATGTTGAGTCCTTTGGCAGGGCCCACTCGGCTTTGCATAGACAGCATCTACTTTTATCGCTATGAATTTAAGTATTTCTTTCCTTGGTGGAGGCCTATTGCCTGTCAAGAGAGAAAAGTTATAGAAACAAAACAAGGCTTTGTATATCATTCACAACGGCTGATTTGTTTTTGAAGGAATGTCAAGGAAATAAGGAATCTTAAAACTGTGTTTTATATAGTATTTGGCTAAACTTCCCCCTATCACTAAGGTCCCACTTTGAGCAAATGCATACATAATTCTTATTAATGTTGATGAATCTATGAGAAAAGGAGAATTTCAGGTCATTTAGAAAAATCACAGGATCCACATGATTCTCAGCTTATTCAAAGGCCTGTTTCCAGTGGCCAAATAAGAATTCTTCATTTACCACAAACCCCAAAATGTGGGAAGAAGATAGCTGAGTCAACAGGAAATAAAGGAGACAACTCTCCAACTCTGTGTAGAGAATTCAAATGCTACTGTTCTCACATACAGACATAGACAAGCCCTTGCTTTTAGGAGCTGGAGACCGCCTAGCTTCTTACCAGCTCGGGGAGTGCATAGAGACGCCACGGGTCATATGAAGACACTTATTTGCAGTGAATAAAGAAGCTAAAATACCACTCTAGGATACTATGTGCACCAACCTCTCTGAATTGAGAACAACACTGATGTGTAGTTTTGGTTCTTCATGCCTATGAATTCCAATTAAAGAAATGATCATCTCACCTTCCAAACAAACAGCCTCATGCTGAAGCCCTATCTAAGGCACCGCAGGCCCATAATCGGCTCACTATGATTCTCTTGTCTCTGGCAAAGGTTACAGAATCATTAGTCTTTACAGATCTAGGTTTTAAACCACAGAGGTTAAATGATTTACCCAAGGTCAGCAAAATCTGCATCTCCCAGGGCAAAGTGGAGCTGTTAATAGTTTTTCAAGAGATCCATGCCAAGGTTTATGTTGCTCTGCAGCCCCTCCTGTGAAGGAATTCCGTTCCCAATCTTGGAAGTTAAATTCCAAGGCTGTTCTGATAAGGTACGTTTCTGAGTCAGATTCGTTTTTTACTGAAATCCTGCTTGATTACGCTATAGGCAGTTTTTACAAGATGACAAAGGCTGCCCATGTCCCCACCAAATCTCACTGGATGTGTCTTGCATACATCCCTCATTTCTTTCTTTAGCTTGATTTTTACAACGGTTGCACCCTTTCACTAATCTAATATAAACTATAATACCTCATTAGCAAAAAGCATTTGACAGTATCATCCTGAAGCAGAGTGACTTCAGGCAGGGAAGAAGTAGAAGGCCAGGTGAACTCTAAAGACAAGTGACATCCATGCTACCTGTTACTGTAGGAATGTTCATAATTGTGAGATGTGCACAGAGGAGAAAATCCTAGCAGGTAACACACCAACATGCATGTTAAGAAAAAGGCATCTTGAACTTAGACTATCCTGCTTGCATTTAAACAATTGAGGACAAGGAGCATCCGTGAAGGGGCATTATTCTTCGAATATATTGAGTTATTTAAGGGTAAATACACTAGAGTGGTATTCAGTGGTACAGTGAGATCCTACTCCTGCAAAAATCTAGTACCTCAAAAGCTCTGGTTAGAAGCTGTGTATGTGAGGTGCATCAGACTCTAATGTTCACCTATTCATTTAACATTTATTTAGCTCCTACACGATGCAATATGTTTTTACATGGCTCTTGACATTCCAAAGAGCTATGAATTTTTAAAAATTATTCTTAAAGGAATCTAGACCAGCTATTCGACTCCCGTGATCCTTTCAAATATTGGCAAGAAGGACTTACTTTTCTGTTTCTGCTGGGTTGGGAATACCTTCAATTCCAAGGATAGAGCCACATTCTGCTGTAATAGCCTAGCTACCCTCTCCAGAGGCAAGAAAGATTTATACTAAAACATACGTGTAGTCAATTCCTAGACCTGCCATATGTTTTTCCTATTACTCCTGGCAATAGGTACAAGAGCGGACTATACCTATGTGGAAACACACCCATGCAAGTGCAGGTCTCTGGCTTAAAAGGGGGCGGAATCCTGATAGGCTCCTTCAAAAGACACTAACCCTTTTAGAACCTTGAGACCTCAATAGTGGAGAAAAATATTTTTCCAAATAAGTGCCCAGAGGGAAAATGTTATGCACTTTACTTTTTTCAGGATCCAAACTCAGTTGCCGGCAGAATTCCTTCTAAAAGTTTCAAAAGAAAGGCAAGCCAAAATGTGCAGGCATCCCACCAAGCTTCTATAACTTTTCCACATTGTGGGCATTGAGACAGAGCAAGGGGGGCCCAGAAAAAGAGGAAGAGACGGTTGGCAAGGCCAGTGCCAAACTGACTAGATTTTTCTTCCAAGTCTGCATGGTCTGATTCACCTTGCCACCCTATATTTTAGTAAGTTAAGAGGATAAAACACAAATGAAAAAAAGTTGATAATATTCTGATTTCATACACTTAAACACAGGTGAGGATATTGTCTGTACAAAATTATAGAACACATGAGATTTAGATGATGGTGCATAGGATATTATTCATATTTTATCTAAATATCTTAGGCTATGACCCCTAGAAACTTTGAATTTGATATGCTAACCAAAATCAATAATACTTTGATTTTAAAATGCCATCACTATATCTGTATTATGAAAGCTGACTTCAGAAATGCCACTGCAATGAGTAAATCATATTTATCAAGCGAATGATTATACAGAAAGAGGTCTCATAGAAATGGACAAATCTCTCTGATTAAACTAACAATGGTTCATCCAATGGCTATGCATAAGCAACCCTAGACTAACAAATTCTTCTACTAACATTCACTATTATTAGAAAACCTGCCAGAAAATTAGCCTAAGAATGAGGGGAAAGTCATATACAATTGTAAAATTAAGCCAAACAGTGCTCATAGGAGATGTGTGCACCGATGGGGTAATACATAACCTCTCTGGCAATGTCAGAGTCACCAATGAAATTCACTTGCACTTCTTTTGGTGTAATTTCAGATGACATTCTGGGGTTCTAAGGAAGCTGATGCTCGTCCTCTCTCGCTTGGCGCTGCTGCCACCCCAGAGGGTAGGGCCTGCTCAGCACACTGTAGAGCCTGGCTCTTGTGTGGGGAGCTTATCGCATTCGTTTCCTGCCTCCAAAGTCTTACCCGGACAGAACGTCTCCACCAGAAGGTTCGGGGAGCTGGGCAGAGGAAGGGAAGAAAGAAGGTGTTCTGTATAAGAGATAGGACTACAGCAGGTGGCAACGTACATTTGTGACATCTCTGTTAACATGCAGAAAACAACTGCACGTTCATGTGAAACCATGCACCAGGTGTCGTGACCTATTTCTGTCACACTGTACCATTAAAGAAGTATACTCTGCTTAATTGTGCTCTCTTTATAGAGGAGGTGGGGGGTCCTGGAAAGATGGGAAGAGAAGTCTCCCTTTTCCTGCCATATCCTTATCTCAAACGGAGGAGCGCCAGACTCAAAGGGGGAGAAGAGGCACCATCCCGGGGGGGTGGGGGGGCTCAGCTCTGGACGTGTCCACACGCACACACTGACACCGCTTAGCAGGCAGAGGTGTGGTGGCGGGGCGCACCCACGGGGACAACACAACCCCAGGCACGGCTCCATCACTCCCCTACACCTTTGCTGAAGTCCTGCTCCCCGGCTCCTTCGAGGCCAAAGAAAGGGAATATACAGGATCGCCCCCATGCTTGGCCCTGGCCTTCCCTGGACTGGGCCAGAGTCGGAGCTAGCGCTGTGGAAACATCCAGGCGCCCAGTCATGGCCTAGCCTCTGCCAAATGTGCCGGGCCCCCCAACCTCCCCATCTCTCTAACTGCTCTGTCACCCCTTTGTTCACTTCCTATATTTTCACTCAGATGTGGTTTAGTGTTTTCTTTCCAAGCCATATTTTGCATGGAAGAATGCTTTCAGTGAGCTGAGGCCCTAATTGCCAAATAATGGTTGCCAAAACATGTTATTTTGGCTTCAGGCTGGTACAGAGCGGGAGGTGTTTTCCCCTCGTGAAAAAAAAGAAAAAAAAAAAAAGGCAAAAAAAGATGCTCCGGCCGCCCAAGGGCCATTTGCAGACGTGCAAACTCCATGGCTCTTCCTCCAAAGGAAGAGGGGGACTCGGCTCGGCTCGGGGTCCGGGTGGCCTTGGGGCTGCGGGCCGGCTCCCGTGGAGGGGGGTGCAGCTGCGGGAGGAGCGGGCTGGGGAGGCAGCCGCGGGCCCAGACTTGCCTCCCCCCGCCCCGCCGCCCCAGGCCGCGCCGCCAGATGACTGCAAACACGAGCCGCCCAGCGAGCCCGGGAATTCCAAATAGAGACAAATCTGGGGCCCGGGGGGATGCTGGATGGAACCGATCAGTACGAGATATATCACTGCTAATTAAGTCCTGATCCCCTGGCTCCACTTGAAACAAATCAGGGAGGGATCAAGTTTTGAGAGCAGGTGCTAACTGGTTGCAAAAGACAAGTCCATCACTTGAGGAAAAGGTTTTGCGGGTGGCTCTGCGAGGCCGGGCCCAGGAGGCCAAGGCTCTGCTGAGAAAATCGGTTACTGGATGGAGTTTCGGGCTCCTATTTGTCCTGGGGCACCCAGAGCGCCTAAGAACCCTCCCAGCTGCTGTGACAAAGGCCTATTTTCCTGTTCCCTCTTTCCCCCCTGATAGCCGATTGACTTTCTCCTCGGATGGACAATGGCCTAATTTACGGGCAAGTAAATACTCTCCTGGAGATGCCAGCAGCAGTTTCTTTCCCCGCACAGACAATATGGTATTTGTCGGTGCTTAAATGCCAGTCCAGAGTGGGCCCCACACAACCTCCCACCCTGCTCGCTCCTTTCCCAGACTGTTTAAGAAAACACATTCTGAGCACAAATGTGTAAATAAACTTAATTGCAAATATTTACTTGAAGAAAGTCTGAGAGTTCTATGAGTATTGTGTGTGTGAATAGGGAATACGTTTTGAGTGTCAAGGAACTGAGTGAACACCTTATCAAACGCCTGTCTTCTTCAGAAACTTGCCCCCACTCTAGAAATTTTGGTTTTAAATAATGGTTAACACGGACTGGGCACTTCTGTGTGCCTGGGGCTCTGCTAAGTGTTTTATGTGCATTAGCGTTATCTTTTCATCTCTTCAACTATCTTGGGAGGTAGGTAGGTGCGGCTGGGAGAGGGTAAATAGCACATCTTGTTGGTAAGTGACCAGCCCAAGATTTGAATTCCAGCAGAGCCTGTGTTTTTAAACACGGTACTCTCCAGCCTCCCAACTTTGGCTCCTGCGCAGAAAGAGCAAAATACATTGCACACTCTAAGTGCCCTACAAATACAGTCAGTGCATGGAAGGACGGATGAGTCTCAGGTGATATTAAGGATTAGCCCCAGGTCCACATTAAAACAGTAACCTGGGAAATTGCTCTAATATATATCAAGTCCAACGGTCTGCAGATCTCATCTTTGGGGGACAATATTTGTATTGAATTAAAAAAAATCATTCCGAGGGTCTTCCTTTGATCTGCGTGAAGAATGTTCTTAATCCTGACAGCATTGGACTACATTTGGCACATTTTGATGAAGCTGCAGGCAAGTTGGCTGAAGTTGCTGGCAGTGACTCCGGGAATCATTATCAACATAATTTCCTTTTTCTTATGACATGTAATCCCTTTCCTAGCCTAACACCCCAATCTTCCGACGACTCTTGATATTGGGAGCCTGCTGCTTTGAGTCATGCATCTAACCTCTGAGCACAGGCTTTCTCTGGAATGCATTCTGTGTTCACTGCAGTATTTATTGGTTTTATAGCAACAGAGCTGAGTGCTTCCTTGGTCTTTCTTTGGATTGTGCACGTCAGACAGCCCCATACAAAGAGTGATCTGGATTCTTGTTCGCACCTGAACTGACTTGAAGGATAATTTAGAGTTAAAGCATGGCTGTTTATGAGAAACATTGTTTTGTGAATGTTTGTGAAAAGAGAAAATGGTTTCACGTGGTGATGCTTGGAACTACTATGAGATGAGAGGGGTTGAGCTCCACAGTAAAAGCCCAGAAGTGACAACCGGAGAGGAGTTTTAGTGGCTGGCGTAGTTCTGATGGGGGCAGGAGGGCCCTGGCCCACTTGCATCTTCCAGCACTTTTGCTTCCTCCGTCGAGCAGCCGACTGGCAGTTCTCTGGTTCCATTTCACTGTTGCCCCAATGAAGAAAGAGTACTGTTGGCCAGTGTGTTTTTTTTTTGCCAGAAGGTTTAGTTAAAAGAGGTAACGTAAGTAGAGAGCAATTAAGAAAACTTCAGATCTGTTATACTCTCAATCACCTCTATCCATCATTTCTGGAGTGTGGGTTTGCCTGCTTTCACCCATGTGGGTCCTTGTCCATGCAAACAGATTTCAGAACTGTGACCTTTAAAGACTGCCTGGGCAATGTAGGAGAACTGCATATTTCACAAAGCTGATGTAAGATTTGTGTGGAACTTCAGAAAAAAAACTGGACGGGGGGTGGGGTGGGGGGTCACATTGCGTTTTTACAAGAGGCCCATTCAACAACACAGGATATGGCGAAAATAAAACAGGATTGGGTGGGATGCATGTTTGGGTTCTCAGGGGGCTGAAATCAAAGAGGTGTGCAAACTCTTCTGCATAAATCCCTGCCATCCGCTTTGATAAACGAGATTATGGACTTGAAAGGTCGATTATATATTCTTAAGGAGAAATGCCAGGTTCTCGTTAATGTTTGTGCCTGACAGGATCTTAAAATAGACCTGAGTGAGCTAATCACACTGATGACCACGTACAGCAGTGGGGTAAGAGCTTAATGCAGTTTTATTACCTCCTATGGGCAAATATTTGCCTCGTGAGACACACCTACTCCCTCCAGAATAGTCTATTATAAACAACTGGCCCCCCTTTTACAAGAACTGAAATCTTTATGATGTTTGGGAACACTGGAACCAAAGGGTAAACAGCTTATTTGAATCTTGTCTTTCATCCAGGAATGCTCACCAGTTGATTTTCCCCTTCTTTCTTTATCACTAACTATGCCCTAGGCATGTTCTAGAAAACTAATATTGGCATGAGTTCTGTTCACTCTTCCCAGTTTTATTCCTGGGAATGACCTACGATGGGGCTTTGAGAATTTCCCATGTAGTTTCAGCAGACAAGTATCCTTCCATTTTCATCTGCCTTCTTGAAGCTGGGGAATTACTTGGAAGGCTTAGATCTCTAATAGAAAGAGGTGAGAGTCATTTCTGATCATTTGCTCTCAGGATTTAAGCCTACAGGAGTTGAGTCTGACCGAGTGGCTCGTGGAGACGAAATGAGTCTCTATCCACAAAGTGCGTTGTTTCCAATCAAGTGGACACTACGTGAATAGCATTGTTCCTAGTTTGTGCAGGTTGCGAGGCTAGGGGACTCGTTCAATTTCAGTTATCTTCATTTGGCTCTTTTAACAGAGATATGCATAAGAAAAGAGTGAGATTTTTAAAAATTGGAGAGAATACAGTATCTTTTTTTCTCATGCATACGTGGCTAGATGTGTCTGTGCATTCGTGTTAATGCTTGCTTACAGGGTTGCATTTTGCAGTTAGGACTACTTCAGATCATTCCCACTGCCAAAACTGACTTAGTCAAAGCAGATGAAAACAATTGTGGCCTAAACGGGAATCATCTGTGTTCCAGCTAGCCTTCAGAATTAGGAAGGCCTCGTTGATTCATATGTAACTTCTAAAATTTTGTTTGGCTTGTTAATCATGCTTAAATTCTATCAAAGGAAACATTGCTTTTGCACCATTATAAGCCTCCTTTCAAATTGTTTTCATACTTTTGGAGTCATATTAGTCACCATTGTAGTGTGCTGATAGTAGGACTCGGAGTCACGTACTGTGGTAAGTCTAAGAAGTAATAGAACCTGCTTCCTCCACAGGCCCCAGAGGCCGTGTAAATAAATAAGTAGAATAAAATGTGGGAAGTACCTTAGAGGATGTATGTACAGGGCTAAGTGGGTCACAAAAGAATGGACAGTCAGTTCCAACTGGGCTGGAGACGACCAGGAAGGTCTGTAGGAGGTGAAACTTGAGCTGACTTTTGGGAAGATACGGAGATGTTCACTGGTAAATAGAGGGAAAGAGCTTTATAGGGAGACCTGGATCTGGGCCCTAAGTCAAACTCTTTCTCGTACTGGCTGTGTGACTTTGTGAGAGCCACTTCGCTATTTTAGCCAAGTTTTCTCACCTGAAAACTGTAATACCTGCCTTGCAAAATTGCTAGAAAGGTAGTATGAGAGGTATACATGAAAGTGCTTTGACAAGTGGAAAATAGTCTTCAGATGTAACATATTCTTAGGGCACTAAATGTTTTTTCTAACTTTCCAAGAATCTTTGAAGGTAACTGTGCTTATATGATGGGTGTGTGTGTGTGTATTTTCATATAAAATATGACTGCATGTGTATTTGTTAAGTTAGGTTCAACTGCTGTTGGAAGTAGAACTAAAAATGTATTATGTAGACTCCTTCCTGCCCACCTCAATCATGAAACTGAATCAGAGGGGTTGTGTCCTCCCCACCCTCAGCTCCTCACTGCTCTTAGAGGGATGTGGGGGAACTGAACTCCAGGACTACACTGTTGGCAGGGGCCTCCCCTCACTGCTGGACTGGAGCTGGGCTCCTTCGGACCTGGGGGTCCCTCTTTCTAGGGTCACCTGCCAGGGCTTAGGACTGTGAATCCCTGATGTCATGATTTTATGTGATGACTCCTGAAAGTCCCTGGCCCCTGGGGTAAGAGCAGGGCTGGACCCCAAGTCCTTTCCTTTTCCATGGAGAGAAGAGTGATCTGGCTTTTCCTGGGATCTCCGTGAATATTTATTCTATTTATGGTTCTAAGGAAGTAAGTTTGGTGAAGGAACTCCCTCCCTGGGTACTCTCTGCCAGTGCTGGACTAGCTTCCTCTTCTGGACCTGCCTCAGGGGGCTGGGATTTTGATATATTTTCTAATAAAGGACTTTGTCTTGAAAAAAAAACACAATTGGAATTAATTTCACACTCTTATGAGTATATATGAGTCCAAAGTGAGTGTTCCTGGTCAACAAATGGCTTTCCTCCCAAGTGTTTCTAGCTGTGTATCCAAAAAGAAGAGGCATGAAATTCCAGGTGAACGTCTAGTGGTCTCTACCACTGTGGGTGGATGTCTGTGTCTAACACATGTACTTGTAGATGTATACATGCTTATACGTCAGGTGGCATGTGGATATCTACCCAGAGCAGAAATCAGTACATACCAGAATAATAAAAGTTCCTTTTTTACAAAAGCAGAAATGTGTATTAGGTTTGGAGAGATGAAAACCAGGGAAAATGGCCCCAGCAGAGAAAGCCTTTTCCCATTTTGTGTGTAATGGCACTAAATCAGCCAGTAAAAGAAACAGATGCCAAGAGGGAGAGATTGGTAGGTGGGAGAACTACGAGGGGAGGCTCTCTGCAACCTTGTCTTTCAGAGTTTTATCACCATCCTCCCTCCTCTTTCATGTTTCCTCCTAACATCATTTCTGTTTGTTCATTGCTACTCGGTGAAGTCTCTACTGCCCACCCCCCTTCCTTCTTTCCCGCGGCCCTGACCACCCAGGGTTTTAATGGCAAGAAAAGATCATGTCTTTTCCTCTCTACATGATGAATATGCCAGATGAGCACGATTCCCAGGGATATCAATTATTTTAAAGCATCTCTAGATTCCTGTATCTAAGACTCTAAGACAAAGGCAGTAAGTGGTTAGAATTCTCATATCCATTTATGTGGTGGCCATTTGAAGAATCTGTTATGAACCTACTACCGTTAGCATGCAGAAATCTTTGAAAGAGGTGCCAGATTCTTGCTCAACACCTCACTCCATATTGAGAGTGGAAAGAAGACAAAAGCTACAACTTGCATAAGGAAGGGAGAAACCCACATAGAAGCCAACCTGACATTTATCAGTATTAGCTCTTTTGTTTTGGTGACATAACACACCATGTCAGTTCCTGGCATGCCTATTTTCTGGCTTGCCTCAGGTAACAACAATGCCAGTTACTAGAAATACAGAAGCTATAAATGGTAACTGATAATATTATGCATATTTTTAATGACTTGAAAAAGTGTTTTCAGAAAGCTGCCTTGGAGGCTCTGGTTTCAGTTCTGTAAATCAAGGGGTGATAAGATTAAGCCATGTAAATCTATGCTTTCTCGGGCTGGGATACCTCCAGCCTCTGCCCAAGCTTCTGGCTGAGTGCTAGGCAGCCTCTGGCCTTGTCTTTGAAACAGAAATTTGGGGGGAAGCCCTGGAGGTGGGGGAAGGGCCGGACGAATCCTGCACTGCCACCAGGATTCAGCTGCTGTGGGCATCGGCCACCACAGCCTGGATGGGTTGGGAGGCCATTTGGTACTCTGGGCTGCGATGAAGTCAGCACTGCGTGTCATTGCTGATTCCGACTACACGTGAAGATGAGAGTTAATCAAGAGTGCCTGCCTTCAAATCCTGCATAGAAAGCCCTGATAAAAATGTTGCTAATGGTGGCATCAATGTCTTCATTTAGGCATTGGCACCGGTTTTCCTCCAGAATCCAGAAATATGCATTTCCTTAGTAAACTGTTTGATGTGGAGAGCCTTCTCAAAGCATCTGAGAACCCAAATCTCTGTTTTGGGAGTGAGTGGGACATATCAAAAAGTTCTGGCCTTGACTAAAGTGGCCTCTTACTTTCTGAAAAGTGAATTTGTGGCCTAAATACCACCTTTGATTATGTTGATATAGTAGGTTGTGTTAGTTAAGATTTCTAATCAACTGGCATTTTTGTTCTGCTTCTACGTGACCACCTCTGATAACACTGATATGCTTTCTTCTTATTTTTATTTTTATTTATTTTTTCTTTCTTCTTATTTTTAAAGGATTATTATTATTATTATTATCATTATTATCATTATGATACCTCTTTATCATCACCCTTCTTGCATGTGTTACAAAGGAATAGCCAACTATTTGGATTTGCCATGGTTTGACATTAGCAACTTTTCCATTAGTACAATGAAGAGTCTAGAAACTTGAACATAAATAAAATCTCCATTAAAACCAAACTGTTGTACTTTTTTCCTTTACATATGAGGTAAATTTGAATATCTTGACACTAAATTCCATTAAGATGCTTTGTAGAGACTGTAGGAATTTTTGGTTAGAACAAAATAGAGGATTAATTTACTTATATTAGCTTTGAGAAAATCAGATCAATTTCCTATTTAGAAACAATACAGGAGGATCCCTGGGTGGCGCAGCGGTTTGGCGCCTGCCTTTGGCCCAGGGCGTGATCCTGGAGACCCGGGATCGAATTCCACATCAGGCTCCCGGTGCATGGAGCCTGCTTCTCCCTCTGCCTGTGTCTCTGCCTCTCTCTCTCTCTCTGTGACTATCATAAATAAATAAAAAATTTAAAAAAAAAAAAAAATAGAAACAATACAGGAAATCTTAATTTCCATCAAATTTACCCAGAATTAAAAATATTTTAGCATTAAAAAAAAAGCCAAATTTTGTAATCCTTCATGGTCTGTGGGGGAGAAAATCTGGTTGAGGATATTCAGGCCTACTTCTTTTCACCTTCTGCTGCTTGCCTTTTTGGTGTCTTACTTTCAGGCAACCAAAAGTTGGTAGAATTCACACTCGAGCTATTTTGCCTCTCACTAGCAACACTGGACAAAAAATGGGTAGGGAAAACATTTGAAATCAGTGATTTAAGTAAAAATGTTAGATGATACGGATTGAATTTAATCCTTCCATCCCTGGCTTCTTTAATGGCGTCAGAATCAGCAGGGCCACAGAACCTTCCCGCCTTGAAGGGAACCCTGAAGACAGCCTCTTTGGGAGGCCGCTCCCCAGCAGGGCGACACAGCAGACACAGCAGAACCCCACAGGCAGCTCTCACTGCGGAAATCACTCTCCTCCGCGCTTCCTCTGCTGCTACCCTGTATCACTACTCTCATTTGTGTGCCTTGTCTTCCTGACCAAATATTGTCTCTTGAGGTCCAGAACCTGTCTTCAATCTGCTTTCTCCCGTAGTATTTATCACAGCCTCCTCACACTTCTAGCAGCTGTTCTAAAAATGTCTGCTGGATGAACAAATGAAGTTGGAAACTCATGAGATTTTTCCCTCGCCCCTTGATTTCTTTTAACCTTTTACCCATATTCATACCTCACAATCTGCCCTTTAAAAAAAGAGCATATTACTTTTTGTTTTCCTGATTAGTAAAAAGGGGACTTTTTTTTTAAATGAAGAGAAGCAATAAAACAGTGGGTACAAACTTTTGCCCAAACAACATTCACTGTTATTATTTGGTTTATTTCCTAGTAGTGCTTTTCCTACGTGCGCACACACGCATGTGTGTGTATACACATTTGTTTTTGGAGGGGGGTGGTGTGTTTTACTGCTTTCACTGTTTTCGTGCCCCTTTTTCACTTAGTTATGACTAACATTTTCCCCATGTCCTAAGACATTCTTGGTTGTATTATGTTCCATCCTAAGAATACATCATGATTTATTACCTAGGCTCCCTTTCAAGTTGCATGGCCAACTCAACCTAACTGAAGCAAAACAAGAAGGGGGAATATTTATTATTAGGTGACAAAACATACCACAAATGAACATGATCCAAGGTATAGAGTGATAAGTGCCAAAGTCAAGGTGGCTATATGAAGCCGTAAGGAGAGATTATCTCTGTCTTGCCAACTGGGTAAGAGGGGGGTGGTATTTGATCTGGGCTTGAAGGAGACGTAAAAGTGATAATGGCTTACATGTTTCAGGTACTGACCAGGTGATACATCATATTAATAATTTTACATAGATTATCTCATTTATTCTTCCCAAACTTTGCTCTTTCCACTTAGCAATCACAGTGTAATATTTTCCCAATGCTTTATGACATTTTTGGTTATATTATATCCCAATACTTGAATTCCATATATTCCATCATATGAACACATCATCAATGTGAATTATGCTCCTTCTAAGTTGCAGAAATAACTCAACTTAATGGAAGCAAAGCAAACCTATTACATTTATTATAAAGTATTTTCATTCCCATTTCACAGATGAGAAAACCAAGGCTTAGAGAGGTTATGTCAACTTGCCCGTGTTCAATTAGGATTTTGACATGCACAAAGGAGGAATGGGGCCAGGCTGGGTGGGGGTGGGGGTGGGGGTAGAGGGAGGCAATTTACCAAAATGAATAGCCTCACCGAAGCATCAGTAGCCACTTATGTCCGTACAATGTCACAGTGAGTCTGTTCCTCGGGGTGTATTTCGTTAGGACCTGCCAGATGGAGAAGACAGGAAATAACTACCTTTCACGGTGGCTCTTTCATGTGGTTCCTTAAACAGCCATCTGTGCCACCCATTGCAAGGAACCGAGGATTTCAAGTCATCTCTTGAATCTTCCGTGTGACAGTTCTCCCATAACGGCTCCTGAGTCAAAGATCAAAGGCCACCAGACATTTTAACGCAGAGCCAACTTTTAATAGATGGCTTCTTCGAAGATGGGTAGTTCAGATGACATCAGAGAAATGCACACACACACAAAATAAAATTTGTAGCTCGCTTCTATCTTCTAAAAACGTGATACACAAGCAATTACAGAAGTCAGAGTGTTGGTCAAACCAACATGCTGGGATGAGCTGGTTCTCTCCCTTATCCACCTAGGACGACAACATCTGTCCAGGGCAAATGTGTTCAGGACTTGGCAGGAGGCCCTCAACACCTCTCCTGGCTCAGCCTTGCCTCCTTGCATCGTAACTCACAGTGCACACGGCAAAGGCCTGGTTGCCTGGTTTCTTGGTTTCCTGGTTTGCCTGGCAGGCTCACTTGTTGCGCGGGAGCCACCAACGGGAGGCAGCGCCCGGCCGCTGCATTGGCCGCAGAGGGTCTGGCTTTGAAGTCCTACCCCGCAGTTATCTCTCGCTGCACCAGGCGGGCTGTGAGCAAGCCCGTTGCCTGCAGCTGTCACCATTTAAGCCAGCAGGCGTTTGAAGATGTGCCGTCCCCCCCGCCCCTTGTGAGGGAAGCCAGAATAGAACAAAGTGTGGTGTTCCCATGAAATCCTTTGAGCGCTTGATAAGGGTGCGAATCTGCACCTTCCCCGCCCCCCCCCCGTCGGGGGTGGGTGAGGGGAGAGGGGCCCAGGGGAGACACTAAGGTGGCGCTAGGCTCCCCCTCTCTGCAAAAATCCGAGGTCGCTGGAACTGCCCCGTGTGTTGGCCACGGGTGTTGGGGGGTGGGGGGTCCCCGATGACAAAACAGCTTGCATATAGGGAAGAGGTGGTGGAGAGGGCCGGGGCGGAGGCGGGGAGGGGAGGGCCTCTCCCACTCAGTGTGTCTCCCCTCTTCCCCTCTGGGTTCGGCGCACAGTTGAGACCCCAAATCCTCACGCTGCTGGTGAACATATGTTCTAAGCGAGTGGTGAGATAATGTCGCAGCCGTTGAGGCAATGAGCTTGGGCTGTGGTTTTTTATTTCCTCACCGTGTCTTTATCACTTGACAAGCGCCTTGGTGTGTTTGGCCCCTGGAGTGTGAGCTGGGACAAATTTTTGCCACCTCTTTTCCTCGCTCCCAGGGCTCATCTCTCCAAAAGAAGAAGACGGTCTTTCAAAAGAGAGCAGCTGCCCAGGAGGGCACCGCGTCGCCCAGACCTCCCAGACATCTCGTCCAAAACGCCTCCTTCTGGGTTGGCTTCTCTGTGGCTGCACATACGACACACGGCGAACTGGCGCTGGGCTCCTGGAGGGCAGCTCCGTGCGACACAACCACTTAGAGGATGCAGGCGGGGGCAAGGCCTGGGCCAGGAGCTGGGGGAGCTGACTTTTGCTTTCACTGACCATCTGTCCCTTTCACTGACCAGCGGCCCTTTCTGCCGACTTCACGGGGGAGCCAAGCGGCCGAGAGCAAACTGCTCATTTTCCAAACAAAAATGCAGTGAGAGAGCCTGTGTGAGCGGGTTACAAATTGCCGTCAGGCCTGGGTGGGAAGTTGGCAGTCAGGTTCTCTTGCCACTGGAAGGGAGGGAAGCGACTGGAAGGAAGGGATTGGGCTGGAAGGACAGCGGAGGAATTCCTGGTATGAGAATCGTCGGCCTCTCTCTGCATCTGCAGACACCATGTGGCTGGCCCCTCGGTGGCCCGGGAGATTACATAAAGGGTTGGAAAGCCCACAGTCTTTGTGAAGGATAAACATCTTCCTTCTGCCACCAAAGTGGTAGCAGTTGTGCTTCCAGGACGGGAGGTTTCAAAACAAAACTAGGCCAGTGCTGTTGGCATCGCGTTGCCTCTGAGAAGATACCATCGGCTCTCATCAGACACCAATTTTCTAGTGTGTGGATGACGCAGACCTTTAGGCTTCCCTTCCTGTTGGGCAGAATCAATAGAAGCGGACAAGTGTTCTATTGTAAACACGTTATAGAAAAGGTTTGGTTGCAGAAGTGAGTCAAGCTATTGAACACAGTGAAGGGTTCAGACTGTGTGTGTCTACAAGTGGCTTTGCCCTCTTGAGGAGAGGTCTGAGGGGGATCCAAAGGCTTGACCAAGCAAGTCCTAGATCTCCCCATTCCTTTCAGTTTAAGTCATGGGGAGGCCAAGAAGAGGTTTAGGCCTGTTCCTATTTTAGCATTTTCGGTCCTCAAGGGGATCTTGGGTCTTCTCACAAAGCTCTGGACAGCAGGAGGGATGGTGGGATGCTCTCAGCACAAAGCCTATCACAGTGTTGGTGAAATAACCTTGAGAGTTAAGAAGTACTTTGAGGGTTTGGACCACCCAGGATGAATAACTGTCTGAACAGGTTGACTCCATTTTTTATATAAGAGATTGAGGAGGCCACAAGGCTGTTTCTCAGGAGTAATTACCTGAAGACTATGTGTCACCCTGAAGCCTCCTACCCTACTGACGTGGTGAAATGAACTCAGAAGGGAACTCTGTCATGTTCCAGTGGGCTCCAAGCTCTAATCTCTCCTCATGCACTTCAGTTCCATCAGCTATGTCAGAACTGAGCCAGGAGAGTTTGGGGGGGTGGGGAGACTGCTTTTGAATTCTAGACATGCCACTTGATAAGTGTTGTTTATCTTTCCTGAGATGCAGTTGCCTGATGCATAAAATTGTGTCAATTGTGTCTATCATAGAGAGCTGGTGAGTAAGATAAATTAGATAAAGCTTGTAGGGTATCTAGCAGCATGCTGGGTGTATAATAAACATCCAACAAGTGTAATCTCCTCTTTTTTATTCCTTATTTCCCTGTGCCCAAGATAGATTAAGAAAAGGCACTGACATGGGTACCTGAGTGGCTCAGTCGGTTAAGTGTCTAGCTCTTGGTTTTGGCTCAGGTCATGATCTCAGGGTTGTGAGATCGAGCCCTGTGTCAGCCTCCCTGCTCACTGTGGAGTCTGCTTGAAATACTCTCTCCCTCTGTCCCTCTCCCTACTTGCTCACTCTCTTTATCTCACTCTAAGGTAAATAAAACCTTTAAAAAAAAAAAAAGAAAGAAAAGACACTGACATATGGGTTTTAGATATTTGAGATATAAACTGGAAGGTCAAGACGAACTGGAAGATCAGTCTGAGGGGAGAAGAATGGGTGCTATGCCTAAAGCCACCCAACAACCTCCTGGTCCTGACATCCATAATGTACATGTGAAGCAGAGAGTGAATAAGTGGCTCACAGTGGCCTTGCCAGCAGGTGACTTTTATGGGGGATGGTCAGCCGTACAATCTGACAACTGAGTATGGAGAATGTGAAGTTCAGGACACGCTATCTGGTCCACTGGTAAGAGGGTAGATTTGGAAAGGGGGTCAGCCAGAGACTCACCCCTGGGGGAGTGGGGTATGAAGTAGGACTCATTCATAGGAGAAATTGGGCAGGAACCTAACTATTGGCAAATTGGAAATCCCCCAAGCAGAGCAATTCTGACTCCATTATTGACCTAGGACTTCCAAATTAACCCTCCCTCCCACCACACACATATAGCTATGAAATAAGGGAAACAGGGCTAACTAAAATATGTAGAAAAACAACTGGGGGTTGTATTTGACTCAGTACAGGTCAACAGTGTGACATGGCTATAAATCCTAGGTAGCATTAATATTAACAGAAGATCCTATCTAGATCTAGAAGGAATATAGCCCTTCTAATCCTGTTTCATTGGGGTGTGCAGAGACAACTGGGTATGTCAACAGGTGAGCAAAAATGGTGGTGAGGGGACAGGAAATAGTGCCATCTGAAAAACTGTTGGAGGAAGTAAGGAGGCTTAAAAAATACCATAAGAGCTCATAATAACTATTCTCAAATATGTGAAAGACTGGGTCATCAGTCAAGGCTAGTGGTTGCTAGCAACAGAAAGTGTCTCTGTCTATCTTAGTTAAAAAAGGGATTTGTTGGAAGGTTATTGGGTGACTTGCATAATCATCAGAAGACTGGAAAGCCTGATGGGGAAAACGCTCCAGAGCCAAGTGAGGCTGGTAACAGAGGACAGACTGTGGTGATGCTGTAAGAACCATGTATCTAGGTGCCATCTGGTACTACCTCCACTGTACACTGTGGCCACTGCTGCTGGACCCTTCTCTAAGTCCACAGATACTTTTAGACTGTGCCTGACTCTCCCGTCCTCTCTAATATTAAAAATCCTACTTAGAGCTTCCATTGACTACATGATCGTGGGTTGGCTGTCCAGGGATGTGTAGAGGGAATGCACAGTCCCCTTCACTTCCATGGTGAGAAGGAGGGCTCTAAGACCCAAACAATGGAGAAATATTCCAAAAAAAAAGAGGAGTTAAGGTCCTGTGCAAACATGAATAAATAGAAAAGTAAGACAAACAAATGTACACTACAAAGTAGCACCGTGTGATTATTTCTTTAAACCCTAAGAGGTAGGAAAAAGACCAAGAAGTATATGCAATTGAGAAAAAATTAAAAATATTTCAAAATATGTTGCTAATAACACTGGGACAACATGGTTGAGTTTCCTTTGGTGGTACTAAGTTCCCCACTCCTGGCAGAATGAGAGAAGGGGCTGGTAACCCCTTGGTGGAAGTTTTCCTCTGTAATAGTGAATGTCTAGTAATAAATCATCTAGTCATAAACCAATGTATTTATTTCTAAATTATTCTGTCTACATTGTAACAAAGATGGAGAATATTCTAGAAACTCTCCTGTGGATTTTGACATTTCTACTCTTAAACCCTAGACCTGGAAATCGTTCGCATGTGCTTGGGCACAAATGTGGAAAAAGCCATGAATCCCTTGACTTTTTTAAAAGAGATTTGGAGGATGGGGGGAAGGGGAGCAGATGGATGGCGAGCATCTGTTTCCTCCTTCCCAGAAGTCTACGTCAGTCATCTCAGCCGGGCACAGGCAGGTTGGAAGGTGGGAAGTTGCTGATTACTAAATTGCTCCCTAAAACCTCCAGCAGACTGGTAGTTAGATATGGGCTGGGGGTAGAGGAAAGGGAGAGAGGATACCTATGATGCCAGGACAGACTTCCCACCTTCCTGCCACTTCCCACCCCAAAAGGAAGGCACCGGTGGCTAATTGCACCTGGCACCCAGGGAGTGACATCTGGGGTCACTGATGTTTGGTCATTCCTCTGCCCAGTTCCTTTACTTTGTGTGCTTGGGTCAATTTCTTCTCTGTTGCCCGTAAATATTTACAGCTCCTACATGCCCTTGCAAATTGGATTAATCTTAGCATATTTCTGGGACAGAGACGCCCCTGTCCAGCCTTAGTACTGAGGAATAGGCTGAAGGATTTCTTTCTTTTCTTTTCTTTCTTTCTTTCTTTCTTTCTTTCTTTCTTTCTTTCTTTCTTTCTTTCTTTCTTTCTTTCTTCTCTTCTTTCTTTCTTTCTCTTTCTTTCTTTCTTTCTTTCTTTCTTTCTTTCTTTCTTTCTTCTTTCTTTCTTTCTTTCTTTCTTTCTTTCTTTCTTTCTTTCTTTCTTTCTTTCTTCTTTCCTTTCTTTCTTTCTCCTGAGTGAGTTCAAGGAGAGAATGAGAAGAAGGAAGAAAGATGAAAAGCAAATATTAAAAATTTCTAAATGTAGCTCAAATGTCAAAGGAGATAAGAGCTCAACATTTGGGGAGCAAAGTCCGGAAACAGAGCTTGCTGAAGGATGGTATCCGTACCCAGGTCAGGGTGTGAAGAGATTGGGTGAGTCCAAAAATCGACTGTAGCATAATCTCAGGTCTGGAGAATGATGTCAATTAATTTAAACCTTCTTCTCCAGGTAAAGGAACGAAGGGGATGCCTTGCAGTCTTTACAACGTTCAGGAAGTGAAACCCCAGATAAAGAAGTTTCTGAGCAAGGTTATTAGTGTGGATAATTACCATAATCACTCAAGTTTTACTTAGATTCATATGGTATCTTTGGTAAAGGAATTTTAGAGCAGTTGAACTGCCAGGCACTCCTTCCTTGCAAATTTTAAACCGCCTGAGGTTCCTATCTTTTCAGATATTCACCATTTTCCGTGAAGAAAATGCCTTCCCTGAAATGTTGCCTGTTAAGGAAATTTATCTTTTCCTTCAGTCTTCGCAGGAATGCAGGCGATTAGCCACGGAGCCCTTCTGTTTAGCACCAGGCATCAGACGCCCAGCCACGCAGAGGCCATTTGAATGGAACCAGAGAATAATCTTCAGAAGAAAAAGCAAGCTCACGAGAGTGGCTGCGGCCCATTGTGCGGAGTTAAACACGCTGCCCAGAGCATCAGATTGCGGATTGGTGGCAGGGATGTGTGGTGTTAATGACAATGGGGGGTAGGCAGGGGTGGTGGCAGAGAGATTGGTATCCCTCTCTTCCAACCTTGGTAATTAGTATTCCCTGTTACATCCTAATTAAAGGCCCCACGGCGTGTTTTTTTTTTTTTTAAGATTTTATTTATTTGAGAGACAGTGAGAGACAGAGAGAACAAGCAGGGTGAGGGGCAGAGGAAGAAGCAGACTCTCCGAGGAGCCAGAAATCTGAAGCTAGAGCCCTCCCTAGACGCTTGGGATTATGACCTGAGCCTAAGGCAGGTGCTCAACCAATTAAGCCACCCAGTCACCCCAAGACTCTGGGTGTTTTAAAAATTCTAAGTATTTTTGTTTTGTTGGCGGCAGAAGACCTTTAAATCCTTTAAATCTGAAAAATAAAAAGAAAACAGTAACAAGAAACACTTTTAAACTGAAACATTATGGGGAGCTCCAATATATAAAACAGATAATAATATCTAAAATTTATATAGGATTTTTCATGTACCAAGTTTCATATGTTGATTTATTTAATCCTCATAATACCCTATAAAATGTTATTGTCATTCTTATTTACAGGGGAGGAAACTGAGGCACAGAAAATCTAAGTAACTTGTCCAGGATCACCCGATGGCAATTAGTAGGGCTGTGAGCTGAACTTGGACAGTCTGCTTCGAACTGTCTTGTGCTTACATGGTAGCAGAGGACTCTGGCCTCCGGCCTCCTCCCTCTCCTTCTGCTCTATAAAATCCCTTGGGCTCTATGAAACACAGCTCCAAAAGCTGCTCACACAGCCAACTGTAAAGAGAAGAGAACTCTCTTCTTTTAGGGATGAGAAAATTGAAACCCAGAGAGGTAAAGCGACTTTCCTAAGATCTCACAATCAGCAAACAAAACACTCACATCCTCTTCTTCATGTTAGAGATTCAAGAGATTTTCTCTTTGGTAGGCATGCTTTGTGTATTTCCCATAGAGAAAAATGCCTTGAGAGCATCCTGAAGAGAGTTTAGATGGGTGAAGGAACTTGATGAGCATCAAAATGATCAAAAAGCAGTTTTGGGAAAAAAATTCAAATTAATTAAATTGTATCTTTCACTTCCTCCTACTTATATGAAGTTCAGAACAAGACGAGGGAGAATGAGTCCCAAGTCATAAATTGTCATCATTCACTTACTCAACAAATAATGACTGAGAGCCTGTTATGTTTCATGGACTGATCGCATGCAGGTACATACCATGTGTTACCTACTAGGTGCAGGGACACAGTGGAGAATAAGTCAGGTTCCTGCCCTCTTAGAACTCGTGTACTAGGATTGGCGGGAAGACCAGTTAATTTTGCATGGAGATGGTATTTATAGGACTTAGAGCCGGTCTGTACCCTGGCCAGCTGTCTCATGGTTGTGGGCCATTGGTCACTAGAAAACCAAGTAAGAAGATGGAAGGTCTTGAGCAAATCTATCACATTTCTGAGATGTTCTTGTCTTCCTCATGGTGAACCATTAGAGAATTTGTTTAAAAGATTTTTACCTTAACAATTTTAAGCTCTGTGTCTCACTTCATATTTGTATAGCAAGTACATGTAGTATCTTTTATTTCTAGGGAAGTATATTGAAGTCTTTCAGGAATCGATAGCATCTTTTTCTGTCTACTAACTCACTAGGTGATGATCTATTCCCATGGATGAAAAATATAATACTTTGCAATTTTCGAATCATTTCTAGAGCTTCTGGATGATAGAAACTTTAGTAACAGAAATGTAGTGATTAGTAATGTATTTTTATGTGGACAAAATGATAGTATATATAATAACTATGTGATCATTCAACAAACATTTATTGAACCACTTTGGGTTAATTTGAAAGCTTTTGACTGCAATAACTCAAGCTCAAGGTAGCTTAATCAATAAAGATAATTTGTTGGATTCTATAATTGACAAAGAAAGGGTTATTTCAAGTTTCAGAATGGGCTGATCGGGAGGTCTGTTTCTTTAAACTTTTCTCAGTGCTGGCTCTCCTCTGGGTACCACTTATATTCTCAGACTGGTTTTTCTTCTCATAGAAAAAAAGCGGCTATTTTATTTTAAGGCTCATATCTGCACATCACTGTGTCAAGCATTTCTCTCCTAACCAGCAAATGAAAGTCTGGGCTTCACTCATTAGGTTAACTTGAGTTACGTGCCTTCTCTAAATTTATTACAGTGGGTAGGAAATTTGGGTTATAAAATTGGTCTACGCTATTTAGGGTCTGCCCCTGGAGTTGGAGGAGAAGTAGATGATCCCAAACCACACAGCTACTACCCAACAGAGGAGAGGTATAATGGATGCTGGGAGGCAACTCAATATGCTTCAACCTACCATGTTCCATACATGGTAGGCTTTGAGGGTATCACTGTAGATGATTAAGTCTAGTTAAACACCCATAAGCAGATCTTTAAAACCTTCATAGCACAACTTTGAGATTCTTAAAATATGAAGTAGGGCAAAACTCCAAATTACTGTCCTCGTATTTCTAGAACAATTTCCTAGTCTACAGTGCGCAGTGAAGAAATTGAATCAGGAGCCAGAGGGTTTGTTCACTTACACCCCCAATAAGTAGATTTTGTATGAGATACCCAGAATTAGAGGAAGCACAACCAGTGGGTTCACTATGAAGATTTATCATCTTCCTATTAGATTTTGCTTTAGATTTGTAGTTGGAAGCAATTAAGCTTCCATAATAGAATATATTTAATATTTAGGTAAGTTGAACTAAAAAAAATTGATTGAGGTGACTACATTGTGCACTGAAACCAAGTCCTAAGTAAGATGGTGTATGGGAAAGAGGAGAAGGAAAGTTGTCTGGGAATATTCTCAGTAACAAGCTGTGTCTGCTGTTTGCTGGTCTAGCAGCCTGCATATGTGACAGGATAGTCCCTACTGGGTCCCCTATGACATTAAGGCTGGAAGTAGAGATGAGAGCTAATGGAGGCATCCTGAAAATTCCATTCCTCATACTTGGGGGTATGTAAGTTCTATCGACTCAATAGGAATGGACTGTATACTTCCCTGAAGCATGCTGTGTCCCTGTGTCTAACACTCGTGAGTTGTATTTTATAGATTTCTAAACTACGTAATTCTGTAGCATAAATAGTGATCTTTGTCTTAGTCATAGTTTTAGCCAAAATTGAAGGGAAGCACATGAAGTTTGATGCTCTAGGATGATCATATCAAACCTTATTCAGTGAGGCTCAGTACAACCCAGTCACCTACCTCTAGTCTGCTACTATTCCAATCACGATCACTGCCACGTCACACACAAATTGTTCATTACCTTATGTTAAGATTCTTGGTCCACTTTGAGGACTACAAAAAAATGTGAAAAATTAGGTATTGAGGGTGAAAGAAAAGAATACAGTTTTTGCTATGTACATTTCATTATGCTTAGTTTAGAACAAATTGTACATCTTCCCAATGAACCACAATGATAAAATAGGTAATGTGGAACAATGTTTCCCTTTTTCTATGTCTGCCATAATATCGGGAGTGGGTAGGTAATAGTGGACCTCAGATGACTCAGTGAGCTGAATCTTCTTATAGACGGCAACTGGGTGCATTGCCCTGCGAGGGTCAGATCTCATAATCCTTTAGTTCAGAGAACTATGGACGCCCTCAAAGGCACAAAGGGACAGCATTCTGCCTACTAAATGTGGTTCTGCATCAATCTAGAAATTCTTTGTTGATAACCAAATGTGTAGCAACCACATTTAAATTTCAGAACGCTACAATCAGATGTGTTTGAATAAAGAAGAAAAAAAGAGAACCAAAAGCTATTAAGTGCAGCTTTTAAAGTCATGGGTAGATGCTATTTCAAAACAAACAGGTCAACTCTATCCCAGTTAAAGTAGATAGAATCCTCTAGTCTCTTCAGGAGTTGTACTTGGAATATGAAATAGGAATTTTGTTTAGGGTTCTCCAGGTGTGATGTTTTAAAGAATTTTTGCCAATAATATTTTCAATGCAGTTGCCTTTGAACAGGGCAGTGGGGGAAGCCAAGTTAGGTTAACAGATCGACCATAGAAAATTCAAGAGGGTCCTTTGCAAGGTGAGAGGGAGTCTGTGGCTTTACCATGTGGTTGTGTGGCTCCCCCGAGTTGCTCTGCCTGTTTTGCAGGGGTTTGTGGTGTGTTCACTGACACTTAGGTGGCTGCAGGCTGAGGATGGCTCTTCTGTGGGCTCAGCCAGCTTGGCATGCTCTCAGGTCTGGGAAGTCCACACTGTTTTACAAAGAGCAGGTGGGCGAGAAAGCTCAACACTGCAGGGCACATTGCGCAGCTGTGAGAGGTGGAATTCCCCTCAAAAGGATCGGCACTGCTTTGAAAATAAATTTGTCATTAAAATAGAAGGATTTCTGAAGCGGTAGACGAACACAGGGCTTGATTGGTTTCGAATTAACTCTTTGTACTCATCTTTCATTCATCCTTTAAGAGAAATGTCTCTGCTTCTTCCAGAGAGGTAACACAAATAATCCTTGACATCTTTGCAAGGAGGAGCGTGCAATATTGGAGCACTTGGACTGCATCTGCTTTCCATTCCCTTGTGTCTCGCTGCTCTAGGGCTTGGCGGGGAGGGCCCCGGCTGCGATTCCAGCACCCTGCTTGACTTCATGGGCAGCATTTAGAAAATGCTCGGGGCTGTGCTTCTCTCTGCAAGGAGGGCCTAGGCAGCCACTGCGGGCCAGAGCAAGGTGGGGGCCCCTCCTTCCTTCCTCCTTTCCCTGTCTTCCCCCCTTTCTGGATGTGCACACTCTTTCAGGGGCTCCCTTCCTCCCTCCCCACTCCCACTGAGGTAAGAATGGCCTTGCTTCTGTTCTTCTTGCTACTAACTCAGAGCCTGTTCTCGCCCGCTCCCGGGGAAAGCATCTGATCACTCCGTTTTCTCCGAGGGAGACGATTTATATATCTGTGAAAAGTGTCTTTCACCCCCCAACCCCCCCCCCACCCCGAATCCCATAAACAATGTAATGCAGAGCCGGCTAGCCTGTGGAAACCTTTCTGGCTACTTAAGTGAAGTTTCCTAATCCTTTTCTGCAGCAACCCCCAGACCCAAGTGCTGGGGCCCATTCATCTGCTGTTGCTCCTCAAGCACTTTGATCTCGGGCCTTCATTACAGCTCATTTCAGCATTAAGGATGATCTGAATTCATGAGCTCTTCCCTTTCTAATAAGTGCCATTCATATCCATCCTCAGGAGCCACCACAGCTCCCGGAAAACTGGTTCAAACCACACGCAAGAGAATAATGGGCCAGCTTCAAACACCAGTGAAAAACGGGGGTTTTATTAGCTAAATGAACCTTTGAGTGAGATGCTTCATTAAACAGGGGAGTCTCATTTTCAGGGCGCTGTTAAATCTACCAATTGCCACTCTGAGATTAGTAAGTGTGATTCTTTCACTTTTTTCAGGTGAAAAAAAAGGTGGAAATGGAGAAGAGGCTATGCTCATTGTATCCAAGCAGGGCTAGAGTTGATCTGGGGTTCATTGGGTTTCATAGATTTTGAAAACCATGGATGCTTTTACATGGCTTTCCTTGTTTGATTCATCTGGAGTGAATTGTGCCACTCCTAAAAAGAACTTACTCTTTTTTTTTTTTTCATTTTCTAGAAGAAAGAAAGAAAGAAAGAAAGAAAGAAAGAAAGAAAGAAAGAAGGAAATTTAATTTGGATTCAGATAATTCCCTTATAACTTCTAAAGCTGTGAAGCAAAAAGAGGAACAGATAATTAGAAGATGATAGGAGCCAGCACAGAGCCAAATGGAGGAAAAGACAGGCACACAGTAAGGCGGCAAAAGCCACCACCTAATCCATCAACAGCCTTTGCTATAATTATGTTTTGCTCTGGCTTTAAACTGGTGAAAGCACAAAGGAGGCACTATTAAAGTCTTAATTCTTGTAAGAGAAAGCTCATCTTGTATAACAGCAAGTAGTGTGCACCAAAGTGGTTCCACAATTAGCACGATGGCAAATTTCAATTTAGCACTTAGTTGGAGTATTCAATAAGGCGGCAAAAATGAAGGGGGAAAGAGGAGGTGGCCTTCTGTTAAAAGTCCCTTAAAGCTCCTAAAGAGCACTCCTTGCTACTGCTCTGTTGGTTCATTTTCTCCTCACCTCCCAACCTTCTCCACCTTTCCCCAACCCCCTACCTCAAACCATGTCCTCCCCACCTCTGCCCCTCTCCATTCAGGCCTTCCTTATGAATGTGGCTTTCATGAAAGGCGGCTGGGGGGTGCGGGTACCACAGGCTAAGCCTTTCTCCTTTGGCAGAAGGAGGCACAGTGTGGCAGTAAGCATGCAGAGGTAGAAGACCTAAAGCCCTTGAGAAAAACAGGTTGGAGGGGATAGGACCTCCATGTATACGGATGCTGGCACCACCCAGTGGCCCTGGCTCCCAGGTGGCGGTTTTGCAGGTTTCAGTGGGTAAGCCCTTCACCCTCTTTCCAGGAGACCTCACTGTTCAAAATGGCTGGCCCCCACCCATCACCTTCAGTCCTGTCAATACACGGTGAGAGAGCTCAAATTAAAATTAGTGGCAGGAAGAGGAGCCTTGAGATCCCTTTCACTGAGCCTTTCAATTAAGGCTACTGATTAGATCCTAGATTTCCTTACCACATAAAAAAGAGTAAGGGTTCACTCACATGAATGGTTGTTTTTCCCCCCTTTGGCCCAGCCTGATGTTTTTAATTTTGCCGGGCTGCATAACCAAGTGTTGCTGCTCAGCTGCTTCTGGAGCAGACACAGAGCATCCAGGATGCTCCTTCCCTCTGGGGCCCTGCTCCTTGGTCGGGTCTGAGGAGTACGATTGACCCCTGAATGCCTCAGAAGCCCCCTGCAGAATTGAAAATCCAGGTATGACTCTGACTCCACCAAAACTTAGCTATTAATAGCCTACTGGAAATATTACCAATAACATAAATAGTTGATTAAGACATATTTTGTATGTTATACAAATTACATACCATTATATATGTATATTATACTCTTACAATAAAGTAAGCTAGAGAAAAGAAAATGTCAGAAAGTTATAAGGAAAACACACTTATAGTACTATACTGTATTTATCAAACAAAATCTGCACGTGAGTGGATGGCACAGTTCAAATCTGTGTTGTGTTCGTTGGGCAAGGATCAACCGTAGCATGACATCCACACATTTTGTCTCTGCCTTTGAATCAAGGTAGTTACAGCCAGTCCCCCTCAGACAGAGCCTTCACTTGGCTAGAGTTTGCGCTCGTTTCCTGCCCCACAAAGACTGAGTAGCCAGTTGAACCAAGATGTACATGTCTTTGTCCTACTGTTAGTTAAGGGTGCAGATAATTTCTTTCTTTTTTTTTTTTTTAAAGATTTTATTTATTTATTCATGAGAGACACAGAGAGAGAGGCAGAGACATAGACAGAGGGAAAAATGGGCTCCCTGCAGGGAGCCTGGTGTGGGACTTGATCTTAGGACCCCAGGATCATGATCTGAGCCAAAGGCAGACAGATGCTCAACTACTGAGTCACCCAGGTGTCCCAATAACTTCTTTTTTTTCCACAACTAGTTTAAGGAAAGAATACTGAGATATTTGTGTGACTTTTGTGACAGTCACTAGAACAAACTGTTATTTCTCCTTCATTCTGTGTAAATCTTGCAATGAGACGTCTTTGCTTCTGGGACATGCTCTGGCTAAGTTCCTGTGCCTGTAGTCCTTGCAGGGAAGACATGTTGGAAATAGAGTTGGCCCTGGGGCCAAATATTAGACCAAAACTGTGGAATGCAAACTAGTGAATCTGACCCTGAATAACCTCAATTTTTAACAGTTGCTCTGAGGCTGGAATACTTAGGTTTGATTCCACACAATTTGTATTCATGAAGAATTACCATAACTTTTCTTTTCTTCTTTTCTTTTTTAATGATTTTATTTATTTGTTCATAGACACACAGAGAGAGGCAGAGGCATAGGCAGAGGGAGAGCCTCTGCCTATGCCTCTGCCAGGGAGCCTGCTGTGGGACTGGATCCCAGGACCAGGATCATGCCCTGAGCCAAAGGCAGATGTTCAATCACTGAACCACCTAGGCGTCCCTACCAGAACTTTTCTATTGTTGCTATGTAGACCTGTTACATTTAACCTGAATAATTAATTGTTTAAATTGACCACAGTGGGCTAAGAGGGTTTATGCAGCACAGGAACCAGTATACTCAGGTCTTTGTAACACATGATGCTGGAGAAATTGGAAGGACCACTTTTTCCAATTGCTTCCCGTTCCACCACAAATAGAAAGACAATTGCAATTTGCCATTCATTTCTTCTGTCTTTTGACTTTTTTTTTTTAAAGATTTTATTTATTTACTCATGAGACACACACACACACACACACAGAGAAAGAGAGAGAGAGAGAGAGAAGTAGAGACACAGGCAGAGGGAGAAGCAGGCTCCATGCAGGGAGCCCAATGTGGGACTCGATCCCGTAGTCTCCAGGATCATGCTCTGGGCCGAAGCCAGGTGCTAAACCGCTGAGCCACCCAAGGATCTCCTTGTCTTTTGGCTTTCATGTGCCAAATATATTAAGTTCAGGACATAAGGTGGGTAGGTATTTTTATTATCACTTTAGAGACCAGAAAGCCAAAACGTAGAGTGAATCCACTTAGCCAGGGTTGCATAAATGAACTTAAACCTGAGAACTCCTCACTAGCAGCCCTAAGAAAATCGTGGTTAAGAATGGTGGCACTGGAATCAGCATGCTGAAAATGCCGGCTTTCACATTCATTTTTAAAATATTTTATTTATTTAAGAGAGAGAGAGAGACAGAGCAGAAGGAGGGGTGGAGGGAGAGGGAGAAAAGCAGACTCCCCACTGAGCACCCATCCTGACCTCACAGCCCTTGAGATCATGACCTAAGCTGCAATCAGGAGTCCAGCACTTAAGAGACTGAGCCACCCAGGCGCCCCCAGCTTTCACCTTCTTAAAAGCACAAATGAGTCACTGCACCTCCCTTAGTCTGTTTCTTCACCTATAAAAAGGGGGCATAATGGCACCACTGCAGGGGTGTCATGAGAGTTAAAAGAGGTAAGTAAGTATGTGAACCTGTTAGAACAGAGCCAGCCTCATAACACATGGTGAATCCCCAATAAATGCACTTGTATTATTATGATCATTGTTATTGCTATTGATGAGGAAACCAAGGATCAGACCACACAATTATTATTTTTTAAAAGATTTTATTTATTTATTCATGAAAGACAGAGAGAGGCAGAGACACAGGCAGAGGGAGAAGCAGGCTCCATGCAGGGAGCCCGATGTGGGACTCGAGCCTAGGACTAGGGGATCACGCCTTGAGCCAAAGGCAGGTGCTCAACCCCTGAGCCACCCGGGCGTCCCCAGATCACACAATTAAAGAAAGAGTTAAGACCACAGCCAAGATCATGTTTTTTTGTTGTTGTTGCTGTTGTTGTTTTTTGGGTTTTTTTTTGCAGCTTTTGAGCCCCTTCCTTAGCTAGAGCTCTTATTTCTTTTTCAGCTAGAATTGTGAATTTCCTCTGAGATTGCTGTTATTCAGTTTGGTTAGTTTCCTAAGAATATACATGTTTTAAAGCAGGATTAGTTTGCAGAAGCAGCCAGATGGAGAGCTGGCGGAAGGACTCATCCTAATACTGATTCAAACATAAATTTTAACGCGGCCGAGTGCCTCCGAGTACAAGGGCTCTGTTTAGTTGGGTACCAAGTAGTTCCAGCAAGTATTTTTCCTCAGGGGCACCCAGCCTGATGCAACTTCAATTGCTCAAAAATGCTATACCATTTGGAAACAAGCAAGCAGTCGGATTTGCCAACAAACATGTCTGCAATTCTAAATCCATCATTCTAGCAGCGCTCATAAAACAAGGTCCAGATTTATTTTCCACTTGCTGTTTGTTCTGCTCATTAATTATATTCATATCTGCTTCTTTGAAGTGATTGAGACTATTGGGAAATGTAAAAGAAAGCTGTATTGATTTCAGCCTTAATATCATTCCATCTCTATTTCCTTCATCTCTGAGGGCTCAGGCATGTTGAGTGACATGTGGTGGCGGGTATAGTATGTCGGGCACAGAGTAGGACATTATCAACAGAGCCCAGGCTCTCCAGATCCGCAGTCTCTTTGGTGCGAGGGTTTAGATTTAGAACGTCTGGATTGTATTCTACGAAAATCTCCACAGCCTTTCCTTTCAAAATCAATTTCAGTTGTCAAAAACGAGGGGAGGCGGTGGTGGTGAGTCACTTTGAAATCATATAGCTTATTATGATCATCGTTTTTTAAGAGCTTATTACTCTAATTTTTCTCCCAAGGGAGTTGAGTTGATTTATAACCCCACCCTCCTTATCTCAACATGTGGCTGAGTTCAGAAGGGAATTAAAATTGGGGGATTTTTTTCCCTCCAGGAAAAACTGCTAGAACACACCCCAACCTCATTTTCAAGTTCAGTGGGAACTTTTTTGACTTTACTTTAAAAATGCATATGCAGTGACTAAGCTCATACCTCACCCCCAAACTGACATATTTGTGCTGGGTTCTTTGGAAGGCCTACCCGGGAAGGTAGACTCAACAACACCTCCATATACACTGGGTCAAATGTAACTTCTTTGAGGGCAAGGATTCTTATCTGATTTGTCCATTGATGTATCCCAAGCCCTTAAAACACTGCCTGGTTCCTGGTGGGCACTCAGGAAATATTTGTGAAGTGAATGAATGAGGAAGTAACAGAGGCTGATAGCTAGGAGCTAGGACTTTGGGGTCAAACAGGCAAACGTGGGTTCAAATTGTAACCTGTTGATCATGAGCTTGGTGGCCCTGCCTGGGCTGCTTGGCTACAGCATCATCATCTGTAAAATGGGCCCACTGTATCTGTATCTGTATCTATTTTACTGTATCTGTAAAAAGGATAGTGCTCACTGCTCAGACTATTGGGAGGCTACACATGGAGAAGACTCAGTGGGCTTCTGAAGATGTAAATTCTCCATACTTGGTTCATATTCTTATTCTTGTGAATCCTCCAGAACAGGGCCTGAAGATCCCCCTGAGTCAAGATACTGGAGGCTCATGAAGCACAATGTCTTCCCAAGCTGTGCTTCACACTGACACATAGGAAGTAACCCCCACCCTGTTTCCTGTCTTCCTTGGCATTTCAGCAATGGTGGGAGCGGCTCTTCCGTGTACCTGACCAGGGCTCATATCACTCACGGGCTAATAGTCTATGTCATGCCATCCCAGGCACAGCAAAGAGAGAGGAAGAAACCATTTTAAGCTTGGATGACTGATGGCCTGGGATTATTATTCTTCAGCTTCCAGGACACAGTACTCCTATTATTTCCAGAGAGCTTTCATTTATTTTTGCAATGTTGAAAGCTCATGCCAGTATGGTCGTCTGAAACCTCATGGCAGCATATATATGAGACGATCATATTCCATTCTTGGTTCCCCTAAACAGGGTGCTACTGTTGCAGAAAGGAAGTTCCAGAGGTAACTATTCCCCTGTGACTCAAATGTGGTCGGCAGAACTGTCTTATGCAAAGTAGGCTTTGAAAAGGTGTTTGCTGGCTGAAATACAGGGGTTGCCATTCCCAGCTGGCTCATTTGCCCACCCTGGCCAGGATCCTGCCTCTCACCAGTGCCAACACGCGATATGCCAGAAGAAGACGACCACTCTTTCCTTCAGCTCCCTTTCCGTGAAACAAAAGCAGCATCCCTCTCCCACCTCTTTGGCTGTTTCAGAATAGACTGCGGGTGGGGGCCAGTCGGTGGCCGGGAAACCGCTGTAGCACACGTGTGCTGGGAATGGCAATCACAGGGACAGGGGCACCTGCGCTGTGGTCCGATGGGATGGGGGCGCAACATGCCTACTGAGAGGTGAAGGGGGGCTCATACATGAGTGAAGAGGGCAGAACAGGAGGCAGAAACACGGAGGGAGGGGCAGAGGCTGAGGCAAACTGCTAAGTGAAGGTCTTGCCCTAAGGGGACATCCCCAACTCCATTTCGACTCATTGTTGTGTGTGGGAATTTAGGCCTGGCCTGGCCAGATCTTTTGATTTTTAGATTATTTATTTATTTATGAGAGAGAGAGAGAGAGAGAGAGAGGCAGAGACACAGGCAGAGGAAGAAGCAGGCTCCATGCAGGGAGCCTGACGTGGGACTTGATACCAGGTCTCCAGAATCATGTCCTGGGCCGAAGGCAGATGCTCAACCGCTGAGCCACCCTGGTGCCCCATTTTGAGTTTTTAAGAGCCAATAATCCTTTGCGTGTGTGTGTGTGTGTGTGTGTGTGTGTGTGTGTGAAAACTCTGAAACTGTAAACATTAACATTTGTGTTATCATTTATAAGTGGTGTGGCTAAGAAAGAAAACGCGTATCCAGGACTTCAGCTTTCTCTGAGATGAACATTTACTCTCCAGTCATTTGCTGTGTACCCCAGTGGGCCTGACACTGATAGGAGTGGGAGGTCTAAAATGCAAAAGACATGGTTCATGTTTTCAGGTGTTTTGTGAAATGAAGGAGAGAGATGCAGAAATAGATATAATACATAAAAGGTGCTGGAGTAGAGAGTGCAATGATAAAGGTCAATAGGGCAAGAAAGGAAGGGACCATCATCTCAGTTTCTGAGGTAGGCAGTCGTCAGAAATCACGAGGGGGGATGTACCTGCTTGAGCGGTGACAGAAGGTGGTGGCAGTGATCGAGGGCAGTCCTGGCAGAGGGAAGAGCATGACCAGAGGCACGCAGGGGACACCCTGCACCTGGCAGGCCATGAGGGGGCTTGCTGGGCTGGTGTGCGGGCCAGGTGGCAGGTGAGCAGGCTGGCTCGGCCCAGGGCAGTCTGTCTGACTGTTCTGGGTCTCAGAGTGATCGAAAGATGACAAAACACAGTACTACTTCCCTCTAATACTCACTGTGGCACCACGGCAGCCTTGAGGACTGTTGGGGAACCCACATGGGTGTGTTTGCCTTTATCCAGGTCCAGCCCACATCTGTAGCCATTCTGTCTCTATTTGCCATCTGCATTTCTCATCCCATTGTAACTGGATCCATTCAGCATCTGCACACTTCAATACCCACCCATACCCAGCATCTGTTTAGAGTTGTGTACGTGAGCTAGATGGCAGCAGCCCTGATTTCACCAACAGCTAAAATTCTAATATTAGGTAATTGCTTATCTTCTTCCAAACTATTAAAAATACACATCTGCAAACTCATATGGATGTCTTTAATAATTGAATATGATTCCATTTTACAGGTCCTGTCTAATAAGATGTTTGTTTTTTCAATGTCTTGCCTTTACCCTACCTGACTTGCACAGGTCACTACCAGGAAATAAACATACATGCATTGCCTTGTTTTCCCACCAGCTGGAACCATGGAACAGGGCAGCATGATGGTTGAGTATCTCACTGTGGTGCCGGCGTGCAAATACCAGCTCCACATCTGATGTTGTGACAGCATGGGGTGGTGACTCTAGTAATGGGTTGAATTTTGTCCCCTGCCCCCTCCCCCCAATCCTTGTGTTGAAGCTCTAATCCCTAGTACCCAAGACTGTGACTAGATTTGGAGGTAGGACCTTTAAGGAGGGTGATTAACTTAAAATGAGGCCAGTAGGGTGGGTCTTAATCCAGTGTGACTGATGTCCTTATAAAAGGGAGAAATTTGGTCACACAAAGGGATATCAGGGATGTGGGGGCACAGAGGAAAGCCCACGTGAGGACACAGAGAGAAGGTGGCTATCTGTAAGGCAAGAAAAGAGGCTTCAGGGGACACCAACCCTGCTCACACTTTGATCTTGTTCTTGCTCTTCCAGCCTCTGGAATTGAATTGTGAGAAAATAAATTTTTGCTGTGTTTGCCACCTAGTCTGTGGTATTTTGTTATGGCAAACTAATATGCTTACCTTTCTGTGGCTGTTTACCATGTAAAACCCCCACAGGGCTTTTATGAAGATTAAACAAGTGAACATAAGGAAAACAGTACCTGATACACAGAGGTGTATGAGCGTTGGCTACTGTTAATAGTAATGTAATTATTTCTAATGGCCCAAAGTCCAAGAAAAGAACAGTTTAATAAAAGTCCATCTTCAGGGCTTGAAGTGGCTGGGTGGCTCAGTGGATGAGCAGCTGCCTTAGGCTCAGGGCGTAATCCCAGGGGACCAGGATAGAGTCCCGCATCTGGCTCCCAACAGGGAGCCTGCTTCTCCTTCTGCCTGTGTCTGTGCCTCTCTCTCTGTGTCTCTCAGGAAAAAATAAATAAATAATCTTAAAAAAAATTCTATCTTCAGCTGGTCTATATGCTACTCTGGCTCTATATTTGAAACGTGCAATTTTTTGTGGGTGGATGAAGTAGATCAGTTGTACAGATTTTTTTTTTCTTAAGATTTTATTTATTTGTTCATGAGAGACAGACTGAGAGAGAGGCAGAGACACAGGCAGAGGGAGAAGCAGGCTCCTCACAGGGAGCCCAATGCAGAACTTGATTCTGGATCCCAGGATCATGACCTGAGCCAAAGGCAGGCACCCAACTGCCGAGCCACCCAGGCGTCCCATCAGTTGTAAAGGGTTAAGAAACATTTTAGCACATAGACATTGGTGAGTCTGATATATATATATATATATATATATATATTTTTTTTTTTTTTTTTACTTCTTTGTATTAACTGCTCTGTGTAATTCTAGAATATACTCTCAAATTGCTTAGAATAGGTTTCCTCTCTAGATTGAAGTAATAATAATCTCATTTGCCTCAACTCCAAAGCCCTTTGAAGTTAAACATTGAGAGAGAGGATGGCGGGCCCACTCAGCAGAGATTAGATCTTGTTTTAAACACTAGCTGCTCTGAGAATAATTTCCTTAATTAATATTCACAAGATATCATACACTTGAGACTGTATTTTCATGTAACCTACTTGCATGTAATTGTTCTTTGCTAAGGCTCTTCACTGCGTTTGTATCTTCCTTTTGTGTCAGTATTCAACAAAATCATTTCCATCTAAAAGCAGTGCTGAAGGGGGTGGGAGGTTGGTTGGGTCTCCCTTCTGTGTGAAAGCTAGCACACATGGGCTTTCATCTCATTTCTAAAGTTAATATTGTTTTGTGCTTATTCCTATTCTTAACTGGATACACATGGCTCCCAGACCCCCCGCCCCTCCTTTCTGGACTCAAGGCCCGGACATTTTCAGGTGCTGCCCTCTTGTCATCTCACACCACATGGAGAAGTGTTTATCAAAGTACCCTAGAGCTTCAACTGGCCCAAGGGTCTTAAAGCCTCCGAGGAGCCACATCTGCGATCAAGAACAGATTTGGAGGTTATCGATGCCCATCTGTGTCAGGCAATCAAAAATTCTCAACTGGAGGAACTTTAGGTTATTTAAGAGTCGGCTTGCCCAAAGATCCGTGAAAGGAGCTAAAATGACTTGGAAAGAAATATTTCTGCATGTCTAATTTCAAAGCCTTGCAAGTATTGCATACATCTCTGAGTAAATTGAAAAATTAAAAGTCTACCTTTTAAATACATTTAAAAAAAAGTTTAAATAAATTTGCTCACTACTTAAGATCTCCAACCAGTGGCTTTTTTTTTTTTTTTTTACATTTGCAAGCAGATGCCTCTTACAGTAAAAGAGCACACACCCCCAACACACACACTAACTGGCAAAAAATATTTTTTGCTTGTTTTGTTTTTGCAGCTGTTTGTTGTAAATGCTTTTTAAAATAGTTGATGATTCTGCCATCAAACAATCAATGATTGAGCTAACTCTTAGGACAAATTAACATTTACTCTTATAAAGGTGGAAAATACTTGAATACTTAAAAATATAATATATATGTTATTATATGTTAAAGTATATACTACATATGTATTCATATTACCTATCTTTTTAAAAAGATTTTATTTATTTATTCATGAGAGACACAGAGACAGAAGCAGAGACATAGGCAAAAGGAGAAGCAGGCTCTCTGTGGGGAGAGCCAGATGCGGGACTCAATCCCAGGACCCCGGGATCACTCCCTGAGCTGAAGGCAGACATTCAACCACTGAACCACCCAGGCATCCCCCATCTATCTTTTTATCTATCTACATATACTTCCCTCCCTAGACTCAGTAACTGCAAGACCAAATTTCTTTAGTGCTGATAGATTAGTAAGTCTTACATGGTACCAAGTATTTTCAAGAAGTTTTGCTTGTCTTGCAATTTCCTAATTGCTGTGTTCAGCTGGAACACAATACATGCTAATTATTCTCTCTTTAAAATCATCATCCATCTATGAATTTGCCTGCATTAGGGACATGATGTGCAAGATAGCTCACAGAATAAGAAATACAGGTGACTGAAATGTATGGACATTGTTTGCTTAGCCTCACTCAACTGAGATTCAATTATGTCACCAGTCAGGTTGTCGAGATTAAAAGTTTGATAGCACTGCATAGTGGCAAGTCTGAGGAAATGGGCACTCTCCTATATTGCTGGGGAGAGTACCTGGTACAACTCCAGTGGAAAGCAATTTGGTAACATCATTAGAATAAAATTGCACACGTACTTTGACCAGCAACCTCTCTCATAGATATAGTCTCACATGAACTACATCATGTCCTTAGATTATTCATTGCAGCATTATGTGATAGGGGATAGGATGTTTAAGAAGAAGGGACCAGTCAAATACACTGTGGGGTATCTAGCCAAGGGGCTATAATGCAGCTACAGAAGGAAATGAAGAAGTTTTTTTCTTTTTTTTAATTTTATTTATTTATTCATGAGAGAGACAGAGACAGAGACACAGGCAGAGGGAGAAGTAGGCTCCATGCAGGAGCCCAATGTGGAACTTGATCCCGGACCTCAGGATCACGCCCTGAGCCAAAGGCAGACACTCAACCGCTGACCTACCCAGGAGTCCCAAGAAGTTCTTTTCTAATTTGGAGGATCTCGAAGATATTCTTACTAAGGGGAAAAAAAAGCAAGAGGAAAAGTATCCAGTATTTATGTGAAAAAGACAGAAGTGTGAGGGTGAGTAGGGCTACAGAATATAAATACACAATTGCTTGTATATACAGAGTATTGCTGGAAGGATGCTCAAGGAACTATGTATACTCATTGCTGGGGGTGAGGGATGGTGCTGGGTGGCTTTGGGACAGGAATGGAAAAGAAACTGTCACCATATATACTTTTGTAACTTCCAGATCTTGAAATATATGAAAGTATTCCCTACCAAAAATACTAATTGAAATAAAAATAAAATAAAACCATAAAAATCATACTTGTATCTTGTGTTTCATTTCTCTGATGTACAAATTACTTGTAGTATGGTAAAACTAGAGAAGTTAGAGGAGAAAAATCAAAATAATTAATGGCCTTGGTTCAATAGCTCTAAGAATTGGGATCATTTAGCTTCTGAAAGAATAGGCCAGAGGCAGATTTCTTAACACTCCTTAAATCCCAGTAAGTAAGCTTGGACACAAAAAGTTGCTGTTCTTCTATGCTGGGTATTTACATTAAAGTTTCAAATGAGAAAAACATAACTGCAAAATTGCAAGCAAATTGGAGTTACCAGATCTTCACTTACAGATTCTCTAAAGGAAAAACACCCTGAGAATTGGCTCTATAGTTCTTGAACCCTACCAGCCAAATTGTGTCCCAAAAGGGGTTAGAGTGTGTGGGAGAGAACCAGGAAGCATCTGTAAGGAAGTTTCCCTTCAAGGAAACTGTTGGTACACTGTGATCCTCACTCCCTCCAAGACTTGGGGGCTCCTTCCTTCACTAGATTTTAGGAGGGGTTGCCAGAAGACTGGTCAGAGGACCTAGAGCTGAAAGACAGCCTGGGTTGGGTCTGGCCCTTGGGCAGATGTAGAGGACAGGGGAAATGAAGGGCTTTGATGGCTGCTTGGGAATGGGCTGCACATCTGATTTCTTGCAGTAAAGGATGCATGGATATTTCCCCGGGGTTTGATGTTGGCCATGTCTGAGACAACAAACTATAGCCTCTCATATCCTGCACAAGAGTACCCCAGCTGTAGGTCCACAAAGGGAAGCCAGCCAAAGGGGCTGCAAGGTGAGGGGTGGGAGTGTCCCAGGAATGAGAATTTTGGAAAGGGTGTCAGTCATCTGCTAATGCCAGAGAGCACAAAGCCAGCAACCAAAGGATTATTCCACCTACTTTCCTGGCCTGTCTTGCCTCCCATCACATAGTTGGGGTTAGCGTAAGTGGCTAGAAGTAGGGGAGCAGAGCAGAAGCTGCCCACATTCCCCTTTCCTCCAGGAAGGCAGCATCCAACTATGGGCCTCCAGGAGAGGAAGAACAGTCTGTTCTTCAACTGAAAATTGAAGAGTTGATTATTGTCTTTGACTGGACACATTCTTTTTGCTGATTTGAGCAGACAGGATAGTTTATTATCCCAGAATGAGCAGAGAAGCTATAGGGCCTGCTGAGTGTTCATCAAGTGGCAAAAGAATAAGTTTGCAGGAAACAAGATTACAGGAGACAGAACTTTTAAAGGAGAGACAAGAATAAAGTTAAGTTTTGGTCCTCTACCATGTATCCAGTGCATTGGTGAGATTTATTTTCATAAAACCAGTAGGACTAAACTTAAAGTGCAGTCAGGGATAGGGAGGCAGACTAGACACCATGGAGAATGTTCTTGCTCTAAACTTAGCAAGATATGAACTTGCTCACTATGGAAAATAGTGATATCTATTTTTTTAAAGATACTTCACCAATACGATTTTCTTTTCTTTTTCTTTCATCTTCTTCCCCATCTCCTCTACTTCCTCCTCCTTCTTCAATTCTCCTTTTAAACAAGGTTAAAAAAAAAAACAATTGACTTAAGGAAAATTAGAACAAGTAGACAAAAAGTTGGCCTAATTAGTGAAGATGGGAGGTAAGTGAAGTTTGGGAAATGCTATTCTAAACAAGGATTGTAGAGAAGTCTGAAAGCAAGATGCTGAAGGGTGCTATTCCAAATTAGCATTCAGAGGAAGTCTGCAGAATTATCCTTAGCTCAAGTTTTCCCATGATTAGTTTAAAATAATCCATGTATTTATGATGTTTTTCTAAATGATAATTCCAATCAGTTGGGTCTAGTGACAGACTCAGGAAGCAGCAGTGTAGGACTCAAAAAAAAAAGGTGGGGGGGGGCAAGGGGCACCTGGGTGGCTCCATGGTCTCCATGGTTGAGTGTCTGCCTTTGGCTCAGATTGATCCCAGGGTCGTGGGATCAAGTCCCACATTACGCTTCCTGTTGGGAGTCTGTTTCTGTCTCTGCCTATGTCTCTGCCTCTCTGTGTCTCTCATGAATAAATACATACAATCTTTTTTTAAAAAGGGAAAAAAAAACCCTTGAAATAAAAAGAGAAAAGTGAAAGAACAGAAGGAAGGAAAGGAAAGGAAAGGAGAAAGAAAGATTCGTTTCAAGCAATGGAATATAGATTATGAGCACTTTGGGTCCTTAATTTCATTTTGATGGCTCTGATATCTCATAAGACACTTCGATTTGCACTCTTGGCTTAAAATATTAATTAAACTCTTCTGACTCCATAATTCTGGGCCTATAATACACAGGCATTATTCAATTTTCCCTGTTATACATTAAAATGTACAGACACTATGATTTTATTTAGCTAATTTCAAGATTAAAGATTTCCTTAATTGTAGTCTTCCGTTAGTTCTTTGTAGTTGCTAAAACTGCATGCTTTATAGCTTAAGGGAAAATTTCTACTATTTGAGTCCTTGTTAAAAGTAAACCATGGGCTTCCGCTTCCAGGAAGATAGGGTAGACACATTTCTTCCTAGTCCTCCCACTAAGTACAGTTAAAAAACCCTGACATTATATATAAAGCAAACATAAGAAGACTCTGAAGGGTAGAGACAAGAGGGCAATCCAACTAATGAGTTCAGGACCCTAGAAACAATACAGTGGTGAGTTCCTTGGGTTTTCTTTTTTTGCCTCATGTATCCTAGACCCAGAGGCTGAAGAAATTGACAACTGGAAGCACCAATGGGTCCATATGAAAAAAAAAAAAAAGTCCCAACAAAAGTTGACTTCCTCTAACCAGTGGACCAGAAATGGGGCAATGTACCAAAGTAGCAAACTTTTAAACAATAACTGCTTTACTTCAGCCAAAAACTACAGGAAAAAAAATTGTGGCCCCACTCCCTCTAATAACAGTCTAGGCTGAATGGAGCCTGAATGTCCACTCTCATCAGGCTTTAATGAGGTGCTCCATCCTGTGCCAGGATGGTGCTAGAGAAGGCCAAGTAGGAAGGAAGGCTTTCACCACCACCCAATAAGGCCAATATCCCCAATGGTGTCGGTAGATAGAGGCCACATAAAGAACAGTAGGAGGTATTCCTACCCCTCCTAGCCCAGGGATCAGTGGAAGCCCAGTGGGGAGTACAATTCCTATCACTGCCCAGCAGTAATGAGGAACACCCACATTTCAGGTGTCAACAGAGGCCAAGAGGGGACCTTGGATGTCTGCTCCCTCCTAGTTGTAATAAGGCAATGCTCCTTCCTTCTTCCCTTACTAGAGTGGTATCACAGACAGTTAATACTGAGGTTTGAATAAGATCCAGAGTCTTATAACATAATACCCTAAATGTCTAGGTTTTATTAGAAAATCATTCACCATGGCAAGAGACAAGAAGACTTCAAACCGAGTAATGAAAGGACACCAACAGATGCCAGCACTGAGATGACAGAGACATTAGACTTATCTGACAAAGCTTTTAAAGGAGCTATCATAAAAATGCCTTACCAAGCAATTATGTACATACTTAAAACAAATAAAAAATAGAAAGTCTTCGCAAAGAAATAGAATATGTAAACATGAACCAAATGGAAATCCAGAAATGAAAAATAGAATAGCCAATAATTACAACCGAAGCCAAAGGATGGGCTTGACAGCACAATGAGGGGTCAGAGGAAAGAATCAGTGAACTTAAAGATTAAACAATAGATAGTATATAATCAGAACTACATAGGAAAAATAGATTGAAAAAAAAAGAGAAAAGAACAGAACCTCAGGGACCTGTAGAACTATAAATAAAAGTCTAATATTTCTGTCATCAGTGTTCCAGAAGAAGAAGAGCAAGAGGATGGGTATGAAAAAGACTCAAAAAAAAAAAAAAAAACTCATGAAAACTTACCAAATTTGGTAAAAGACATACGTCTGTAGATTCCAGAAACTGAAGAACCTCAACTAGAATCCCCAAAGAAATCTATACCAGGACACATCACAGTCAAACATACAAATGGATAACAGGTACACAAAAAGATGTTCAACATTACTAATCAGCAAGGAAATGCAAATCAAAACCACAACGAGATATCACTTAATACCTGTTAAAATAGCTATTGCCAGAAAGAAATAACAAGTGTTGGCAAAGACATAGAGAAAAGGGAGCTCTTGTACACTGTTGGTAGGAATGTTATTTGGTATAGTCACTATGAAAAACAGTATGGAGGTTCTGCAAAAAATTAAAGGTAGAACTACCATATGATCCACAATCCCATTTCTGGGTATTTATCCAAAGAAAATGTGATCATTATCTTAAAGAGATATTTATACCCTCCCCATGTTCATTGCAGCATTATTCACAATAGCCAAAACATGAAAACACTCTAAGTGTCCGCCAACAGATGAATAAAGAAAATATGTACACACACACACACACACACACACACACACACACACACAATGGAATATTATTTAGCAATAAGAAAGAGGGAAATTCTGTCACTTGTGACAACTTGAAAGAATGAACGTAGAGGGCATTATGCTAAGTAAAAAAAAGACAGAGAAAGACAAATACTATATGATCTCACTTATCTGTGGAGTCTACAACAAAGCTGAAACAGAAACAGAAAGTGGAATGGTAGTTACAGGGGCCAGGGGAGGGGTAGAAATGGGCAAATGTTGGTCAAAGTGTATAAACTTCTAGTTGTAACATAACTAGAATGAGTTCTGGGGATCTAATATACAGCATGGTGCCTAGAGTTAATGATACTATATTAGATGCTTGAAAGTTACTAAAAGATTTTAAATGTTCTGACCATATAGACACACAACTGTAATTGTTGTTATGTGAGGTGATGGATATGTTAACTAACCTGTGGCAATCATACTGCAACATATACATGTATACCTTAAATTTACCCAATGTTATATGTCAATTATATATCAATAAAGCTGGAAAAAGTCTCAAAAATATAATTTTAAAATATATAATACAATGCTATTTATAATCACAAAAATATGAAATACTTAGGTTAAATTTATTTATTTTTAAAAAGATTTTATTTATTTATCTGAGAGAGAGAGAATGAGCAGGGGAGAGGGGCAGAGGAAGAAGCAGACTCCTTGCTGAGCAGGGAGCCCAATGTGGGGCTCGGATGGACAATGGGATCATGACCTGAGCCAAAAGCAGACACTTAACTGATTGAGCCACCCAGGAATCCCATACTTAGGTTAAATCTAGCAAAATATGTATACAAATTGTGTGATGAAAACTATGAAATGCTGATAGAAGAAATTAAAGACAATCTTAATAAATGGAGAGACATATTGTATTCAGAAACTGGAAGATTCGGTATGGTAAAGATGTCAGTTTTCCCTAAATTGATACACAGGTTTAATGCAATTCCTATCAAAATCCCAGCAAGATTTTTTGTAAATATAGGTGAGGTTATTCCAAAATTTATATCGTAAGGCAAAGGAAGTAGAATTCTAAGACAATTTTGAAAAGAATAATATAATAGGAGGAATCAGTCTACCTATTTTAAGCCTTATTTATTGCTGCAATAATGAAGACTGTGTGGTACTGGCATAGAGATTAGCCACACAGAGAAATGAACAGAACAGAGAACCTGGAAATAGACCCCCAACTGATTTTTGACAAAAGTGCACAGGCAATTCAATGGAGACAGAAGAGCCTTTTCAACAAATGAAGCTGGAGCATTTGCACATCCAACAGGGTGGGGGGCAGAAGGGGGACAACAAAAACTCAATCTAAGTTGCATCCTCTTATAAAAATTAATGCTTGAAAATGGATCAGAGATAAATGTAAAACAAAAGATTATAAAACCTTTTAGAACATAGTAAGAGAAAATCACTGGGATCTAGGGCTAGAGACAGAGTTCTCATATTTAACACTGAAAGCATGATCCAGAAAAGAAAAAAAAAGGTAAACTGGATTTCACTAAAATTAAAAACTTCAATCTGTGAACAAGCCATTAAGAAAACAAAAAGACTAATGACTGGGAGAAAAATATTTGCAAAGGACATTTCTAACAAAAGACTAGCATCTAGAATATATCATGAACTTTCAAAACTCAACAGTGAAGAAATAATCCATTTAGAAAAGGGCCAAAAGATGTGAAGAGACATTTTATTGATGAGTATATATGTATGGTAAATAAGTACATAAAAGGATATACAACATCACTTACCATTAGGGAAATGCAAATTTAGACTACAAGATATGACCACATACCTATCAGAGTGAAGAAAATTAAAAATAATGACAACACCAAATGTTGATGAGGATGTGGAGAAATGATCATTCATATACTGCTGGTGGAAATGTAAACGGTATGGCCACTCTGGTAAATAGCTTGGCAGTTTCTTAAAAAAAAAAAAAAAAAAGAAAAAACATGAAACTACCATATGATCTAGCAATTGCACTTCTGGGCATTTATCCCAGAGAAGTAAAGAGCTTGTTCACACAAAAATCTGAACATGAATGTTTCAGTTTTGTTTGTAAAAGCCCCCTAATGAGAGTAACTCAGATGTCCTCCAACAGATAAATAGTTGAACCAATGGTGATCCAACCATACTGTGGAACTCCATTCAGCAATAAAAAAGGAACAATTTATCAATATATGCAACAGCCTGGATGAATCTCTAGGGAATTAGGCTGAGTGAAAAAAAAAAAGGCCAATCCATAAATATTACAAACTATACAATTCCGTTTATAATGACACTTCTGAAATGACAAAATTGTTCATATGGAAAGTGCCGCAGTTGCCAGGGGTTAGCGTCAAAGAGAAGTGAATATACTACGAAAGGCCACCTGAGGGATCCTTGCCAATATGGAAATGTTCTCTCTTCACAGAACTATATTGACAATGTCATCATTGTATTGTACTATAGTCTTGCAAGATGTTACCACCAGGGGAAACTGGGTAAAGGGTACATAGGATCTTTCAGTATTATTTCCTATAACTGAATGTGAATCTACAATGATCTCAAATAAAAACCTTAGTTAAAAAGTCAAGTGTATTATAACATACAAGCTTGATATATAAGCCCCCAAACTGTTAGTGGGCTATATACCCAGGGTTTTTTTTTTTTTATTTAAATTCAATTAGCCAACATACATACCTGGTTTTAACAGAGATTAGCTCTGGGAAGGTATAGGGGTTGGATCTGAGGGTCATGTGGTGATGAAGAGAGGACTCTTTGCATTTTATTCCCTTAGGAATTATGTGAAAATAAATTCTTAACATGAACATGTACTGCTTTTATAATAAAAGGAAACAAGTTAATAAAAATTTTAAAAAGTAAACCACATTCACTTATTACTTAAAGAGGATATTTTCCACACTTCTCCATATTAAAAGAAAAAAAAAGTTTTTTGGCAGAAACAGCCCAGGTATTTAGGAAATGTATTAGGTTCAGTCTTTTATAGAAGGAAAACCATTAACTTAGTCTTTCTAAAGAAACTCATGCCAAAACCATTAGCCCCCAAGATCCAGTCATTATGAAATGCAATTGTATTCCACAAAGTGCTTCTTAAATACTTCAACACAATCTGACACAAAGTGCCAGAGGTGATTTAATACATGTCAGGGTCCTTTCTCTTGTTCACTCACAGCCGTGGAGGGTGCAATCAGCATACCAAGATCCCCACATATTGCAGTACCAAGGGACTGGGGGCCTAGCTGTTCCTGAGAAAACCCTAATCATTGCAACAGCCCAGCTCAAGGCCAAGCCAACGGGGACACTCATCCTGATCCCAAGCAACCAGGGGAAACTCATCCTGGTCCCAATTTTGACTATTCTCCTCCAAAGAAAAGTTCCTACCCCAGGTTGGGCCAACACCTTCAAGTGTAGATAACATGGCAAAACATATAACAACTTCACTTACTGATAAAAGCCACATTGTATTCTGTCTTTATACTTTAGACCACCTTCTGTCATGGATCTCCACTCGATTCACAGCTTTGGGAAAAGGAATGAGGGCAGAATTGATTCACTGTTTAATGTTCACAGCAACAGGTTTGCTATTTCTACAGCTTCTGAAGATTTGTGAGAAAGCTCAAATGGGAAGATCCTTGGGAAGCTCCAGGAAACAACTTTAAGTGGACAGAAACAGACTTGCACCGATTGAAATTGCTTTAAAGCCACATGTTATTTTAGCATGCCCTTTCCCCACAGATTTGGAATAGGAGGGTTGTATAGTTGAGTGCAGTCAGTGACTACAAAGCTGACCTGGAAAACATGGGTATCACTGAAGGATAGTTGGATCATGACAAGGACACATCTTAGATGGTGATATTGTCCTGTAGACCCAGGAGAAATGAAGAACCAGGTCAAGTGAAGAATATTCTTAGTTTGCTTTATTCCAAACAACTCTAAATAATAATTAAAGCTACTGGTTACTAAACATATACTATGCACCAGGCACTTTACTGTTTCCTAATTCTCCCCCAAACCATGAAGGTCTCAGTCATATGAGATTTACAGATAAAAAGACAAAGGCTCAGAAAGATGAAATAATTGTCAACATCATTCAGGTGATGAGTCCGAGTCAGGATCTGGATCAGACTCAGGCCATTCTGATGCTAGAGCCCACATCCTTTTTATTCTTGAATGCCACCATTCACGTCCATGAGGCAGGGCTTTGTGAGGTTTTGCTATTGCATCATTGATAGAATATGTCACCAATATCCTTCATTCTTTCCTCACTTAGGAAAGTAACCAGCTGGGACAACAATGTCCTCAAAGTAGAAAACCTTGACTCCTATCTCCCCCATTTTGATTGACCTTTGCCTATGCTCTACCCATGAAAACACTCCTCAAATCATCAAATATTTGACTGGAAAAGCTTTAGAGATCATTGGTTTCTTGGTAGAAACAGGCCTGGTAGAAAACTTGTGGGCCTAATACAATGCTTACCTTACAAGCTTTTGCTAGGAAACTGAAGTCAAAGAGGTAACACGTCCTCAAAACCATGCATGTAGCTAATGCTTAACAAGACATATGCTCAGACATAGTGAACCCATCCATACCAAGTGAGATTATGATTGAGTGTGGTGTTGTGGAGAAAATCCCTCCACAGATTCAATGACATCTTTAACCACTAGATTCTTGCTCCCATCTCTCTGTGTATATGTCTTATTCACTTTGGACGCCAAGGGGAAAATACTTTGTTACTCACACTTTACAATTTAGCAAGCACTTTCTTACATGTCATCCTACTTAATCATTAGACACTGCTATTAGGTAAAGTGAATGGTATTTTCCTTTACACATGAGTCAACCAAGATTAGTGAGATTACGTTAGAGGTAACAGAGCTACCAAATAGGAGAGTCACGACCCAAAGTCATCTCTAATACGAGGCTGCAAAGTAATTTTTGAGATTGCTTTCAATATATCCTTTGTTCCTAATATTTGATTATGAAAACTTACATATTTAAAATTAACATTTTCCTCATTATAAAAGTAATAGATGTTTATGACAGAAAATTTAGAAAATATAAGGCAAAATAAAAATCACATCTAATCTCATTATCCAAAGATTTCACTGTTACAATTTGTTGTAAATATTTCCAGTCATTTCTCTATGCTTATATATGCCAAGACAAAACAAAGCAAAGGCAAAATGTAATCATGTTGTGTGCACTGTTGTATGTGCCGTTTCCTTCTTTTTGGCTTTATATAGTAAACATCACTCCATGTGTTTCAATATTCTCTTATATCATGTTCAAAAAGGCCATTGTAGGGATCCTTGGGTGGCGCAGCAGTTTGGTGCCTGCCTTTGGCCCAGGGCGCGATCCTGGAGACCCGGGATCGAATCTCACATCGGGCTCCCGGTGCATGGAGCCTGCTTCTCCCTCTGCCTGTGTCTCTGCCTCTCTCTCTCTCTCTCTCTGTGTGACTATCATAAATAAATAAAAATTAAAAAAAATTTTTTAAAAAAGGCCATTGTGTACTAGTGTATGAATGCATCGTGGCTTTATCAAGGTAATACCCTATGGTAAAACAATAGGTTATTTGCAGTTTCAGGGTTTTTGTTTTGCAATTATAAGCAATGCTGTGGTTAACAATCATTGTATCTAAATCTTTGCACACATCCATGATCATTTTCTTTGAGTCCTAGAATTAGAATTTCTTGGTCAAAGGGTTTGCAAAATATTAAAACTTTTAAGATGTATTTGGATAGTCAAAATTAAAAGTTAAGGTTAATTTGGCACAGGATTTGTTTTAGCAGATTTGTATGGTATCTCCAAGCTTATACTGATGGCAATGTCTGTGGATTCTAATGCTAATTTTCTGAGCCAGATGATAAAAGATTCACAAGACTGTTCCTATAGTGAGTACTCTAGAAAATTCAAACCTGTAGAAGAAAATGAGAACCATGGTACACAAAGCTATAGTGTGCTATGTCCTGGTCACAGATGGACCTAAGTGCCCCCAGCGGTCCCTGCCTCTAGAGTTCACACCTTTGTGTCATCTCCTTGTGAGCCGGCATGGCCTGTGACTTGCTCCTAACCAACAGAATGTGGCAAAGGTGATGGGATGCCACGCAGGGATTTGAATTATGTTATCTCGGACTCCCTCTCAGCAGACTGGAGCTAGAGACTCTCCCTGCGGACTTAGTGAAGTAAGTGGACAGGTTGGGGAAGCCCATGTAGCTGCAAAATGCGGGTAGTTCTAGGATCTGAGGATGCTCTCCAGCTGACACCTAGCAAAAACAAACAAACAAACAAAAAACCCCACCAAAAACAAACAAAAAAACTGGGGCCTCCGCAGCACAGCCACAGAGAAGTGGATTCTAGCAACAGCTGAGTGAGCTTTGAGGTGGACATGCCCCTGGTCAAGCCTCCAGACGCAAATCAGCTCGGCTGACACCTTGATTGCAGCCTCTGCAGACCCCGAACTTCACCCAGGTAAGTCATGCCCAGACTCCTGACCCATAGAAACTAGAGACAATAAATGTATATTGTCCTATGCACCAAATCTAGTTATTTGGTACCCAGCAGCAGATAAGTAACCTACCGACCTGCGCTGAAACTAGTGAGCTTCTCTGACTGTGACTTTCATGCCTTCAGCCTGTTCTCAGCCTGGCCCTGAATCCCCGCCAAAGCCTCGTGCGCAAAGCACAACTTGCGTGGGCTGATCCCGGGTATGTTTACCTTCCAATCCACTTCCCATCTTCCCCAGGCTCTGCTCCACATTGGAGGGGACATCCTGCCCCAGGTGCCTTGTAGCTGGGCTAGGCTAATGGCCGTACTGGCACTGGCCGTAGACTGTAAGGTGGAGGGAGAAGCCTCTGTCTCCCCGTGCTCCCCAGCCGGGGCTGGGTCTCCGTGGTGGCCCCCACTCCTCAGGATAGGCCCTTTCTGGTTCTGCCCTCTGTTGGGTCGCCTCTGCCCTCAGGTCTGGGAACTCCCACCTCTTGTCTTTGTCTCTCCAGCCCATGAGTGGTAGTAGTTTCCATCTGTTGCTAATTTCTTTTTTTTTTTTTTTTTTTTTATTATTGGTGTTCAATTTACTAACATACAGAATAACACCCAGTGCCCGTCACCCATTCACTCCCACCCCCCGCCCTCCTCCCCTTCTACCACCCCTAGTTCGTTTCCCAGAGTTAGCAGTCTTTACGTTCTGTCTCCCTTTCTGATATTTCCCACACATTTCTTCTCCCTTCCCTTATTTTCCCTTTCACTATTATTTATATTCCCCAAATGAATGAGAACATATAATGTTTGTCCTTCTCCGACTGACTTACTTCACTCAGCATAATACCCTCCAGTTCCATCCACGTTGAAGCAAATGGTGGGTATTTGTCATTTCTAATAGCTGAGTAATATTCCATTGTATACATAAACCACATCTTCTTTATCCATTCATCTTTCGTTGGACACCGAGGCTCCTTCCACAGTTTGGCTATAGTGGCCATTGCTGCTAGAAACATCGGGGTGCAGGTGTCCCGGCGTTTCATTGCATTTGTATCTTTGGGGTAAATCCCCAACAGTGCAACACCTCACACCAGTGAGAATGGGGAAAATTAACAAGGCAGGAAACAACAAATGTTGGAGAGGATGTGGAGAAAAGGGAACCCTCTTACACTGTTGGTGGGAATGTGAACTGGTGCAGCCACTCTGGAAAACTGTGTGGAGGTTCCTCAAACAGTTAAAAATATACCTGCCCTACGACCCAGCAATTGCACTGTTGGGGATTTACCCCAAAGATACAAATGCAATGTTGCTAATTTCTGTCTTTATTTTTCTTCTTACTTGGCTTCTAAGGTCCTCTGACACCTGTGAAACCAATTCTCTGCATTAAACTCCCTTTGCTGTAATACTGCAAGTGGTTCCTACTTTCCATACAGACCCTGGTGATACATACCCGATGCCCCTGACCCTGTGCCTCATTCTGCTCTGTACCAGGAGCATGAGCACAGTACCTCACGTCAGTGCCACCAACACAAGTGATAGGTCTGTGCCATGTCCTGGCAATGCCCTCTCCTTAGGTGCTGTTGCCAGGTGATGGGGAAACAACAGTGAGTGGAACAGGGCATCCGTCCTTGGGCATGCACAGTCACAGAAATATAAACAAATAATTAGATTACTGTGCTAACTAACTACTGCAAGAGAAGGATATTCAAAGTGGGACGGGAGAAGAGAGTTGGGTGGTAGAGGCGGTGGTTGGGAGGGAGAAGGAAGGGTGTTCCTTTTTGAGGGAATAGCCTGTGCAAAGGCACGGAGGCTTAAGGGCACAGTGGGCTCTGTGATGAGTGTGGGCAGTCATGATAGCTAACTACCAGGTTTGTTTTTACTCAGTACAAATTTTCCATCTCCAGACGCCATGCGGAATTCAACCAACAGATACAGGTTGGGGCATTTACTAGCTGGTACTGAAGGAAATAATCTCCTTTTGCTGGTCCATGGCACTTCTTTCTTCCTAGGTTTCTTTGTATTTTCAGGATGACAGTGTCTCTGGAACTCAGCAGTGTCCCATGGAGAGGTCTCTTACAGAGGCTATAAGGGCGGTGGTTTGGTGTGGTAGAGATAAAAGGTGGCCGACCAGTGTGTGAGCAAGACAGACTTGGGTAGACAGGCCCACTGCTCATTAGCTGTGTGATTGGGGGTAAATTGCTTTATTTGTCTGAACCTCCTCTGTGTAATACGTATCCAAGGGAACGTATTATCTTGTAAAGCACATTTGCTGCTTACTCTGTACTAGGCACTGTGCTAGAGTTTATTATTCATTAACTCATTTTATCCTCAGTCCTATGAACGAGGTTCTACTTACTATTGGCTCTAGGTTGGAGACTTAGAGATTTAAACATAACTTCTCTGAGTCTCAGTGTTTTTAAATCTTTAGTTAAGAGAGACTCAGAGAAGTTAAGGAATTTGTCCAAGGTCACACAGCAGTTGCTAGGCAGAAATGGACTTGGAAGTCCATTAACTGTTACTTGAATACTACTTTGAATGGCAAAGCTCTGGCCCTGGTGTCTGGTTTGAACGAATGGTGCAGGGAATTTTTTTTCTCCCTCTTCCTACTGAATTTATGTTCCCTCCTTTCCCACTGCCAGAGAGGATGAAGTAGAGTTACTGTCCCCAGGCCTGACAGCCCTAGCCACATGTGCTAGAAACAGAAAATAGGAATAAGCCATATTATTTGACAATTAGTTCTGAGCTTTGGAGATAGGTATCGTTAGGTGTGAGGTGAGTACCGAAACCTCTAAGGCCTAAAGAAAGCCAAAGAATCCCAATTCTGGAGAAAACTCACATCCCCATTCAAAACGAGGGGGTGGAGCAGTAACTCACGGTGCGGTGTTATTTTATGAAATCCTCATTCCAGGAGCAACACGTTGTCATGTATGTTTTATAGATGTCAAAACTGGGGCCTAGCTCACGGGTCCATGTCGCTGGAAAGTGTCAAGGGTAAGGCTTAACCCCGGGGCTCAGGTCAGGCAGGAGGCCTCTGTAGATGGCATCACCGCCCCCTGGTCCTGTGCCCTCTGAACTCCAACAAACGAGCGCCGTGTTCTGCAGCGCAGCCCGAGGGGCAGGCGGGAGCTTGGTCGTGTCCCAGTTAAACATCCTTAACTTCAAACCGTTCCCCGAGGGGCTCCAGGGTGTGGTGCGTTAGCCCCGCGCGCGGTTTCTTTTCTCCTACCCCGGGATTTAGCTCTCGAGCGAGATTGGCGGGCCACAGGGCCAGCTGCGCGAGGATGCCTCTGTGCTAACTTCAAAGAGTTAAGGGCAGGCCTGTCTGCACAAGTGCTTGCCCGCAGAGCCTGCACACATGTCACACACACATTCATACGCACCACACACACTCTTATACGCCGCACATAATATACACACACGCCACACACATCCATACATACCCACGTGACAGCCCCCCACACTCACACATGCCACACATAACCCACACCACACACAGTCATACACACCACATGTAAGACACACACATACACACTCATATATCGTATATAATACATACACCACACACACTTGTATATACTACATAAAACACACCACGCCTCCTACCCTTGCATCACGCATGCAAACCACACACATAAATACATCACACGCACCGCAGATACCATACACACCATACACACTTAGCCCACATACCCTACAGAGCATACATACCAAATCTCACACCCTTCATCCTGTATGCATGCCTCACACACATAAACACTCCACACATACATCTTACACACACCTAAGTGCACCACACAGTACAGCACATTATTATACCTCATACCCTTAGATGCACCTGCTCACACACCACACACATGTATTCTTCGTATACATATCTAAAGCACACATACGCAACAAACATATACGTACCATACGCAACCTCACACTTTCGCATAGCACACACATCACACTTCACATCCTCACATCACATATACCACATACATACATACCACACACATCACACACATACACACAATATCACATTCACACACACACCACAGATACTTATACATATCACACCAGACCACATACACACAGCGCTACAATCATATCACACCCATACCAACACATACTACACACATCACACACCTACCCCTTCACCACATACCATATATACTACACACAAACCATATAAACACGCACACACACATACACACACACACACAGTGTTGAGTTCATTCACATCTAGGCTTCAGTGTCAACCCAACGGTACCCAATCATTCTGAGGAAAAGCCACAGACAGACCCCCAGGGGTTCTTTTTCTCTTCCTGGATCATTATAGCCTTGTTGCTGGATAAATTAATTACAGAGTTGAAGAAACAGAAATTCAACTCCCACCCACCATCCCCCTGAAGTATCAACATTGTGGATCTATTTATGAACTTCAAAATCCAAGGTGTGACACGCTTTGTCACTGTGCAGCAGGCGCTCTGGCAGCAAGCCGGATTCTCTCTCTTTTATGTGGTGAGAAGTTATACCTCTGCTCTGCCCTCCTCTCCAGCGTTCACCTGGAGTGTGTCACTGTGGGGAACCGACGTGTGCACACTGTGTGTGCAGTGCCTGCATCTGGAACACACCCAGGCATGGGGCTGGTGGGGATGTCAGCATGGACGGGGGAGAGCAGTCCATTCAGGGAGGGCAGAGAATTCTTCCTGTGGGCTTAATTTACTCTTTGGTCAGATGGGGGAATTTTGCCTGCCAGGCAACCAAAGGGCCAAGGCATTATGGGAACCATGTTGTTCAGCCTTTTTCAGTTACTTTTAGGATTATTCATTTCTAATTCTTTTTTTTTAAGATTTTATTCATCTATTTATGAGAGACAGAGAGAGAGGCAGAGACGTAGGCAGAGAGGATTATTCAATTTTTACAATTATGAGCAATGGGAAGGCCACTCCTGACCTTGGTGCTGTCTTGTCTGATTAACGTCACCCACAAATTCATGACATGGGCCTTATTCAACTTTGGGGACTCCTCTCCCCACAGGTCTGCTGCCTGGAGGTACTTCACTCTCCTCAGAAGGCTGTGTAAGACCGTATAAACCTACCCGTTTCAACAGCAAACAGCAGGTCGGGAGTGCGTGAGGTGCAGGACAAACGCTGTCATCTGTGGTCAGCCAGGGAGATGCCACAGGAGGTCCCACACAAAGACCTCTCTGGAAATTCACTGGGCTGCGCCCGGCGCTGCCAGCACACTGTCCCACTGCTCTCCTGAGTTCTCGGGGCCAAAACTTCTCTGAGAGACCTTCCAAGCTTCCCTAGGCCTATCTCCCCCACAGATTCAGGGAGGGCAGTGGAGGGAAAGTTCTCCTTTCTCCATAGCTCTGTAGGGTGTGTGCTGCCAAATGGGAGGCAAAATGTGGAGGGAAAGTGGGAGCACTGAGCTGAGTGGTATAACTATTTGTTATGTTTGGTTCAGCACTTCAAAGGCTATTAGCTTTCATTAGGGGCCAAGTCAAGACACTCTAGATAATGCTTAAAGCAGCAGCTTCTAGATTTGCCACAAATGTGAAGTGGGTGGTCATGGCAACCTTTAGGCTATTAAGGGGAATTTGAAGTGGCGGGAGGAGAAATGCAGGGTAGGAACTAGGTAGCAGCATTTTTTGGCAGGTGAAAAAACTTGGAGAGCAGTGTCCGATAGGTCCTTGGGGCCAACGAGGGACCGATGGCGAATGCCATCAAGCATGCTGGTCTGGGTAAAGTTCGGGTCCGCAGCGGCGTGGTAGTTTTGGTAGCGACCCTCACTTTCCCGAGACGGGGTCCCTCCTTGATAAGCCATTTTCACTTCATTTCAATTCACGTTTCCTCCTGACCCGCCTCTGTCAGCATGAATGTAGAGTTTCGGTCTAATGGCCAGCGATCTGACGTGTGTCCGTCTCGAACACGGGGAGTTGGGGGCCCGCCATGAGGAGGCAGCCAGATAAGGGTTCCAGCGTGAAGGCAGCCAGACGGCTCTCGGGCTCTTAAATGTCCTGTGAAGGAGCTCGGCCAGAAACCCGTAGGAGAGGGTTCCCGCAGCGCGGCCTGGCCTGTGGTCACATTTCTGAATGCAGCCTCCCAAGAATTGTAGGGTGGGCTGAGTGATCCTGCTTCCTGAGGGCGTGGATGTACCATGCATCCCCTGATTTCAAGGAAAAACTCAGGAAATATGTGGTCCGAGGAGAAAGGAGCCTCAATAGGGTTTTTGTTGTTGTTATTTTGCAAGGATCTCGAAGTGAATGCCCACAAACTGCCCACACGATGAATAGCAGCATTCATTCCCCAGGGCAGTGGGGCCAGAGCTGGGCCTGCCGGGAGATCCTGCCTTCCTTGGGCCTCCGGCTACCTTCAGCGCCTCCGCCTCTTCTCCCTGACGGCCCGGGGTGCCGTGGGCTGCAGGGGATGGGCAGATGCCCGGAGCTTCGTCCCCCCATCCCTGCTCTGACACTGGTTCCTTTTGGCCTTGGGCCATTTGCTTGGCTACTTCACCTCAGTTTCTCCATCTATAAAATGGGGATAATGGTGTTTACTTACTTACCTCATGAGTATTATGGGGATTAATTACTGTTTGCAAAGTGCTTTGAAGATGAAAAGTGTGAGGTGGCATCATCATTATTATTACGAAATATCCTCCACTGCCGCCGACCAGGTTCTGTCAGACTCAAGAGAACAGCTCAGTTTGAGTTCCGAGGGCGACGCTCACAGCCCCGCACGTGCACACAGGGACACGCGTGCACTCACACATGCCCCCCGGGGAACCTTTGGACGTGGAGAACAAACCACTTTCATCAAGAAAGGGGTCCTTCCAGTTTGTGGAGTGATGGTAGTTTAGGGAATTTGGTGGCGAGAAGGGGCAGTGACCGGTGGCCCAAATGTACAACGTGATCTACTGGCCAAGCGGGAGTAGAACCAGCAGCCTCCGCCTCCACTTCAGCCCTGTGCTCATGATGTGCAACACAGATGCTAACGCTACTTTCTTACGGAAGGGTTTTGTCTCTGTTCTTGTGCTTCAAGAAAGAAACATAATATGTTGGATATGTAAAATCTATCTGCTACTTTGACCTTCACTAAGATGAACTGCCTCTACCAAATTGCTTTTCATCAGGGGCCACGGAAAACAGAACATTCTCAGAATTTCAAAGTCTCCTAAAATACATTAGATCATCCCTCTTCTCCAATGAATGTAAGCTGACTTTCTGGAATATTTAGAGGCTGAAAATGAAGTTTTGTCACATTGCCTTTTATTTGGGTTCTGAGATTGTCCCTTGCCTGACTGTGGGAATTTTTTCTCATTTTGTTTATCTGTATCTGGTTGAACAATGGTTTGTGTAGCAGGTTATGCTTGTTAATAGGGCTGAGTTTTTGTGGGGATGCCAGGGGCAAGATTATGAAAGAAAAAAGGGTCTAAGCTGGGGGAAGAAATATTGCATTACAGTCTAAGTCTGACCATTACAGATGATCTCTTTAGTTCTAAGTTTCTAATGTAGTGTATACAAAATATATGTAAATTTAATTTTACTATGAAAGGAAAATAGGCAACATCCCAAATTCCAGAAGATACCATTTATGATTATGCTGTTTGTTTATATAATAATCTAGGTACCTCTTTTCCTAGTAGAGTAATTATACCTAGGAAGCTGGGAGGTAACTATGTGAATTACCCCAAAGGGCAGGAACACCAGGAGGGGAACCAGCCAACTCAAATTATTTATGCAAATGGAGTGTAGAAAGTCTTCCCATATCATGGCAGATTGTGTTCTTGAAACGGAGGTTGAAAATCCAAAAGTTATAAGTCATGGGGCAGCCCTGGTGGCTCAGAGGTTTAGCGCCGCCTTCAGCCCAGGGTGTGATCCTGGAGACCTGGGATCGAGTCCCACGTCAGGCTCCCTGCGAGGAGCCTGCTTCTCCCTCTGCCTGTGTCTCTGCCTCTCTCTCTGTGTCGCTCATGAATAAATAAATAAAATCTTTTAAAAAAAACAAAAAAAAACCCTCAAAAGTTATGTCAAATATGATTTTTTTAAAAAAAATTTATTCATTCATGAGAGCCACAGAAAGGCAGAGATAGAGGCAGAGGGAGTAGCAACCTCCTTGCAGGGAGCTTGATATGGGACTCGATCCTGGGATCCCAGGATCACAACCTGAGTGAAAGGCAGACACTCAACCACTGAGCCATATGGGTGCCCCTCAAATCTGATTTTTAAAAAGAAACAATGGTGTGCTGGGAAATCATGTCCCTACTCAAAGGTGTAATGGCCAGTTTGGTTTCTTCATTACAAAAGTAATTCATGTTCATAATTTTATAAATTAAATTACAAAAAAGAAAAAGTACTTTACATTTAAAGTATCCATAATTCTTCTGCCTAGAGGTAACCACTGTTCATGTCTCAGCACACTGCTCTTCCAGAACTTAGATATACATTAAAAAAAATACTGAAAACAAGTTTTATATACTCATAACATTTCCCTACATCAATAAAATATGTTTATTTTATTGTGGATTGGTAGGATTACAAATAAGGGTGCAACATATTATCATATGCTTATTGGCTATAAGTATACATATATATTTTTTCTGATTGGAGTTTCCTATTCATGTTCCAAGCCCGTAATTTTCAAATGGGAAGTTCATCTTACTATCATTTGTTAGCTATTTGTTAGCTATTTTTTAAAAATGAAGACATGAACATATTTTCCAAATATTTTTTTCAGTTTGTCATTTCACTTAAAATTTTGTTTATAGCATTTTATTTTATTTTGATTTCAGAAGGAGAAAGATTTAAATTTTGTATAATCACATCTATAAATCTTTTCCTTTATGATTTTGGCCTTGGTGTCATGCTTAGAAAACATCCTACACTCTAAAATTATGTAAATATTCACCGATAGCTTAGCCTAGAAGTATGTGTGTGTTTAGTTCTCCTGAAATTATTTGTGTATATCTTGTGGGGAGCTAGAGATACTTGGATATTTTTGGTAGACAGAGTTCTAGGAATGTCTTCCTGTTTTGTTGTTTTTTTTTTTCCCCCTCATTTCCATTTTTCCTTCTTCTGACTAGGCAAAAAGCAGAGTTTAATTGTTTAGCTATCTGTGACCTTTCTGGGGCATTCTTGGACTTGCATTTCATTAGTACTCCTTTTTTTTTAATAAAGATTTTATTTATTTATTCGTGGAGAGATACAGAGAGAGAGGCAGAGACATAGGTAGAGGGAGAAGCAGGCTCCTTGCAGGGAGCCTGATGTGAGACTTGGTCCCAGGATCCGGGGATCACGACCTGAGCCAAAGGCAGAGGCTTTACCACTGACCCACCCAGGCATCCCTCACTTCTTCTTTTTTATAGCAATGACGGTATAAAAATTATATCTGCCTTTTTAAAATATTTTATTTATTTATTTGAGAGACAGAGAGAGAGAGAGAGAGCGTGTGCACATGAGCTGGGGGAGGGGCAGAAGGAGAGAGAGAGAGATTGAGAATCTCAGGTTGACTTCCCATTGAGCATGGAGCCTGATGCAGGGCTCTGTCTCCCAACCGTGAGATCATGACCTGAACAGAAACCAAGAGACATGTTTAACCAACTCAGCCACCTGGATGCCCCAAAATTATATCTGTTTTGGAGCTGTACAACCCATTTCCTACTCTCAGAGAATTTTCACCATCTGATCGCTTTGCATGTTGTGTGCCACATCACCATGCCTTCGAAATCTCTTTTAACACCCAAACTTCAGACTCGATTTGAATCCTGAATCCATAAAATAGAAACACTTCCTTGCCCTTGGTCATACCTAATGCTCAATTGCCCCTCACGGAGCACCACTCTGTCCCCAGCTCTAGATTCCAGTCTTGGCCTCTACTTCCTAACCATGAGATGTGGAGCACCTTCATTTAATCTCTCTGAACCTCAGTTTCCTCATCTGTGAGGTGGAATTAATAATAACCTTCCTTGGCTAGTTCACAACATTACTGTAAGGATCAAATGAGATCATGATTGTAAAAGTGCTTAGTAAGCTGTAAAGCAATATATAAACATAAGATGTTATTATTTCCCTTTTATTTGACATTATCAAGGATTAAATATAATGTGTGACCATAAGTAGAAAGAATAATTTTTTTAAAAGTAACATGCCAGACTATAAACACCCAAAGGAGTGCAATCCTTTCAGGAGGCCTCATAGGAAGCCTCAAATTAATTTCTATGCTGTTATTTGTGCTCAGAAGGTGTTTTTAACTTCCTTTGTCTTTGGGATCGTCATGGATACTCTTCCTCGGTATCAAATTTTCTGTCCCATTTCCTACTTCACCCTTCCCCTCCACCCTCCTCTTTTCCTTGAACCTCCTGCTCAGAGGACCTGAAGGGGAACAGAAGCGATGAGAATGAGATCTCAGGGAATAAGGATGTATGGAAGGTAGGACTAGTCTATAGGACCTGGCTGAAACTGACTACCAGGATGAGACTTCTACAGTTCATCTCAGGAAGAAGCCTGGCTTAAACACATTTATGTGCTGTTTGTTGCAGGTCTACCTTTAGAGTATCAGCGAATGCTCTGTCAATAGGAATCATCAGAAAGAATCTCGCTCTCTGCTGAAATCTATTCAGTCTCATTAGGTAGTATCTGTAGAATCATAGAAGCGGCACTAGACTAAAAGTAAACCTGGCTTCTGGTTCTGACTCTATGACTGCGGGATACTCAACACTCAGTTTTAGTTTCCTCATTCTCAAAATAAGAACATCAAAAGTCCTTCAGGTCCCTTTCACCTTGAATATACTAGGATTCCAGCAGCCTTCTTCACCATGGTTTTATGGAAGTGCAGACTGTTTTCTACCTTTGCAAATCTGGGCAAGCTGTTTAACCTGAGTCTCGGTTTTCTCATATTTAAGATGGGGGAAGTACCTACATCTTATAGGATGTGTCAGTGTAGGTTCATCACTTGTAATAAATATCCCACTCAGGTAGTGGATATTGATAATAGGCAGGCTATACATACATGAAGGCAGGGGACATACAGAATATCTCTATAAATTCCTCTCAATTTTGCTTTGCTACTCTGAAAACTACTCTAAAAAATAGTCTTTTTTAAAAAAAGATTTTATTTATTTATCTGACAGGGAGAGAGCACAAGCAGGGGGAGCAGCAGCAGGAGAGGCAGAAGCAGACTCCCCACTGAGCACGAAGCCCGATGCAGGGCTCGATCCCAGGACCCTGATCATGACCTGAGCCAAAGGCAGATGCTTAACTGACCACGACACCTAGGTGCCCCCCAAATAAAGTCTTTTTTTTAAAAAAGCAGAGCTAGGAAATGATTTGCCTCCACAATGGTAAAAGCTATAATGAGGAAGGCCACTGGAATCCTAGCTCTATCTGGCCCCTGTGTGAGTAGTAAGAAAATCTTGTTATTTAAAAAATTATTTCATTTCATTTACAAAGGATGTAAAAAGCTGGAAAAAATAACATTGTGTCTATTTGCAGATGTGTGTTATAGAAAATCCCCAAGAATCTACAAAATAACTCCTAGAATTAGTGAGTTCAACAAAGGTTGCAGAATACATGGTCAAAATAAAAAGGTTAATTATTGGGCAGCCTGGGTGGCTCATCCGTTTAGTGCCACCTTCAGTCTAGGGCATGATCCAGTAGACCCGGGATCGAGTCCCACGTCGGGGTCCCTGCATGGAGCCTGCTTCTCCCTGTCTCTGCCTCTCTCTCTCTCTCTGTGTCTCTCATGAATAAATAAATAAAATCTTTAAAAAAAAAAAGGTTAATTGTATTTCTGTATTCTATCAAGGAAGAATTGAACTTCAAAATAAAAGAATATATATAGCATTTGTATTTGCAGCAAAAAAAAAACAGTTAGGTATAAATATATCAAAATATGTACAGGATATGTATGTTAAAAACTTCAAAGCAATGATGAAATAAATCAATGAAAATCTGCATAAATGGAGGGATATTTCATCTCGGGGTAATCTATATATTTTTTTAAATAATAAATTTATTTTTTATTGGTGTTCAATTTGCCAACATACAGAATAACACCCAGTGCTCATCCCATCAAGTGCCCCCCTCAGTGCCCGTCATCTATTTACCCCCACCGCCCCCCCCGCCCTCCTCCCCTTCCACCACCCCTAGTTCGTTTCCCAGAGTTAGGAGTCTTTATGTTCTGTCTCCCTTTCTGATATTTCTCAGGGTAATCTATAGATTCAAAATCCTAGAAAAGTGTTTTTTATAGATATCAAAAAACTGATACACACATATGGGAAGACAATGGACTCAGAGTTGCTAAAACAACTTTGAGGAAAATGAACAAAGTTGGAGGAACCCCATTACCCAATTTCAAAACTTACTTTAATAACAGTAACTAAGTGTGGACACAGACATGTAGACCAATAGAACAGAACAGAGGGCTAAGAAATAACTGATCCTCATAAACAGAGTCAACTAGTTTTACAAAGACTCAAAGACAATTCAGAGGAGAAAGGATAGTCTTTCCACATATGGTGCCAGAACAATTAGGCATTCATGTGCAGCAAAAGGGGCCTCAATCTATAACTTATATACCCAAACTTTACTACATTACTCAAAATGCATCATAGATCTAAATGTATAACTATAAAACTTGTAGGAAAAAAATTGAAGAAAATCTGCGTGACCTTAGGCTAGACAGTTTTTAGCTATAATACCAAGAGCACAATGCACAAAGAAAAAGTTGATAAACTGAACTTAATCAAAATTTAAAGCTTTTGTTCTATGAAAGATATTGTTGAGAATGAAAAGACAAGCTACACTCTGGGAGAAATTATTTGCAAGTAACATTTCCTACAAGGACTTGTAGCCACAATATCTAAAGAACTCTTAAAACTCAACAATAAGAAAACAATCCAATTAAAAAATGGTCAAAGATCTGAACAGACACAACACTGAAGAAGATGTAAAAATGGCAAATAAGCTTATGAGAAAATGCTTAATATCATTGGAAAATGCAAAATCAAACAACAATGAGGTACCACTGCACATCTATTAGAATGGCTAAAATCTAAAAAACTAACAGTATCAAATGCTGAGGAAAAAGGCAGAGCAACAGGGACTCTCATTCATTGCTGGTGGGAATGCAAAGTGCGTAACTTTGGAAGATAGTTTGCAGTTTCTTATAAAGTTAAACATAGACTTACCGTACTGTCCATAGTAACTCTCCCTAGGCATTTATCTAACTGATCTGAAAACTATGTCCATACTAAATTTCCATTCAAATGTTTATAGCAATTTTATTCATAATTGTCAAAAACTGGAAGTAACCAAAGGTCCTTCAATAGTGAGTGGAGAAACCAATTGTGGCATAATCATACAATGGAATATCACTCAGCAATAAAAAAGAAAAAAGCTCTTATTCAACACACCAACCCAAATGAATCATAAATATATTTTACAGGTGAAAGAAGCCAGACCATAAAGGCTATATACCATATGATTCAATTCATATGATATTCTGGAAAGGCCAAAATTATAGGGATGTATTTAGATCAGAATTGCCAAGGAGAAAAAGAGGAGAAAAGTGTCCTTCTAGGAGAAGCACTGGAATTTTTTTTAGGGTGATAAAACTAGTCTCTGTGGTACTGTGGTGGTATATACATGATTCTACACATCTGTCAAAACCCAGAGAATTTTGTAATAATAGTGAACCTTCATATATGGAAATATTAAAAAATTAAGGGGCTAGGAGAGCTCAGAATAGAATGTAGATTCTGACACAGGAATATCTCTGTACTACAAATACATGATATAACCTCACTAAAAGAATGGAGAAAATAACGTCTTGACCTAAGTAACTTTGGAAAATGGTGTTTTAACAGGAAATTGTAAGTCAAAGATAAAAGGAACTGAACATAAACACTGCATTCTAATTAGTAAAGTTGTTTCTCATGGTATTTAACAATTCTGAAACTGCCTTCTCTGTTTACTGGAACTGAATAAATAAATAAGTGGATAGCTGATAGTGAAAGCCTCTTATGGTTGGAGAGGGAAGTAACAGATGAGCAAGGAGGGAAAGCTAAAATGAACCATGTGATAATGGATTAGAGTTGGAGACATTAATATGAACTCATATGGTTAGTTCAATATAGATTCAGATGAATAGGTATAGGAATAATTATAGATTTGTGTACACACATGGATTAGCATACATACGTACATTTCCTAGCTCTATCTACTAAAAGGGACTAGAAGCAATGGTGCCACAGTAGCAATGAATACACTTAACTGCCCAGCCTTTGGTTTCTGATATTATTCTCTAATAAAAGGAACCTAGGATCCTAGAAGAAATGGCTAATTGTAGGGCTGAGGCAGGATATACACAAGATGAACCTGGGACATCTAGTACCAGGAAGTAAGAAAGTGTTAAAATAAACCCCAAAGGATGGAGGCATATTGGAGAGACACAGGAGCCATCCTAAATGAGCACTCACTAGCCAAAACTGCAACACCTCGAACAATAAAATAAGCAATATGGTGTTGGATTATAGCTCCAAGTTCAAAACAAATAGCCTTGAATCCATACTTATATGAATAAATTACCAAATAATAAATGAAGAAGAGATAAATCTCTCATATAGAAATATTCCCAATAATTTATGTAGCTTCTTGTCCCTCTAGGTAGTGGAGCTTAACCACCTAGAGGGACCTGTGCTTAGCAACTTGCTTCCAATGAGAGCACAAAAAGAAAGGACAAGTAACTTTCCATCAAAGAAACCTGGAAAATACTATTTTAACTAGGTGATTGAAGTTACCATTATCAATGATAAGTCATGTTGCTAGCAGGCATGTGGGCTATGAGGTGTGTAGAAAATGGGACTTCACGTCTGCGGTCTTCTTCCCCAGACCCACAGTCTTAGCCTGACCATGAAAAAAAAAATCAGGTAGATTCAAGTTTGGAGAACATTCTACAAGATGCTTGACCAAGGCCATACAAAAAGAAAGGTCTGAGAAACCATTGCAGTCAAGAGGAGAACAAGGAGATGCCACAACTAAATGTAAGGTGCTAGCTTGGATGTAATCCTGGTACAGAGATAAAGGCATTAGGAAAAATTTTAGCAAAATCTGCATAAAGTGTGGAGTTTAGTTAATAGTGATATGTTGATGGTGTTTCACCAGTAGTAGCAAAGGTACCATAGTCATGTTGATGTGAGCGATAGAGGAAATGGGTACAGAGTGTATGGGAATTCTCTGTACTACCTTTGCAACTTTTCTGTAAACTAGTCTAAACTAAAACATTCGTTTAAATTTAAAAACATGTTGAAGATAAATATTAATCACATAGGATATATTATTAAAAAGCATGTAAAGGATGATCCTCATTTCATATAAAAATATGTGAGTGTGTGCAGGAGGAAACCAGATATGTGTGTATGTGTATTCAGAGATGGGACTTTTATTTCTCCTTTATGCTTCTCTGTATTTTTTAAATGCTGTACTTTACAAAAAACAGGTATACTTAAATAATTTAAAAAGCTGCACTCAAATCCATCAGCAGGAGACCATGATACCAAGCAGTGGGAAGACGGGTGGGGGGGTGATGGGCTCCCCCTGACAGAACAGACACTGTGTTTGTAGACAAGCGTCTTTAGTCTGACACAGGAAATAATAATTTTTTTAGACACTAATCCCTGAGTCTCCATGATCATCACTTCTGAGTCACAGTGAAGAATGGTTCCATCTTTCATTTTCCTACCTTAAGAAAATTGAGACTAAGTGACTCCAGCAAGGTCACATGGTTGGTTAGTGTGCTAAGCCATCCAGATGTGTTTTATTTGTACTATATGGTGTTTCAAAACCATTTGAACACAAATGCCTTTAAGTGATGCCTCTTCTCTCTGTTCTGACTATAGGAAGCTCAGTTCACAGGATGTTTCTTCAACTGCCTGGTCCCCAGAGGAGTTCATTCGTGATCCTTGATTTAGGTAAAGCAGAAGAAATGAAGATTTGTGTAGAGGATTAGGAATTCTGAGATTAAATGAGGAAAAAGCAACTTCATTTTTAATTCAAGGGGGAATTAAAGGGAAGTTCTTATCTTTGTGGGTGAATTTCTGACTAGAGCCGGCATAAAAATCCAGCAGACTGTGTGCATGTCACCACCACTGTGAATGGAACTCCTGGAATTGTGCAGTGCATAGACTGTGTAGCCACATGCAACAGCTCTGACTCTCCCCCTTCCCTGTCAAGCTGTAAAAATAGTGTATTTTATAATGTGGTTTAACGTCCTTTTTTAATAAGGTGTGGTTTTGAGGAACATCTCAACTCAAAACTCCATTCAATCACCATCATCATGATGACTTCATAATATTTATTGAACATTTACTACATGTCAGACTCTATGTTGACTCATCTGTTCCTTATACTGGCCCCAACCAGAGGTTGTAATGTCATCCCCATTCTGCAAATGAGAAAATGGAGACTAAGAAATCAAGTGATTTGTCCAAGATCATGTTATGAAACAGGGATCTGAATCCAGCCAATCTGACCAAACCATATGACTTTTCATAAAACTCTGCTTCCTCTCTTCTTCCATGGACAGTACAATATTGGGTTCCAGCTCAGTTCTGAGGTATAGTACGTTTGTGAAGATATTGGGGTTAATTATTTTGTTTCATTTAGAAATAATTGCTGCTTTAATCTCTGTAATTCTGATTTTTCTGTATCAACAAATTATTACATATATTATCACTAATAACTTCTTCATTTACTTAGATGAAAGTAACTGTATTTGACCTTTTGTTTTAAATGTGTTAAGTTTTGCTTTTCAAATCACATTTTCTTGATTGTTTTCAGGAAAATATTTCAATATTTTAATATTTGTCATGCTACTTTTTTGTATAACTATTTATTTTTTAATATATATATTTTTATAATAAATTTATTTTTTATTGGTGTTCAATTTACCAACATACAGAATAACACCCAGTGCTCATCCCGTCAAGGGCCCCCTTCAGTGCCCGTCATCCATTCACCCCCACCCCCCGCCCTTCTCCCCTTCCACCACCCCTAGTTCATTTCCCAGAGTTAGGAGTCTTTACGTTCTGTCTCCCTTTCTGATATTTCCTACCCATTTCTTCTCCCTTCCCTTACATTCCTTTTCACTATTATTTATATTCCCCAAATGAATGAGAACATATAATGTTTGTCCTTCTCCGATTGACTTACTTCACTCAGCATAATACCCTCCAGTTCCATCCACGTTGAAGCAAATGGTGGGTATTTGTCATTTCTAATAGCTGAGTAATATTCCATTGTATACATAAACCACATCTTCTTTATCCATTCATCTTTCGATGGACACCGAGGCTCCTTCCACAGTTTGGCTATTGTGGACATTGCTGCTATAAACATCGGGGTGCAGGTGTTCCGGCGTTTCATTGCATCTGTATCTTTGGGGTAAATCCCCAACAGTGCAATTGCTGGGTCTAGGGCAGGTCTATTTTTAACTCTTTGAGGAACCTCCACACAGTTTTCCAGAGTGGCTGCACCAGGTCACATTCCCACCAACAGTGTAAGAGGGTTCCCTTTTCTCCGCATCCTCTCCAACATTTGTGGTTTCCTGCCTTGTTAATGTTCCCCATTCTCACTGGTGTGAGGTGGTATCTCATTGTGGTTTTGATTTGTATTTCCCTGATGGCAAGTGATGCAGAGCATTTTCTCATGTGCATGTGGGCCACGTCTATGTCTTCCTCTGTGAGATTTCTGTTCATGTCTTTTGCCCATTTCATGATTGGATTGTTTGTTTCTTTGGTGTTGAGTTTAATAAGTTCTTTATAGATCTTGGAAACTAGCCCTTTATCTGATACGTCATTTGCAAATATCTGCTCCCATTCTGTAGGGTGTCTTTTAGTTTTGTTGACTGTATCCTTTGCTGTGCAAAAGCTTCTTATCTTGATGAAGTCCCAATAGTTCATTTTTGCTTTTGTTTCTTTTGCCTTCGTGGATGTATCTTGCAAGAAGTTACTGTGGCTGAGTTCAAAAAGGGTGTTGCCTGTGTTCTTCTCTAGGATTCTGATGGAATCTTGTCTCACATTTAGATCTTTCATCCATTTTGAGTTTATCTTTGTGTATGGTGAAAGAGAGTGGTCTAGTTTCATTCTTCTGCATGTGGATGTCCAATTTTCCCAGCACCATTTATTGAAGAGACTGTCTTTCTTCCAATGGATAGTCTTTCCTCCTTTATCGAATATTAGTTGACCATGAAGTTCAGGGTCCACTTCTGGGTTCTCTATTCTGTTCCATTGATCTATGTGTCTGTTTTTGTGCCAGTACCACACTGTCTTGATGACCACAGCTTTGTAGTACAACCTGAAATCTGGCATTGTGATGCCCCCAGATATGGTTTTCTTTTTTAAAATTCCCCTGGCTATTCGGGGTCTTTTCTGATTCCACACAAATCTTAAAATAATTTGTTCTAACTCTCTGAAGAAAGTCCATGGTATTTTGATAGGGATTGCATTAAACGTGTAAATTGCCCTGGGTAACATTGACATTTTCACAATATTAATTCTGCCAATCCATGAGCATGGAATATTTTTCCATCTCTTTGTGTCTTCCTCAATTTCTTTCAGAAGTGTTCTATAGTTTTGAGGGTATAGATCCTTTACCTCTTTGGTTAGGTTTATTCCTAGGTATCTTATGCTTTCGGGTGCAATTGTAAATGGAATTGACTCCTTAATTTCTCTTTCTTCAGTCTCATTGTTAGTGTATAGAAATGCCACTGACTTCTGGGCATTGATTTTGTATCCTGCCACGCTGCTGAATTGCTGTATGAGTTCTAGCAATCTTGGGGTGGAGTGTTTTGGGTTTTCTATGTAGAGTATCATGTCATCGGCGAAGAGGGAGAGTTTGACTTCTTCTTTGCCAATTTGAATGCCTTTAATGTCTTTTTGTTGTCTGATTGCTGAGGCTAGGACTTCCAGTACTATGTTGAATAGCAGTGGTGAGAGTGGACATCCCTGTCTTGTTCCTGATCTTAGGGAAAAGGCTCCCAGTGCTTCCCCATTGAGAATGATATTTGCTGTGGGCTTTATTCTCAACAAGATACTAGCCAATAGGATCCAACAATACATTAAGAAAATTATTCGCCATGACCAAGTAGGATTTATCCCCCGGGACACAAGGCTGGTTCAACACTCGTAAAACAATCAATGTGATTCATCATATCAGCAAGAGAAAAACCAAGAACCATATGATCCTCTCATTAGATGCAGAGAAAGCATTTGACAAAATACAGCATCCATTCCTGATCAAAACTCTTCAGAGTGTAGGGATAGAGGGAACATTCCTCAACATCTTAAAAGCCATCTATGTATAACTGTTTATGATAGAGGTCAGCGTTTAGAATTTCATATCATCATAGTTGTCTCTTTTGTCTTCAGAATTGATGTAGATATTTTTAAGTTGTTAGGAATCTGGCAACACTTTGGTTATTTGGATTCTAATTACATTAAAATCTATTAGCTAATCTTCCTATTTAATCTCCTCCTGCAATGGGCAGCATAACCAAATGGATTTCCAAAGAGGACATATTGAAGCCCACATGGTTTTTTGGTCTTTCTCAGGAAGTCAAGCGCTTAGGGGGAGATTAGAAAATTATAGTATTTGAAAGGGGGAAAAATGAGTTGTATCCAAGAAAACAATGCTGAAGCTGTTGAATTTGGTGCCTAGTTTCCCTGGGTCAAAGTCAAGGCCAAGAATTTTGCTGATGGATATATTTGTATCACCTTTTGAATGTGCAAGACAAAAGCTGCTACTAGAAATACACCTTTGCTTCTCAAGTTATCAAAAATGAAGACCTTTCCTCTCCTCAATAAACACATCCTCCATGAACGAGCTGAACATATTCCACAACTTTTGGTAACTCTCAGATCTGCATCTCCAGGTGAGAGCTCTCTCCTGAAATGCAAACCTGTGTCTTGCTGTTCTCTGTACCCTTCATTTGGATACTTTACTGGAACCCCAAATTCTTCCAGCACTAAACTTGTTGTCACCATCTCCCCGCCCTTGCCCCGCCCATATGTTGAAAACAACCAGAATAACAACCACAACTCAATTCTAGCTCATGTATTTCCCATTGAAGGCCTGAAAGAGCCAAGAGCCAACTAAATTAGCCTTTTCCTTCAATCTACAAATATAGCCAAACGCCAATTCATAAAGATTTTATTTACTCAATATCTCTCACACTTGTCTCTGTCTTTTACTCCCAGGGCCATCTCGTGTGTGGGTTATCCTTCCTCCACTATGGACACCTTGATAGCAGACTGTATTTAATCTAGAACTGAAACAGTTAATTGGCCCCAATGCCCGTCACCCAGATAGTGCCCAACAAAATGTTTGTTGGAAAGGAGAAATTAATGAACTGCTCCAGAGTTAGTATTATGGAAAATGTGTTTGTTTTTGGTCGTTTGAATACAAAGTGCAATGATTTTGTTTTCTTTTGCTGTGAACCTCCCATCCAAAGCTTTAAGACTTTTGGGACATTTCTTGGATTTTTCGGAAACAATTTTCCCTAAACTTAGTGACTATGTGAATCTTAAATTTAAATCTACTTAAATTTCAAGTACATGCATTTATTTTTAAGCCACTTTAATCATCTGTGCTTCTAGAAGAGGTAATTTGTATCTATCTCTTCGGACTCCAGACTTGGGCCTTTTGGTCTGGTGTTTCTCTAACAGCCTTCCTCAACCAGTTTGGAGGTGGAACTGAACCCTAATTGCTATACAGTATCCATTGTATAAATTGAATTAACTTCTATGCATCATTCAGAATGTCACTAACTCTCTGCCATCCTCAGGAGGATTGAGAAAATAGTCACTCAAATAATTTTCTGTTTTGTGGATCACAAGAAGAAGGGAAGAAAAGCTTTAGTGTCTCAAAAAAGGCCTGGGGAAAAATTTCTCATAGATGGAGAGTCTCTAAGTAATAGGTCAGTCTCACCTTTCCCTTGTCAGCTCATTCATTCACTGCTTCCTGCCACTAAAAGCCAGAAAACCCCACTAGCACTGGATACGATGCCAAAAAAATACTCTTGCACTTTATTTTCTAAGTCCTTTGTAAACATTCTACCAATTTTTAGCCTGAAAGCTGGAAATTTAGGGGAAAAAAATGCAACCAGTGCTTCATTTTGAAATTCTCTTTGCTAGGAACTAGGCTGGCATGAAAGGAATGGGCATCAGGGAAAACTGTGTTTTCTTTTGCTTCTCTTTGGGGAGGAATGATTAGGAGCTGTGATGGCAGACATGAAAGTAAGCCCAGGCCTTTACAACAGGCCTCCTTTGAAAGGCCTTCCCTTGACCTCTGTTCCCTAGGAAGGGAAGGTTGCTAACAGGAATATCACAGGATTCCATTGATGAAATGTCTCTCCAACCAAATCATGTATGATGACAACTAGTGGGTGGAAAAATTTCCCCCAAATCAGGATTGGCTATCCGCCCTCCAAATCACTTCACTGCATGCCAAAAGGTTATCTGTGAGGAACTCAGAAAGGAAGTGTATTTGAAAACATCACTGGGACTTGTATACAACATCTTAAGGTGTTTGATCCTTTTATGAACTGTTGACAGCTTTTTTGCCATTGAAGTCTATGTGAGAGTTGCCAGCCAAGCAAAAGGAGGAAGCAGGGCCAGAGTGCTTGACCAAAGAACCCCCAAGAACTGGTTAAATCACAAGATGTGAGACAACCAGAAAAGAGAGAATAACCCAGAATTCCAAGAAAAGCTTAGGCATCTGTATTAGCGGTTTCAACAAGACCTATTCTGGCCATCCAAATATATTCCTTTTTCTTCTAGAATCATATGCACTCATTCAAGGATCCAAGCAAATGGTAATTTCCAGAGCACCCAGAGAAGTATGTAGTGGCTGAAGATTATTAATAATCACTGTAGTACACAAAACCAGTAAATAAATCAGTCCATCACGAAGCAAACTCATTTAAATTTCTTTATGCCATGACAATTGCTTAATTGGGATATATTTACCACTGCTTTGGCTAGGGTGTCTTCCCCCAACTCCTGGTGAGTCTTTCTGTCTGTACTTCATAAAGTTCTCCTACTCCTTCCCATGTGGGGAAGTATTCTGGGTTGCGGCTCCTGCCTGAGACTCCATCACTGTTATTATTTTAATAAGCCACGAGTTGGAGGCCTTTAGCATAAAAATACACGTGTCATATTCCTGCTCAATACTGACTCTAGTATATAATAGGAACTTATAAGTCAGTAATAATACAGTTACCCTCATGAGTATGGACAAAAGACTCTTTACCTAAACCTTCTTATCCATCACTCCTACTCTTAATCTTGATTTCTATCTCCTCCTCACCCCACCCCTTTCATATATAATTGTTTCAACACAGAGAAATCTCCTGCAGATCAGCTCACTTCTTAGATGCTATAGAACACACTGCTCTTCCCTATACCTCTTTTCTTAGCTCTTTCCAGAAACTGAGCTTGTGCCATCATGTTTATCTGGGTTGTTTTCTATTAGTGATCCATTTTATGTGAGCACTCATAGACACTGATGTAAATATGTACCTCCTTTTCACTGGTGGCTCCTGACCACTATCTCCATCACCCAGTGCCCCTCTACCAGCCAGGCCATATCATGGCAAGATGATTCCATTTATACTGTAAATTCCTACAGTCTTAGGAAGATCAATAGTTTTAAAATCATATTGCTATAGGCATACTGATATTATAGACAGCCAGCCAACTGCACAGAGAAAACAAGCGACTTTTCTGGAGGCTCTAGCCCATTAGACATTCACAATTGGGGGAAGGGGACCATGAGTCTTACATTTCCAAGTCTGTGTTGCAACCACCTGACCACACTCAACAACCATAGGGTTTCTTTCTTTCTTTCTTTTTTTTTTTTAACCATAGGGTTTGTTAGAACAGCCCGATTTCCTTCCAAAACAGTCTGCTGTAAAAAACAAAAAAAAACAAAAAACAAAAAAAACCAAAAAACAACTTAATTATTTCTTTTGCTTCATTCAATAGGCCTCAAATTATGTTTGTTTTTTTTTAATAAGTTTGACTCATTTTCATATTAAATTGTTTGATCATTTCTTTTAAGTTGGTAAGGAGTTTCTGTGCTTTGAAGTACAGTTTTTGGTTTTTTGTTCCCCTTCAGGGTATGACAAACTATTACATTGTCTTGAGAATTGAGGATAAACTGGATCAGAGAGGAAGGACAAGTGGAGCTCAGAAACACGATTTCTAAATAACAATTCCCATGTGAATGTTCCTACAGCATTTCCCTTTTACTCATGTTTTTGTTGTGGTCTAGACTGGGACAAAAAATGAAATAGTAGATCCAGATGTGAAACATATCTTTTGAAACTGATGTAGACACACGCACACACACACACACACACACACACATATAATCAAAGGTCAATAGATCCTAAATGTTTCTGTAGTCAAAGATGCCCAGATAAGACAAGGAGTAGTGAAGGGACTTCATCTTAATGGATCTCACAAGCAGCTTTTTTAAAAAAGTACATCTCTATTATACAAATGACAACATTGGCAGATTTTTAGTTTTAAGTTATTTCACTGTAGATCTTAATTTCTATGGTTTGAGAAAGAGTGTGTCATGGAGAGAGAAACAACAACTTTAGGGTCAACGGATCTGAGCTCAGGCCTGACATCAAGCTGTTGACCTTCAACAAATAAGTTTTCTTCCCTGAGTTTCAATTTCTCCCTACAGCAGAACCAACAAGACCTACTTGATAGGGTAACCAAATATTAAATGAGATTATGTACACATAGCACAGAGTGCTGGACCCACCTGGGTCCAGAGCTCTTAAGCAAATGAGCCTCTCTAGCCCACCCCATTCCTAGAGAGCACTCACATACAGGGTTGTGGCTACTGTCTCTGGTCAAGTGCACAATGGTGCCCCCTGCTGCCAAGGCAGCTGACCCAAAGGCAAGAATTTTGCAGCTTTCAGGTTTAGCAGGTCTTATTACTAAATGTCTCAATAATACAGTCTATATCATTATATAATACTCTGTGTTCCAGGGATATCTAATTTACAAAAGTATCAACTGGAAAACTAGATCTAGTTGGCCGAGGTGGAGTACCAATGCATAGTCTCCTACTAGGCTGTAAACCCCATGGGGCAGGCACCATATGTGTTCTCAACTACTCTATCTCCAGAACTTAGCACAGTTCCCCAGCCACGGTAGATACTCAGTAAATATTTTGTTGAATGATTGCATTGACGAGTCCAGCCATAGCCTAAGAAGATGTCATGACTTGATCTTTTAAAGGCCTTCCCTATGAAAAAAATGACAAATTATCTGGAAAATTCATTCCCCTATATTTTAGTAGGATTAGAAAAAGAGACTGTTAGTGATTTTGCTCCTCTGAATATACCTGTTGCTTTTTTTTCCACCCAGTGTCACTGAGTAGATCAGGGTTTCTAACTTCACAAGATATGAATTACAAGTTCTTTGGTCTTGACCTTCTTTACAACACAGTCAATACTACCTTACTTTTTGACTCTTGTTCACTAGAGACAAGAATATTAGAAGTAGATTTCAGATGAAACAATTTCTATAACGGTCACCATCAGAGGACATTTATTGAAATACTCGGCATGAAGGGATCAGTGCTGAGGAATACTAGTGGTTCCTGGGCTTCTGAGTGGCTGGAGTATTTTCAAACCCGAACAAGGGAACCATGTCAGAGGGCATTGGCAAGAACTGATATTTTTAAAACATTCCCTACTGTACCATCAGCCAGGATGGGTGTAACTGAGTCAGAGGCCAGAAGAGCCAGAGGAAAAGGAAGGAAACAGGGTGTGTTAGCCACATGACTAAAGTGATAGGGCATATGTTCTTAAGCAGGAAAAGACGTGTAGGCTGGACAAAAATGTAAACACTGGTGGCGTTTGGAGTATTCAGGAGGGCTGGGAATAAAAAGCTCTGTGAGTCTGGTGAAAAGAAAGGGTGGCTTTGATGTGGAACAGATTTTCAACTGTAACAGAGTTGCCATCTCTTGTGGTTGCCAGAGAATATTTAAAGGCAAACTAAGAGGGTGTTCTTTGCTTAGGGGTGGTTTGTAAGGGGAAGAATCCTAAGTGTTTTCAGGTTGAAGGAAAAGACACCATCTAGAATCTAATGGAGACAATACATCTGATCAGTAGCCACGAAATGCCACCAGGCTGTTTTGGCAACTACTGGACCTCGAGTTTGATGACTGGCAACCTCTGTGGTAGTGGATACAACTGAGGAGTCTGGAAGATCTTCTTTACCAGCTGAAACCAGGTTGATGTGTGGGCTTCCTTAACCAGTAGGTTATTCTCTGGGTCTCATAGTAGGTCTTCACAGCCCCAAGGGATGGACAGGTAGTATCCCAGAGCAGATCATCCCGTGGAGAGTGAGGAAAGAGGTGGGGCCTTGTGTCTAGAAAGCTAGAAACTTCAGTAGGAAGTTCCTGCTGGGGCTCCCTCACAAGTGCCTGAGCAGCACTGTATTCAGGCTGTGTGAATGTGGGAAAAGAGCTCCACACTAGGATTGAGGGGACATAGACTTTTTTGTAGCTCCCTGACTGTGTAACCTGAGGCAGATCATTAGATCTTTCTGTACCTCAATTTCCACATAGAGGATAGAACTAGATAATTACTATGGACCCTTAGGCTTCAAACCTGCGTGATTCCACGGTTCACAGCAAGGTCATAGGCTAAATTCTGCTCTTGCTTCCTTGTGGAATTTCAGGAAAGTTTTTATCCTCCCCTGCCCCCCGAGTCTCAGTTTCCCCATCTGTAAAACCGAGTTAATCATGAGTTTTACAGTATTTTGAAAACTTACAGATGAAGGGTGTTATGGAAATGTTGAGTACCATCAAAGCCTTAAAGGCAATTACAGTTATTCAACTTTCTAACATCTTGTTTGAGATTTGACCATGAGTCCCTGGTCATTTTCACTTGAGTAAACATTATTTGTTTTTAACTTGCCACAATTTTGACCTGCTCACTTAAATCCATTCTGGTCAGTTTAAGTTGGTTTGCTTGTCCCCTTTATTTCCTGTTATAAACTCTTCTGATGTCCATCTTCTGTAGAGGGCCTTATGGGACCATGGTTTGAGCCAGGACCTGGTATTCCAGACACCTGGTTTCTAGATCTGGCTCTGCCATAACAAACTGTGTGTCTCCGAGCAAGTCATGGCATCGATTTGAGCCCAATGTTCTGGTCTCCAAAAGACAAGGAGTCTAGGCCAGATCATTTCAATGGTACCTCCCAGCACAGTGGATAACTTTAGAAAATGTTGAAGGCAAGGAGAAAAGGACGAGGCACAAATCATATTTACAGAGTACTCGATCCTATAAACCCATCAGAATTGAATTTCTACAACAACCAGAATCATGGTGCTTAGAGTGGCTTACTACACAATCCTTTGTGGTAGTGTTAACGCTTTAATTCCTGAAATATTATTAGTATACTGCAGCGATAATTATATTTGTGTGATTTGAATCCCAACTATGAGACTACACACTGCTCTTACTGTGCAAATGCCACGAGAAGGAAAAAGACAGATAGAAGTCTTGGGATTTATACATGTCATCTTGAAGTTTTGATTCAGGCTTACTTGTATTTAAAGCAAATAAGTTGTACTTAAAATGGAAAACAACCTTGTTTATCTTTGAATGTCTGTGGTGGAGAGTAGCTTCAGTTGGTTTTCACTTTCAGGAGCCATCTCCCCCCATCTGTAGGGTTGGTTTGTGCTCTTACCCACTCATTGGCTTTTGTGTCTTTCACAAGTTCTGCCATGTACCAAACACTGGCTTGGAGGTTTCCTTTGGGTTTTCTAGGGTTGTTCTTACTAGTGAGGCAGAAAGACCTCTCTTCCCAGTTTACATTTTTAGCCATTGATTAGAGTTCTTGTATGTGGTTTTTTCCCCTTAGGCGAAATGACCCTATATAATCTCCGTATTTGCTGGAAGTGTTGAACTTCTGCCCCAAAACATGCATCCCCATTTGCCCTGCAACAGGCAGCCAAGGCTGCTCTGGGCCTTTTCTGGGCCTTCACATAGAATATGCTACTCAGTGATCTCTCCAGGGTTGGTCATAAAATCTCCATGATGCCCAATCAGAGATTTCAGAGGTGTCTCCTGGTCTTCCCCCCTCCTCTTTTTTCTTCCTACTCCCCTGCTTATACTGCCAGGAAAGGTCCTCTCAATCTACCTCTCAATCTACTGTCAGATCCTACATGACAAAGGACATCCCCCATCCCTGAATTTCATTCTGGAGATTCTATCCTGTGACTCAGTAATTTGTTTGATGTTTTCTTTTTATTTGATTTTCTCTTGGAAAATCAGGACGCTGAAGAAGGTCTCAGATGTTCTTGTGAAAGAAGAGATTTCTTTGGCTCATGATTAAAAATTTACCCATCACCTAAAATTCAGTGTTCAAAGTTGAAATCGAAGTGTTTTACAGCATCGATGTGAGTTTGTCATTTGGTTGCGCCACCTTAAGGGTAAAAGGTCTGAGGACATGGTGAATTGTTAAATTGTTGGTATCATAAAAATTATTTGCACCAAATTTAATGGAATTAGAATACAGAACATTGTTAGTTGAAGGAGAGTGGACAATTGTACTGCTTAGGATTTTTTGGGTTGTAAGTGACAGAGACTCCACACTTAGAGAATGTAAGCAAAGACGTGATCATTATAACTCCCAGAACCAAATCACGGGAAGGTAACCATGGAGTTTCTCTCAGTGTCAATCAGACCCAGGGACCTGAATACCACAGGAATCTGTCTTCTCGGGATCCCTGGGTGGCGCAGCGGTTTAGCGCCTGCCTTTGGCCCAGGGCGCGATTCTGGAGACCCAGGATCGAATCCCACGTCAGGCTCCCGGTGCATGGAGCCTGCTTCTCCCTCTGCCTATGTCTCTGCCTCTCTCTCTCTCTCACTGTGTGCCTATCATAAAAATAAATAAAAAATTAAAAAAAAAAAAGGAATCTGTCTTCTCTTCTCCCTTCTCTCATCTTGGCTTCTGCCTCAGGCTGGCTCCTGCTCACCAACTCTTTCACATGTTAGGAGATAGAAGGACAGGCAGCTCTGGAGCTACATCTTTATAGCTAGAGTTCCAAAGGGAAAGATAAATTTCCCTGCCAGCTGCTGAATGGAAAATCTCAGTGAAAGGCTTGGGTTGGCCAGACTTAGTTCCTATGCTCATCACTAGCTCATCCCTGTGGCCAGGTGGGTGGAGTGCTCTGAGTGTCTGCCACACCAGAATTATAAGACAAGTGGTTGTTGGGGTGTTGGAGAGAGTGGAGCAGTTCACCAAGGCAGGAATATGGCAGGTGGTGTTACTGAACGGAGGAGGAAAGCATTCTGGGAAGCCCCAAACAACAGTTACACAGGGAAGCAAGAGTGGAACTTGCTGTGAACCATAGAATCATGGAAGGTTTAAAATGGAAGAGTCCACAGTGATTATCTGGTTCCATCCTCCAAGCATGAAAACCAAGGTGCAGAAAGGTCTAAGGCAGAAGAACACAAACAACAGGTACCATTATGTAGGATCAAAGACTATCTGCAGTGTTCCTCCACAGCTTGGGCTTAATTTCCAGCTAAAGTTTTCATCTGAAATGCATACCTGGTAGACTTGAGCTCTGCTAATTTTCAGTGTGGCAGAAGACTAAAGTAGACAATATGGTAGTTGGCATTTACTGGACATCTGTCTACAGTTATCTCACCTGTAGGGAGATGGCTATTATCTAGAAGCAGGATTGATTTAACTAATAAGATATCAGAATCTTGAATTAAAAAACAGAATAGAAATATAGGTAACACATTTAGAAAATGTAAGCTGAAGAATTTAAATTATGTAGTAGTAAAAACCCCTTTATCAACACCAATATTACTTCAGTAATTTAGATTTATTTCTTAGTTACCCTTTATGAAGTAATTGGAGGGGTGCCTGGGTTGTTTAGTCAGTTAAGCATCTGCCTTTGGCTCAGGTCGTGATCCTGGGGTACTGGAAATGAGCCCCACATCAGGCACCCTCTGCCGTCTACCCTGCTCATGCTTTCCCTCTTGCTCTCTCTCTCTCAAATAAAGAAATAAAATCTTAAAAAATAATGAAAGAAAATCAAGTGTCCCTAGTAAATAATTAAGCTTAAAAGTTGTATATTCTGTGTTTTTGTGTGTGTGTTTTTGTTTGTTTGTTTACAAGATTATTTCTAATCTTCATGACTGGGTTTCATATGACTTCTTTGGTTTTATCAAATACGTTAAAATTCTTTATAGCTTCTAAGAGTCTTACATTTAAATATTAGACATTCAGTCTCATTATTTGAATATTTTGAGCCAGACAGAACTTTACATTCTAGTTTAACTTCTGGATCTCTCACTTAATAGCTCTATAACCTTGGCCAATATTACCAAGTTCTTGTCTATAATATCAACATAATAAGAGCTATTGTTTAGCATCAATGGGAAACTCAATGAGATCGGCTGTGAAAAGGTACCTTCTATGTATTAGGCCTCAATAAATATTACTTTCTTCTTCCTTTTTCCTTTAATTAAGCAAAGGGTTAAATTTGAGAAAAGCTAGTCTCTTTCACCAGACACTAGCCAAAGTTTGAGCTAATGTATGAAGACACTGTCTGTCTACAAAGTTATCACAAAATAGTTAATAAGAATGAGATAATATGCAACATCTCAACACTGAAAAAGTAATAAGTATGGGCAAACATAGGTACTGATATTAGTGTTATTATTGATGACCTTTCACGGCCACAAAACAAGTCTCAATAAATTCCAGAAAATTTAAATCATATCAAGCATTTTTGTGACCACAATGATATGAAATTAAAAATTAATTACATAAGAATACAGGAAAAGCCACAAAAACATGAAAATGAAAAAATATGCTACTGAGCACAAATGGATCATTGAATAAATCAAAGGAGAAACTAAAAATTAAATAAATAAAACAACCTAGAGACAAAGGAAAACAATAATAAACATACCAAAATTAATGGGGCTCGGCAAAAGCAACACTAAGAGGGAAGTTCATAGCAATATAGGCCTACCTAAAGAAGCAAGAATAATTTCAAACAATCTAACATCACACCTAATGGAACTAGAAAAAGAAGACTAAATAAAGCTCAAAATTGGTTGAAAGAAGGAAGTAATAAAGATCAGAGCAGAAATACATGAGGTAGAGACTAAAAAGACAATTAAAAAAACCAATGAAATAAATTAACAGCTGGTTCTTTAAAAAAAAATAAACAAAATCAACAAACCCGTAGCTAGACTAACCAAGAAAGAAAGAGAAATTAGAATAAAATTAGAAAGGAAAGAGAAGTTACAACTGTTACAACTGCTGAAATGCAAAGAATCATAAGAGACTACTATCAACAATTAAACACACACACACACACACACACACACACACACACACCCAAATACCAACAGATTGGACAACCTAGAAGAAATGAATAAATTTCTAGAAACAAGAATCTTCCAAAACTAAATCATAAAGAAATAGAAAATGTGAATAGGCCAATGTCTAGTAAGGAGATTAAAATAATAATAAAAAACCTCCCAACAAACAAAAGTCCAGAATTAGATAGCTTCACTGGTGAATTCCACCAAACATTCAAATATTTAATACCTATCCTTCTCAAATGCTCCCAAAAAACTGAAGAGGAGGAAAGGATTTCAAGCACATTTTATGAAGCCAGCATTATCCTGATACCGAAACTAGATAAGGATATCACAAAAAAGAAAATCACAGGCCAATATCCCTGATGAACGTAGATGCAAAATTCCTCAACAAAATTTTAGCAAACAAATCCAATACATGAAAAGGATCATATATCACGATCAGGTGGGATTTATTCCAGAGTTGCAAGGATGATTCAACATCCACAAATTAATCAACATGATACATCACATTAACAAAATGAAATATAAAATTATATGATCATCTCAATAGATGCAGAAACAGCATTTGACAAAACCCAATATCCATTTATGATAAAAACTCTCAACAAATTAAGTATAGAGGGAATGTTTCAACATAATAAAGACCATTATTACAATCCTACAGCAAACATACTCAATGGTGAGAAGCTGAAAGCTCTTCCTCTAAGAACAGGAACAAGGTAAGGATGCATTCTTACCACTTTTATTCAACATAGTATTGGAAATCGCAGCCAGAGCAACCAAGCAAGAGAAAGAAATAAAAGACATTCAAAATAGAAAAGGAGTAAAACTGACATTATTTTCAGATTACATGATACTATAAAAAAAGATTGTAACAATTAATAAATGGATTTAGTGACATTGCCAGATACAATATCCCTACACAGAAATTGGTGGCATTTCTATACACAAATAACAGAACATCAGAAAGAAAAATGAAGAAAACAACCCCTTTATAATTGTATCAAAAAGAATAAAATACCTAGGAACAAATTTAGCCCAGCAGGTGAAAGATGTGTTCATTGAAAACTGTAAGACATCAACGAAAGAAATTGCAGAAGATACAAACAAATAAAAAGATATTTCATTCTCAGAGATTGGAAGAATTAATATTGTTAAAATGTCCACATTATAAAAAGCAATCTACAAATTCAACACAATACCTATTAAAATTCCGATGGCACACATCACAGAACTAGAGCAAGTAATTTAAAAATTTGTATGGAACCACAGAAGATAGGCAAAGTAACCTTGAGACAGAAGTAGGGATGGTGGAAGGGGAGGAGGGCAGGGGGTGGGGGTGAATGGGTGACGGGCACTGAGGGGGGCACTTGATGGGATGAGCACTGGGTGTTATTCTGTAAGTTGGCAAATTGAACACCAATAAAAAATAAATTTATTATATATAAAAAAAAAAAGAACAAAGCTGGAGGTACCATGCTCCTGATTTGAAACTATACTATCAAGCTATAATAATCAAAACAGGGCAGCCCCAGTGGCTCAGCGGTTTAGTGCTGCCTTCAGCCCAGGGTGTGATTCTGGAGATTGGAGATCGAGTCCTGTGTCGGCCTCCCTGCATGGAGCCTGCTTCTCTCTCTGCCTGTGTCTCTGTCTCTGTCTCTCTCTCTGTATCTTTCTCATAAATAAATAAATAAATAAATAAATAAATAAATATCTTTAAAAAATAATCAAAACATTGTAGTATTGGTACAAAAACAGACTCATAGATCAATGAGAAAGAATTGAGAGTCCAAAAATAAACCCACACATATATATGAACAATTAATCTATGACAAAAGAGCTGAGAACATACAATAGTTTTGGAAAAAGTGGACAGCCATGTGCAAAGGAATAAAACTAGACCACTATTTTATACCATATACAAAAACTAACTCAAAATGAATTAAAGAATCAAATGTAAAACCTGAAAACATAAAATTTCTAGTGGAAAATATAGATGGTAAAGTCCTTGATATTGGTCTTAGTGATGTCTTTATGCCTCTGACTCCAAAATTAGGGGAAACAAAAATTAAAAATAAGCAAATGGGACTGCATCAAACAAAAAAGCTTCTTCACAAAAAGGAAACCACCATCAAAATGGAAAGACAATCTACTGAATGGGAAAAGATATTTGTCAACCATATACCTGATTAGGGGTTAATATCCAAAATATATAAGAAATTCACACAATTCAATAATAGGACAAATAACCCAATTAAAAAAATGGTAAGAGAATCTGAACAGACATTTCTTCAAAGAAGACATACAGATGGCCAACAGGCACATGAAAAGATTCTCAATATCATTAATTATTTGATTTTGCAAATCAAAACCACAATGAGATATCATTAACACCAGTTAGAATGGCTACTATCAAAAAGACAAGAAATAACAAGTGTTGGAAAGGATGTAGAGAAAAAGTACACTATCAGTGGAATGTAAATTGGTAACACCACTATGGAAAATAGTATGGAGATTCTTTAAAAAATTAAGATTATAATTACCAGGGGCACCTGGGTGGCTCAGTGGTTGAGAGTCTGCTGTTGGCTCAGATCATGATCCCAGGGTCTTGGGATCAAGTCCTGCATGAGACTCCCCATAGGAGCTTCTCCCTCTATGTCTCTGCCTCTCTCTGTGTCTCTTATGAATAAATGAATAAAATATATTAAAAACTTTAGAATAGAACTACCATGACTCAGCCATTCCACTTCTGGGTATTTATTCAGAGTATGTAAACACTAATTTGAAAAGGTATATGCACCCTTATGTTCCTTCCAGCATTATTTATGAGAGCAAGGTTATGGAAATAGCCTAAGTAGGGACGCCTGAGTGGCTCAGTGGTTGAGTGTCTGCCTTCTGCCCAGGGCATGATTCCGGAGTTCCAGGATCGAGTCTCACATCAGGCTTTCTGCGAGAAGTCTGCTTCTCCCTCTGCCTGTGTCTCTGCCTTCTCTCTGTCTCTCACGAATAAATAGATAAATAAATAAAATATTTTTTTAAAAAAAGGAAATAGTGTAAGTATATATCAATAGATGAATGGATAAAGAAGATGTGGTGTATATGTATACAATGGAATATTACTCAACCATAAAAAAGAATGAAATCTTGCCACTTGTGACAACATGAATGGGTATTATGTTAAGTGAAATAAGATTGGATGCAGAAAGTCGAATACTGTATGACTGCACTCATACGTGGAATCTAAAAGAAAACTCAAAACAAATAAATAATACAAAAACAAACTCATAGATAAAGAGACAGACTAGTGGTGACCATAGGGAAAGGGGGTTGGGAGGTGAGTAAAGGGGAGAATGGGTCAACTGTACAGCAAAGCATGGTAACTACACTTGTGGGGGTGATCACTTTGTAGTGTATACAGATGTTGAATTATAAGGCTGCATTCCTGAAATTTATAAAGTTAAAAAAATACTGTTAAAAGGAGAGAGTCAAGTAGAAACAAAGTGTAGCAGGTTTCAAGTTGTAAACCACCCTAATTCTACATGCAGAGAAACAGAAGGTGGAAACACACAGGATGTGAAAAATTGGAACAGGCAACCGTCCCATTTATAGGTCAGGTTGGTCAGGGCAACTTCCTGAGCCTTTCTTTGCTGAGGTGGTTTTGGTGATGGTAAAACTTTCCCTGGGGTGCTGAGGGGCACTCGGGTGAGGTTCTGGGTTGCAGATGGAAACAGGCTTGTAGAGTTCAGAAGAGTCTGGTCTAGGGCATCACCAGCTACAGTTGCCAGTGGCAGCCGGCCTTGAGGGCAGTCACCGCACGTCTCACGGGATGATCGTCACAGTTGTCACACTAGAAATGACTACTGCTGCTTACTGCCCGGGGCCCCCGGCTGGGGAAGGTCTCTGCACCTGCAAAGCGGATTGTTAACACATCCTTCAGGATCCCGAAAGACAGGAACGAATACAGAACAGTGACCGGCCCCTTGGCCTCTGGTGCGAAGTCAAATAACACATCAAGGGGAAGGGAAGGCTTTGCATTCTAGGTCAGGATGGCAAGAAAGGGGGAGATTTTCTTAACTAACAAGATCTCAGATACGGAAAGGCTGTTTAGAACAGCCATGGGAATTCCGTTGGAGAAATGGGGTTGGGGAGAAAGTATAGAGGGTAAGGAACATGTGGCTTCCTCCAGAAAGAAGCGGTGGCCCTACCCCTTTGACTTATTTATTCCGCTCACGCATCACTTATGTTTTCTCATTCGTGGCCAGAGAGCAGAGATTTCCTAAGAATGGGGTTGCCCTCACTTTTTAGTGCCATGTTACTTGAAGCAGTTAATATGTTTATGGATAATGTCTCATTACTGCCTTTTAAGTCGCATTCCTGACCCCCTACCTCACTTCGATAATAACACACCTGCCGGCGTGACTCAGAGCGCCCGCACCCTCTTGGTCCATCACAACCTGCGGGCCGGCCGCTGCCTCTGTGCTGATAATGTTGTGCCATAAAGCGCGCTGGTGTCTCGAGCTCTGCTCCCCTCCCCGTGTCCCACTGGCCCCCCTTTCTTTTGGCCCGGTGCCCGGCCAAGCCTCATGAGGCCACTGCAGCTCCCGGGCCTGTCTGGTGGGTGTTCCGCCTTGGAGGTGCGGGCCCAAGCTGTGGCTGAGGAGCCAGGGACGGGGCGGGCTCTGCTTGAGTCCATGCCACCCCCTTGGCTTCAGGACCTGGTTCCAAAGTTTTATGACATGGGAATGGTATGGCTCAGGGGTTTGAGAAAGGGGTGGTAAAGGGTGCCTCAGGGTTTTGGTGCTGGGAGTCTCTCCAGTTTGGCAGGAATCCAGTCCTGCAGGGTAATGGCCAGGCATTATTAGGCTGTGTGAAGGGGGTGTAAAATGGAACTCGAGGCTCCATCCTGGTGAACAACTGTGGTCCCACACCCAACGCTCTCACACATGTGAAGCACAGCAGAGAAGCCAGAGATAAAATTGCTTTGGAAACCATAAATCTTTTTCCCCAGAGTAGAGGCCATACTAAGGGAAGCAGATGTTAGGGGAAAGAAAGAAACCAATTTAATGCAAATTAAGTTTATTTTGTTAATATTTTAAAGATTTTATTTCTTTATTCAGGAGAGACAGAGAGAGAGGCAGAGACATAGGCAGAGGGAGAAGCAGGCTCCCTGCCAGGAGCCTGATGCGGAACTCGATCCCAGGACCCTGGGATCACCACATGAGATAGTATAGGCTCTATTACCCTTGTTAGGACTTTAAGCTCCTTGAGGCAGAACCTGGTCTGGCACATCCTACTGCACATCACATAGTGCTGTGCACATCGGATGGGCCAATGTGTCTTGTGTAAAGGCTGTTTTTATTGTTTGCTTATCTTTTCACTTTTATCATGGAAACTTTAAACACAGGCCAAAGAAGAGTGAAGAGTAAACTAAAGCCTCCTCTCCCTCACTGTTTAGCTTCACCTATTAGGAACCTGTGGCCAATCATTTTTGTTTTTTAAGATTATTTATTTATTCATAAGAGACACAGAGAGGCAGAGACATAGGCAGAAGGAGAGGCAGCTCCTCATGAGAAGCCCGATGTGGGTGGGACTCAATCCTAGGACCCCAGGATCATGCTCTGAGCCAAAGGCAGACGCTCAATCACTGAGCCACCCAGATGCCGCTAAATGCAAGTTTAAATCTATTTATCAATAAGATGAATCCTCTAAGTAAATCTGGTAGGCAAATGTGAATCAACTGTGGTTGGAATTTAAATCTCCTGGTGATATTACTGGTTTCAAAATACTATTTTTGCATTATCATCAAAACTGGGTGAATCTCTAATTTGGTTATGTAAAATCACAGAAGATTCTGAGAACCACAGTTCACCTGATGCTCTCAGGTCTTGAATATACATATACCTGGCCAGAACAAGGGTGTTTGTTGTGTGTATGTTCTTTATAGGCTTTTCTTAACCACACCTGTTGCATCAATAGTGTCTACTTCTGATTTATTTTTATAAAAGACAGAAAAGCTGATCTATGATGTATTATTTTTAGACAACGTCTAATAAAAATGACCCAACATCTGTATATATGTATTTCTTATGGTTCTAAGCTAGGTTTATCATAATATTATATTATTATGGTTTTAGTGCTTATCATGGTACATTAGAAATGTCACTGCTAGTTTACACAAACTTGTTTGTTTTACAAGAGTTCCTTTTTACTTGGGAGTAGCTAAAGTATAAAAAAATGTTGAAGAACATATTCTTGGTATCAATAGTAGTTATTTCTGGAACAAGCTGGGGATAGCAGGTGACTTTTATTTTCTTCTGTCCTTCTTTCTGTATGTTCCAAATATTTTCACAATAAAGACAACTCATATCTAAGGAGTGTTTTCTCTATGTCACATTCTGTGTTAAGTCTTTTATATTCACTTAGGACACAATGTCTTCACAATAACCCTATAAGAAAGGTCCTATTATTATCCTCACTTTACACATGAAGAAATTAAATTTTAAAGAGTTCAAATAAATTTGCCCAAGGACTCATATGTGGTAGGGCCAGATTTCAAATGCATGTATATCTGATTCCAGAACTTGGGTTATTAGCCACTATGCTAAACTTTATTTCTTTTGTACTAGAAACACACACACACACACACACACACACACACACACACTATACATTTTTATTCTAAAAATAAACCATATACCCCAATGTTGCATTTAGCATATAACTTGCATGACAAATATCCAAAGTACACCCAAATTTCCAGGCATAGCTACTAAGATTAGAGTCCAACAGCTACTTAAGAAAAAACTTAGGGTTTACTTAAATTGAGACTCACCATTTTAAATCAGCTTCAAAGTGTTATCTGGTCATGATGTCCACTTTTACAGAATTTAGAAATACATTAGAAAAAAAGGGGACTCTGGAAAACTGTGTGGAGGTTCCCCAAAGAGCTAAAAATACAACTACCCTATGACCCAGCAATTGCACTACTGGAGATTTACCCCAAAGATACAGATGCACTGAAACAGCAGGACACCTGCACCCCGATGTTTATAGCAGCAGCAATGTTCACAATAGCCAAACTGTGGAAGGAGCCTCGGTGTCCATCGAAAGATGAATGGATAAAGAAGATGTGGTCTATGTGTACAATGGAATATTAGTCATTAGAAACTATGAATACCCACCATTTGCTTTGACGTGGATGGAACTGGAGGGTATTATGCTGAGTGAAGTAAGTCAATTGGAGAAGCACAAACATTATATGGTCTCATTTATTTGGGGAATATAAAAAATAGTGAAAGGGAATAAAGGGGAAAGGAGAGAAAATGAGTGGGAAATATCAGAGAGGGTGAGAGAACATGAGAGACTCCTAACTCTGGGAAATGAGCAGGGGTAGTGGAAGGGAAGGTGGGGGGGTTTGGGGTGATTGGGTGATGGGCACTGAGGGGGGCACTTGATGGGATGAGCACTGGGTGTTATGCTATATGTTGGCAAATTGAACTCCAATAAAAAATAATTAATTAAAAAAACAAAAAGAAAAAAAGGGGAAATAGGCATAGAAATTATTCAAATAATGAAAAATGAATACTTAAGAAATAACAATGTAAATTGGGATGTTTTTGCTTTGTTTTGTTTTGGGCTTTTTGCCTGAAGAAGAAAAGGCTGCAGGAAGATTAAACCACCGTTTTGAAATAGAGTCAGAACTCTGGTGTGGTTAGTGGGAGCAGCTGTTCTCCGATCTCAAACCACATCTGGAATATTACATTTAGTTCGGGGTACTACATTTTAAGGAAGACCTTGATCAACTGGAGTGTGTCAGAGAGGGGTGAACAGGATGGGATGTACCTAGAAACAATAACATATGAGTTGCAGTCGCTGAAACTCTGTTCCAGGGAAAAGGCTTGAGGGAAACAAAATATCTGGATCGAAAGCTATGAAGGTCTGTCCTGCAGACCTTCAGGGTCCTGAAGGGGGTTTGGCTTGTTCTATACCACACCAGAGGGCAGGAATAAGACCAGTGAGGTCAAGTGTCCATTTAATATAAAAAGAAATTCAGGGCTGTAAGTGAATTAATAAGGGTCCTGGGGTCTCATCAAGCAAAAAGAAGTCTGAATCTTCTTCTTACAGTCAAGATGGTAGAATTTTCTTAGTTGTAAAGAAATGAGAGGCAACTTCTTTTTAGGGGGTGATCTGATGGTTCTTCTATCAGAGATCAGTAATGTATCTTATATAACCTTTCTGTTCCCTTCTGCTACACACTTGTCTTCTTTTGTTCAATGGACATGTCTCCAAAATTATATGTCATGGTGCTGCCTCCTGGAAATTCGCTTTTAAGCACTGAAAAAGATCCCTTTTCATAATTGTTTATTTAACACAACTCACTAGGAGAAAAAGGAAGGGGAGCGGAGAAAAGACCAAAACCTTTGAAAAAAAGTAGATAACTTTTTAGACAAATATGAATAGACAGCATGCGATCTAGACCTAGTCTCAGCTAAAAATTTAACGTCCCATGCAGCCTTGAGTAAGTGAAGTCACTTAAATTCTCTGTGCCTCAGTTCCTTCATCAGTAAAATGGATATAATAACTCTTGCCTCATGGCTCTTATGGGAATTAGTGAGTTAATGTGTGCCCAGTTCTTTGAGGTGTTGGGATGAAAGGTGTTATGTAAATACTAGGTATCATTATTAACATTTAATGACCATATCTATTCTTAGGATACCAAGTATCGTAAGAAACAAAAGCTGTTACAGGCCACAGACAAACTTTCAAAGACAGCTTCATAGGTGTCTATGAATATAAGCTAGAATTATCCAAAGAGCTTTGTGCCTTACTGTCTGCTTAAAAATTGCAGTCCCATGGATTCAACCCAATTATTTAGCTGTAGATCCAAGGGGTGCTTTTGAAAGCACTTTTGCTGTCTTCAAACTCATTTTCATTACTACTTTTAAACTAGTAGTAATTTTGGAATCTTCAGATTATTTCATTTTTCTTATCTAATTATCATTAAAGTCAGTGGAACCCTTTCAATAACGTATGCTAAACGTGACCATTTTTAGCTTTTTTTTTTTTTCTCTTGAAACAGTAGCTTTTGTCCTTGACATGGGGAGAACACATAAAAATGTCTGTTGCTCAGGGTGAAAAAAATGGAGCCTGCCTTGCTTTGTCCTTTTTCCTGGTGCTCGTGGCTCCTTGCCGTAAAATCCTGCTCAAGTCCACTCCTTATAGTTTTCAGAAACAGCACAAGTTGGTGGGGAGTAGGAAAGGGGAGGTCTTTCTTTGGTCTCAGATGACAAGCTTAAAAGATAAACATTTAAAGAGAAGGAAAAATAAATACAGAAAAAGAGGCAACACTCAGATACTGAATGGCTCAGTTGTCAGCTATGTATCAGCTTCAAGGTGACTGGTGGAAGAGTCCTTCACATGAAAAAGCAAATTACCCAATAGAAAAATGGGCAACAGTAATGAACAAACATGTCAGGAAGACAACACACTAATTAGTAAATATGAGAAATTTCTCAGAAAAATGCAAAAACAGAGACAGTTTCACGCTTTAGGTTGCAAAACATTCTTACTTAAAGAATACCAAAAGTGAAGATGAGAGTGACATAATACTAATGTTGGGAGTATTAATTGATATAATCCTTGGAGAACAATTTAACACTAGTAAAGTTAAGGATGGGCATACACTAAGGTTCAACATTTCACTTCCAGACTTAAATTCCAGAGAAACTCTTGCACATGCATACAAGGAAATATGAATAAGAATGTTTCATAGCACCATTGGTCGGTAATGGTGAGAAACAACCTAAATGGACTGAACAATCTAAATGTTCAGTGAAAGGAGGCTAGTAAATAAACTGGTATATTCATACAGTGGAGTACTATGCATTATACAGCAGTGAAATTGAATTAACTAGAGCTACGAGTATCACTCTGTATCACTATAGAGAGCTCTCAAAAACCATAATTTTTCAGGACAAAAAAGGAAGCTGTGGAAATATATAGGAAAAATATCATTTACATAAAGTTTTAAAATATTCAAAGGAAGGTGACTGGTGGTGGAGAAATCCAAAGTCTTAATGTGTGTATAGAGTATGAATTCCCATCTTGGCAGTTTCTTTCGAAGTAGTATTTCAGCACTTTCTTGAAATTTTCACCCTCCTAGTGCCAAGTAATTGTGACAATGAGATTTCTGTAGAATTCAGTAGGAATGAGCTCCAAGGGTCCCCATACCTCTCCAAGGTACATTTGTTCTAACCCAGAGCTTTCCAATAGAAAAACAATATGAGCCATACATGTCACTAAAAATTTTCTAGTAGCTGCATTTAAAAAAATGAAAATGAACATTTGAAATTAATTGCGATAACCGATTTATTGAACTTACTCAAAATAGATACAATCAATAAAAATTTTTAATAAGATATTTTAAATATTTCTTATACTATGTCTTTAAAATTTGGTGTGCATTTTACAGTTAGAGTGTATCTCTATTTGGGTGCTAAATTTTCATTAGAAATACTTGCTCTGTATTTAGATTCGTAAAATTTAGAATTGCAAAGATAGATTCAATTCACATATCTAACTTATTCAAATATACATAAAATTTTTCTAATAGGTGAATCGAGTATTGGTTTTTTAAATTTAAATCTAATTAATTGGAATTAAATAACATGACAAATTCAGTTCTTTAGTTTCACTTGCCACAGTTCAAAGCTCGCTAGCCGTATGTGGCCCTTGGCTACCATATTGGACAGAGCAGGTCTAACATGTATCAAGAAGCTGTCTATATCCACTTATCTTTCCTCTCTGGAATTCTTCTTTTCGTATGATTAAAATCAAACTGAAAAAGCATATAATGGCTTTTCTGGACAAAGATAGCCACACAGAACCACCCGCAGTGGAAGGGTCAAGGCCACTTAATGACAGGAGTCTATCTGATTTATATGCTTAGGTACCTACTTCCTAAGTTCTCAACTGCCTGCTGTAGCTATAGTCCCCCACTACACAAAACTAGGGTGAATCTCCCCATGTTCCATGCTCTTGATCGACTCTGCCTGGAGTGCCTGTTTTAAATTGTTAAGCTCCCCAAACGTGAGCCATTGGGTTTTACTAAAACACCAGCCTCTTTCCAAGTTTGGTGTTTGGGTGTCCTCTGGGACTCCTTGGTAATTTCTAGATTGAAAAATTTAACAGAAAAATCTAAAGGAACTCATCTGAGAAGAAAGATGTGGAGGCTTGCAAAGGAAAGATGATAGAGCCCTCAGAAGCTCTGATGATAAAGCTACGCTGCAAGGAGGCAGAGGAGAAAGGTTATTGGAGTATTCAAATGAGAAGGAAACTTGTGAAATTTAGGCAGATGCCAGCAGGCATGATTTGCCAGAAAAGGGTGGGAATCACTGGGATAGAGCCTTGGACTAGAAGTCAAACTGACCAGAACCTGAAATGAAATAGATCTATCCTGTCCTTCGGACTGCCACTTGGGAGTCCGAAGCAGTAGGCAACATGCCTTGTTGGGGAACAGCAACCAGAGTATCAGTGGTTGAAATGGAGGGCTCTTTCATTTTTCTTTTTTTTTTTTAGATTTTATTTATTTATTCATGAGAGACACACAGAGAGAAGCAGAGACATAGGCAGAGGGAGAAGCAGGCTCCCTGCGAGGAGCCTGATGTGGGACTTGATCCCAGGACCCTGGGATCACGACCTGAGCCAAAGTCAGACGGTCAACCATTGAGCTACTCAGGCGCCCCAGGGCTCTCTGATTTTTAAATTGAAAGTCTATCAGACTCTACAGTATTCTAAAGTATCCTCACACTTTTGTTGAGTTTAATGCCGGCTTATGCACACAACACATTCACTCACACACACACATTAAACAGAACCATAGAATGGTTCCTTAAGAAAACAACAGCAACAAAGCCTTTGAAACTATTGATAATTAATAAGCCAGGCTGTAGCAATTAATATGTGCAGAGATGGGGCGCCTACTGTTCTCTGAGCCATAGCTCATTTAAAATACTCACCCTGTAATTTATGAGTGATATTTAATACCTCAGTGACCATAAACCTCAATGTTTTATTACCACTGCTTAGCATACCTTTGATGTGTTGCCCAGCACTACACAATCCAAAACAAATTACTTTCAGGAAGCTGGATATTATATAAATGCAGGAAAGTCATAAATAATGCACAGGAGGAACATTTTCTGTGGGTCTGACATGCCACAATGGGTCTCTGTGAGTCTGACTTCTCAAGCATCTCACTGGCCCTAAGTGAAGGGCAAGAGGGCTGTCCGTCTGAGGAGTATTTGTCAGGCATGGTGGGAATGCTGACTTCCAGGCACCACTGACATCATTTTTTAAACTTATAGCAGAAGCTTATGTAAATCAAATGAGGGCCTTTCAGGAAGCAGACATTCTCATACATTGTTATCATGAGTGTAAACTGGTATAGTCCCAATTTGCAAGGCAATTTGGCAACATCTCAATGAGTACACCCTTAGATCCAGGCAATGTCACTTCAGACAATTTGTCCATAGATATACTTGCGCATATGCAAAATGAGGTATACTGTCTGTAATGTTGCCGTGTCATTCACTGAAGCCGTGTTTGAATTGGCAAAATATTGAAATGAGCCAAAAGTCCACCAATAAGAGACTGATTAAATAAATAATGATACATCAGTCCAAAGGAATACTATCCAGCTAATATAAAGAACTGGGAAGATCTCTACATATAAATATGTACAAGATATATCGTGGGAGTGAGAAAAACAAGGTGCAGCCTGGTGTGTACTTTTAAGTGTTCACAAATTTTAAAAGTCAGAAAGGATGCACCAAGACAATGCAGCAATATTAAATGTAAAAACGTGCTCACCATTCCCAAGCTTAGGAAGACCCAAGGAGGACGGTATAATTATCAGAACCGAGAAACGTGAGACATTCCGCAGAGCTAGGACATCTGAGAAGGGGCATCATCTGGCTGATGCTACAGTCGGAAGGAGGGCACAGACACCAGGACAGGTCCTGGGGGTGCAGGCACAAGTTGAGGTTGGGAACCACCTGTGTTACCATTCTCCCATCTTCCTGCCTTCCAGTCCTTCCAGTCTTCCTCTAGAATATTCTTTTGGCTGCTTCTCACAGAGAACCAGCTGACAAAGGGAAAATGTAGTTTCCAGAGTCCTAGAGGGGAGCAAAGAAGGATGAATGTAAAGTTGGCAGGGAGTGGATCAGTAGCTAGCACACTAGATTTTAATTAAAATGGCCTAGTTGGACACCGGCTCATACATGTGGCTGTGAGACTTGGTACATGATGGCTTCCCATCATGCTCTCGAGCTGCCCTTTCCCACCAAAGTCTGGGATTAGCATTGGCACTTAGAATGAGGTTTAGAGTCACACCAGCAGAGCCTTGGTGGGGTTTTTTGTAAGCATGATTTTTATTTACCCCTCTGATATCACTTATCATGTAGAATATTGTTGTCACTTTACCGATGAGAAAGTTGATTGAGAAAAAGAAGCACTTCTAAGTAGAGGATCTTTCCTCATCTGCATTTCTCCCACCTACTCACTCTGTCGGCTAATGGAGGGTTGGTTGTACTAAACAAATAAATGGTTTCCGCCACTCACCTGAAAGCACCCCTTGGGTGTTACTTGGGATGGATGAGGCGGCGGCCACGCTGTGACTGAGCTATTGCACAGTTGTTGGGGAAACAAGTTGGGGCCTGTTCCTTAATCCTAAAGCATCTGGCCCTGGGGAAGCTGACTTATCAAATGCTTGACTGCCTGCACTCTCCAGCTTCCTCTTTTCTACATCCATCTTTAGGTGCCCAGTCCTGAAAGATGGCTCAGCCGCGAAATGAGTTTTGCAACAGGAAAGACAACAGTTGACACCATCTCCTTGAGTCAACAGCTGTGGCCGAAAGCAAATAAAAAGATAGCTCTATGGTGTGATTCCAAAGGAAATGCTTGGAGGAGTGGGTTTTACACGTCTTCCCCAAAAGGCAGGATTTGTCTATCACACCAAGTTCTTAAAGCATGTTTGTGAGTCGTGTCAATGCCTTGCCGGCTCCTCCCGGGCCTCTAGCGTTTTCTATTCAGGTCAGAGAACACCCCCACACATATTTCTCCCATGATGGTGACTGGAGGGAGGGCTAATTTAAGTGTTTGTCCTCTTATCTGGAGGCCATACTCCACAAAGGAAATTCTTAAAAATCAAAAATAAACTTATTTACCAATAGCTATGATGCCAAGTGAATACCAAGCAGCTCTTAACCAGGTTTCATAAATAGAGTAGAAGAATATTTTCACAAAGGAGATAAACAATAATAAATTAACCAAGACATAAACCTTGCCCTTCAAGTGGCTCACTTGGATAGACAACCCTTGTGCCCTCTTCAAGAAATCCCATCATAAGAAAATTTGAACTTACAAAGTACCAAATTGACAAATGATTATTTGCTTTACAAAGGAATCTCTGAAAAATAACCATAAAGCATTCTTTCAGTTGTTCCCCCAGTAGAGGTCTCTTTCCCTGTGGAACCCTAAATCAGTGGTCCAGTGATTTGGGGGTAAATTCCCCATGCTTCTCTTCCATGATCCTCTGTCTGCTAATGTTCTCCCAAATCTTGCCACTCTTGAGACTTCTCTGGGTGACCACAATCAGAGTGGACATAAATATCTATTCCTTGGGTACACAGATTGAACTTGAGTAACCACTTACCACCTAACTTGTTGAAGGTAAACTGAATTGTTTCACTTTCAGTCGCAATGTTACTTTGGACAAGGACCAAACAAAAAAACATTTGAACATATAAAAGATTGGAATCACCTTTTTTCTCCCTCTAAAATATTTGTGTCCCCCATTCTTTCTTTTTCTCATAACATTTTTATATGAAAATGTATGTACTGAGATGTTACCACAGACTTCTCAGACTTTTATCCAAACCCACAGGCCTCAATACGAGGCAAAAAAAAAAAAAAAAAAAAAAAAAATCTAGCAAAATTAGATACTCTTGGTAGATTCCTAAAGCTTCTGGTTTCCAACTAGGCTAGAAATAGCATTGGGAAAAATTGGGAAAAATCCTTCTGTGTGATGTGATGGTTTTGTTGCCAATCCTAAGTCACCTTCCAATAGGGTTAAGGTTTGAAAAGCCACAGTTAAAAATGTTAGCTAAATAGATTAGACTTTCATAAATTGGAGTAGAGTTTGAATTGTGTTAAGGTTTTTTGTTGTCCTTTATTTTACTTGAAATGATTCCCCTTTCCCCAACTAATAATAGATTTGCCTAGAAATGTAGGTGCCTAATGCCATTGTCTGTTGATATGAAATAGCTGGGGGGCCAGAAAGGCCCAGTGGGAAAGACCACCTTCTTTTACTTCATGGAAATGCTCACTAAGATGGTCAAGTGTATATTCACTACTGTCTAGTTGTGACAAGTAATGCCCATTTCAAATGGTTTTCAAGCAACTTTTACAATTTCTCCAACTGTTTCCTTCTCTCCCTCTTCATCTCCTTTCCTCTCTATCTCTCTAAATATATATATTTAGTAAAATGCAAATTTCCTGAGAAGTACTGTTGAAGAGAGTCCTATTATTAATCTGTGAATGGAAATCTGATCATTTGGAAGTAAGGTAATCTCTCTCCTAATAGCTGGGTGGGCCATATCCAAGTTTGAGGAGGCCTTTAGACCACCCAAAAGCAACCATAATGCCAATATATTTTGAATATAAATGCAGAGTAAATGTTAGCTTTCCCATGATTTGTGCTAAGCACAATAAACATCAAGTGAGTCCAGAAAAATCATAGGAGCTTTAAGAAATGTGCTTTGATGATATTAACTATCAGACAAAGATATGAGGCTCTGTTCCCTTATGAACAATTACATATTCTGCTTCTCTCAAGTCAGGTCAACACCAAATGTTAGAAAGGCTCTCAGTTGTTTCGCCACATAGGCAGAACCGGGTGGCCAGTGGCAAATAAGATGAATCTCTCTTCAAGTGAGCGGGGTTCCACAGCTGGGAGACAGTGTTCATCCTTCTCTATTTATTACCTCATGTACAAAAACTGCTTTTCCACTTTGTCTAAATGAGCTATTAACTCCTGCATAGGGGCCATCTCCTTCCCTTGTTCTTACCCCAACTATATAGAATCTATTTAGAAATATAGAATGTGAGAGCCTAAACAACATTTGACTCAAATGAACTAGAGCATTGGCAGATTGTGGAGACATGAATTAGAAGAGGGAAGAAGACACGAACCACAGCAGGAAGACTGTAGCTAAAAGAGTGAAGATGAGCTCTGCTTTTTGAAAGGGAATAGAAGGGAAGGGAGAAGAAATGGGTTGGAAATATCAGAAAGGGAGACAGAACATGAAGACTCCTAACTCTGGGAAACGAACTAGGGGTGGTGGAAGGGGAGGAGGGTGAGGGGTGGGGGTGAATGGGTGACGGGCACTGAGGTGGGCACTTGACGGGATGGGTGTTATTCTGTATGTTGGCAAATTGAACACCAATAGAAAATAAATTTATTATTAAAAAAATGAGCTCTGCTTTTTTAAAAACCAGGGACGTTCATATTGATTAGAGTTGGTTTCTCAGGGTGTCAAGCCAGTGAATAAGGGCTCTGAGACAGACGTCAGAGACTCCCATGGCATGCAGAGGCAGCACGATGAGTGAAAAACAGTCTGGATGATGGGGTGAGGTAAAAGCACACTCTGTGCAAATGGAGGTGGGGCTGGAGGCAGCTGTTACACTCCAGGCTATTGATGCCCAAAGGGATACAGCACCAATGTGGTTAACTGATTTTTCAGGAGAAGCTAGAGTTCCAAGAATCTATGAGAACTCTCTCTATTTTTAAATGTTACAAGCTAAATTCTAAAAACATCTAAATACCAGGCAAGCCAAACAAAACACTTCTGTGGGCTGCTAGCTTGCAAATTCTGTTCTATGGGATGGACATCTTGGGTGAAGCAAGCAGAGACAGGCAAAATGTCATCATGGGGACGCAAGCACAGAATGAGTGGTTAGATTCTAAGACTGTTAAGGTCTTTCCCAACCCTGAGACTCACCCAGCACTGATAAACTCAGACCTGCAGTCAAATTTGCTGATGACCACTGACTCTGGTCCTTATGCTGGCAAAGCATGAACCCTACTCCCACAGCACTGAGCACAAGTGCCCCAGTCTATACCTTGATTTTCAGGTCAAGCATTTCCTACTGGTCTCAAAGGAAGCCCATGAGAACAATGTTAAAAGTAAGCCAAATGCTTCAATATTTATCAAATACCAGAGATACTTTTCTCTTCCATAGAAGAAACTCAGAAAATTATTCTTATATACTTTTAGTAGCAGAAATCATTGACCCAAAATGTCAGTGCACAGCTCATGACTTGGACTTTACAAGCAAATAGAGTCACAAATGTGGTACTTGGGTGGGCCTCACTGAATGCTTTACCAGGTGTCACTTGCAAAGCAGCAAGTGACATAGGCACCTAAACCAAACCAAATCTGAAGAAGAACAAAAATAATGTTAATATTTTAAAATCAGATTTTTTATGGAATCTAAGAACTAGGACAGAAGACTACAAAGAAAAAGTTGCGACCCATCATCTTTTTAATGGACTATGACCAATGCTTTCTTTCTCAATGTGCCACTTACCAGTCCTCTGTTATTCAGAACCTCCTCAGCTCAAGCCTAGCAGAGAGAGGGGAACACCTCTCTCATCACCATCATGGGTCATATGTAGTTCTTCTGAATATGGGCAGATAGGCAGAATGTGGCTCATCTAAGACATACAGGTAGCTACTGAGAGACTTTCAAATTATGAGACCTGGGACATTCATCCTGGCCTGTTGTAAGACCTCTTTATACCTGGGTCACATAGACAAACTTTTTGCAAAGGCACCTGAGTAATTCCTATGTTGAGAAATGTATTGTTTCTTCATTTCCCTAGAAAAGTGGCACTCCTTTCTGTTTTCAGGATTCATTTTTGGTTTTAATTGGCTTTGTTATTCTTGGGTGTGAAATGGTTTATAATCCTTTTATTCTTTTACTGAATAACTACATCAAGCATTGGACATATAGTCAAGGCAAATTAAACTTGGAAAATCCTTACCCTTAAGGAGCTTACACTCAACTGGCCAACACGGCGTTATTATTTTTTTGTGTTTCAGAAAATGACAGAGAGCTTGTACTGAATTTTGAGTTTCAATGGACTATTTCATGTTAAGGGTTCTGTTACAAAGAGTCTAGAAAAACATATTTTCCTATTTCATGGTGCTAGCATTGGACTTCCATGGGGTCCCAAAAGGAAGTCAGATTTTAAGGGACAGTTCATCTTCTTCTTGGAATATTGGGAAGGCAAAGTGATTTAATCTCTTGTGAGCTTTCATATGGGAGGTGAGGGACCAGATATATTGAGAATCTGGCAAAACTAAAGTAAATTATCTTCTGAATTGATTCAAATATTTGTAGCAAGCCCTTCTGTGCAAATTTTCACTTCTTTATGGTAATTAGTTTCATGGATTATTGCCAAATGGCATATTTTTCCTACTTGAAGTCCCTTTCTAAGCACTCCTGGGAATGTCTGAAATATGAGATAAGCACTCTTAACCCAAAGTTTTATTAAATAGTTTAATTAACACAAATGCCAAATGACACATTGATTGCTATTAAGTAGGTAGACTACATGTAAATCTGTGAACTACTGAGTGACTACAACCCGCTTCCCCCAGCAACCACAGAGCTCTTTCTCCTCCTGAGTAGGCAGGAGAGCCCTTGGGATGCACTTGTCCACTGGCACCCTCCCAGGTTCTCAGAACTTCGCTGTACGCTGTGAAGCTTGGTAGTGGTAGTGAATCACCCTGAACTCACCCTTTGTCAAACCTTCCCTCCTCACCGCCAGCCCGACCCCGCTCTCCAGCTTTGGTCTTCTGTGCACTGCCTTCTGGGAAGCCAAAAGCCTCAGAGGAACTCTCACTTATCTAAACTTGTCCCTACCTAGGAAATGCACATTTACTGGATTCTCTCTCAAGTCTCCAGAATGTGGAAAATTACTTTACTTTTGTCTTTTTTATCCAGTCCCCCACTAGAACTGGTCTTCAAGGGTAGAAACCATGTTCTTACACATCCTTGTATCCTCAGCACCTAGCACTATCAGGCACATAGTAGAGGCTCGATTATTTACAGAATGAAAAAATGAAGGCCTTGTCCTGCTTTCCCGTATTCTCTTTTCTGTTTTTAAAAAAATATTTTTGGAGATGGGATGCATGAGTGGCTCAGTGGTTGAGTGTCTTCCTTTAGCTCAGGTCGTGATCCCAGGGTTCTGGGATCGAGTCCCTCATCAGGCTCCCTGCAGGGAGCCTGCTTCTCCCTCTGTCTGTGTCTCTGCCTCTCTCTGTGTGTCTTTCATGAATAAATAAATAAAATAATAAATAAAATAATAAATAAATAAATAAATAAATAAATAAATAAATAAAATCTTTTTGGAGGGAATCTTCCTTTCCCACTGTGTCTTCTGAGGGCCTCTATATTCCCTCAGCCCTCCACCTCCTCTTCAGACGATTCCTTATATTACAATCATGTTAAATAAAAATATCCTAGCTTCTCAACCTGTAATTAGTGGACTGGCTGAAGGAAAGGTCCAAAAGATCATCTGGAAGTTTAGGTTCCAATAAATTAATGGCAGAGTTCAGCTTGATCAGTGATCGTCAGGAAATGTTAATATATTTACAAACACTGGCAGACAAGAAGAGAGAAAAAGAATATGTGTTTTTAAAAAAAGTATCACGAAAGGAAGGAAGTGGAAAGAACAGAAGTCAGAAGAGCTTGCAGTAACTGCATCAATAATCTACTGCTACAAAAGTGCTGCACAGAAAGAGCAGTGGCACTCAACAGCACGTATTTTCACCCCAAAGTCTGTGGACCGGCTAGGTGGTTTTGCTGATCTGGGTCAGACTTGGGCTGAGAGTGGCTGGATTGGCTGGCTAAGGGCTGGCTGCCCCTCCCATGGCTTTAGCCTATAAGGAGCCCTGCTCCGTGTGTTCCCTTGTCCTGAACTTAACTTGCTTATATGGAGGCAGCAGGCATCTGAGAGTGACAGTGAGAACACAAAGCCTCACAGAGCCTACGCTCAAAACAGGCACAGTTACTTGTGCCTCACTCTACTGGCCCAAGCATGTTTCAAGGCCAGCACAGATGCAAGAGATGGAGAAATACACTTCATCTCTTGATGAGAGGAGCTGCAAATTCACATTACAAAAGGCATGCGTGCAGAGAGGGCTGGAGAATTGGGGCCATTTTTGCCATCACCCCAAATCCCATTTATGAGTAGCAAGGCACACATACGACCACTTAGTTTGAGTTCCTCTGGAAGCTGCTCCTGAGACCAGGATCCAAGTGCGAGTGGTCAATTTGGGTAGTAAGGCTGGGAAACGCTGGCAAGTGAGTGTGGCAGTGAGAGAGTGAAGGCAAGAGCCCTCCTATGGCATCGAGCAAGTTCCCAATGAGGATAGCTGGAGATGACTGTTGCTGAGGAACTCCGAGCTGGTACAGAACAGAACACACGCCCAGAGTGGACCCACCGAAGAAAGAGGAAGCTGGGGTCTTATGGGCCACTCCTTTTAGTCATTGGCTATGACTGCCTGGGGGTGGAGGGGGGTGGCAGGGAACATCTGTGCCTGGATACTTTGGACTGGCCACAGGAGCAAAGTAAGCCCTGGGGTCAGCCAGAGACAGTCCTCAGGCAAAGAACTGCCAACCTAGGAGCTGAGCAGTGGGCATTCAAGTGGTAAGGACAGAGGAAACGACAGGGCCCGGAGAGTGTCCGTTACAGCACCCGACAGCTGCTGACTGTGGCTAAGTCTCCCAAAGGTTCTGGTGTGGCTAAGTGGACAGACCGTGGGGAAACCTGGCTCTTAGCTTTAGACCAATTCTCTCGCCTCTCTGAACCTCGTTGTCGATAGTAGGTACTTTGTGAGCATTTTATGAAGATAAAATTGAGATAATATGTGTACAGTGGTTGGTAGCTAAATAAATGCCAGATATTAATATCAAGATATTTTTGTTTCAAGTTCTTCATTTCTCAATTATTTGGGTGGAAACAAATACATCCTTTAAAATGTTTGCTTGGGCCCCCACACTGGGGCCATCCTTCAGCATCTACTCCAGGTTCCCAATAGCAAAGGACAGAGCCGAAGAGTCGAACTCAGAAGTTAAAGAAATGGCAACATCCTCACATAGCTTAATAACACAGGAGGTGTTCTCACAGGCAACTTCTCTCCTTCAGTGGAACAGGACCAACGCCAGTCAAATGCTGGCAATAGAAAACTGCCTCCTCCTATGTGCAAACAGAATTGAATACGCACCAACAGCAGCCAGTGTACATTCAATCATGCTGTGCTTTGTTCTGAAGACACGCCTTCCTCAGCCCTTCTGGAAGATGTCCAGACCAATGTTTATCTTGTTTCTTCTTTCCTGATGACCTTTCATGATGGGCCCCAGTTTAACGAATCAAAATTTTAAAATAGAATCCTCTTTGTCTCTGAAGTCTGTGCTTGAGATTTTCTGCTTCTTCTCATGAAGTATAGGGCCACCTTGGGTAGGAGGCCAAGGGATCAGATGGATGCAAACTGTGCATGCCATGAAGAGAGGGTGGGGCTAGATCACCGGGCAGGCAGGTTCTCGGATGTGTACCTACTTATGTATTCCACTAATTACCTAGAGGTTTCATTTGATTGTATTGTACAAACTTTGCCTGTGTGCTTAAAGACACTAATTTGGTTTCCACTGGAGAACTAGACAAAAGCTTTTTCACAGCATCAAAACCTGCAAGAGACTTGAAGAGATTATTTGGGTCATTATATTGCCTCTAGGCAAGTCCTCCTGGAAGCGATCTGTATTCGATGAGAATCATCTCTACTGAAGTGCCAGGGGAATCGAGGAGTGTCCTGAGGGCACCATTGTGGGTGGAATTGTGCCTTTGGTCTAAATAAAACCCCTCCTGTTAGCTTATGGTTAAAAAAAAAAAAGTCCTTCTCCCTCTCCAACACCCCCCTCCTGTCTCTGATAGAAAGAGTACCATCTTCTCCATTAGACCTATTGTATTTTTGAAGTTTTTCATGTGTTCTCAGCATTCTCTTACCAGCATTTCCTCATAGCTCTAATTTCTATTAGCAATAATGTAGCTAATGTAGCTCTTTCAAAATTTGCTTCAAGTACTTGGTAAATTTTCTTAATTGTGAAGTCCAACTCTGGACTTTAGGAAATTTGTGTGTAAATGAAAGTACATGGGTTGACAGGGAAATCTTCTAGGGTTGATTTTTTGGGGTAGAGTTAGGAGGGGGGTTCTTCTTGTCTTCTTTACTCCCACTTACAACACTCCTTCCAACAACACCACTGCTGACAAGAATGCCTTTAGGATGGAATAAAGCCTTGATTCCCTTATATTACTAGAGATGAGACAGCGCATGTTGCAGGGAGAGAGAATGCTAGTTTTTAATTCACATAGGCATACAGATGATGGACATCGGGTCTTTTCCAGCTACTTTTTCTTAGGAATGGTTGCATACAAGGATAACTCTGGTAAGAAGAAGGAAAAGAGAGGCGAGGCGGGGGGGTGTTTTTCATTCTTTGAAGCCATTCTGTATCTTTTAAAATTCCTTCTTATGTTTTAGGAATTTCCTCTAATATGTCTTGCTTCCTCAGTATTGAAAAAAATTACTCAGTTTCCCAGCAATGCTTGTAGCTGGGCATAACCTTACATGGTGTCAAGATTTGCACTCAGAGCGTCTTGATGAAGGACATCATTTAGCAAAGTTGGTGGTGAAGGCATCCATGCGGGGTGGGCATGGACACTCACAGAACTTTCAGGGAGCCAAGCTCCAGATCTTCAATATGACCCATCCTGTCTGGTCCTCTGGGGCTTCACAGAAGCAATCTCATGGCAGGGTTATGTTGCTACTACCTGCAACCTATCCCTTAATAAATTAGTTTTCTGCTTAGACTAGTTACAGTATGTCTTGTTTACTTTGGGAAAGATGGACTGATATAGGGCTGTTTCAACAATAGCATTCCACTGTAGACTTGCTTCCATTCCATTAATACTCAATGAGCTTTTCATTCTGTTGAAATTCCTAGCAGACTCTTCAAAGATACCACAGCCATCTCCCTGTGGAGACAAACCCATGTGGTCTAGGCATTGATGTGGCCCTTTTAAAAATTATAAATAATTCTCTCTGATACATCACTTTCTGGGTTTGGAGAATTAATACAACAGAGAAAGGACAAAAAGACCTCCATGTTGTGCATACTAAGTTAGATAGCATGACCCAAATCACAGACTGGGTCCCCATAAGTTTTCTGTAAGTTTAAGAAAGAGATGTCTGGTGACAACAGGCTGTGTAGCAGGACAGCTGGTGCCCCTGTAAGTGCTGCTAAAATAGTAATTTTCAAGCTTGGCTGCACTTTAAGATCATCTGGAAAAAATGTAAAATACCACTGCCTGGGACCCACCCTTAGGAATTTTGTTTCAATTGGTCTGGAGTGGAACCTAGGCATCTGTGTCTTTTAAAAACTTGCCAAACTAATTCTCAGACCATGGTTGAGACGTCTACAATAGGATGAATTCAGGTCATACATACAAGCTAGAATTCTTTTTGTGATATTACTGTAACTACTCATCAGGTCTGGGTATAGATTTGTCTCAGTTTATACATGAGAATGTACATCAAATGATGTGTTAACTGATACTGGGAGTGGCAAAACCAACAATAACCCATTCAGGTGGCATCCACCTTAGTCTAAGGGACATTGTTCACCAGGAAAGTGACTCCATATGTTGATTGGATCTACCTGGTTTAGGTAAGTCTCCTCAATAATATCTGCAGCACTTCATTTAACATTGAATTAGGTAAAATAAATAAGATGGCTAGTTAGAAGCGACCCTACTTTGAGGCATGCATCTGATATCTCTCAGTAAATAGGTAATAGTAGAAATGTGTGCGCGCACACACACATACACAAATAATTAGCTACCAGTATGAACTAGAAGAATAATGGGTTGTGTGGAAGACTGAGGCACTGAGTTAGTTTGGAGTCTCACCCAGGAAGCCAGCAGGTTCCAAAGGACAGAGGTTCCCTAGAAATAAGTGGTTGCTGGAGCAACAGGGGGACTGCCCAGGAATGGAAAACCAGAAGGCTAGATGGCACAAATAGAGATCATTCTACTAGCAAAACAACAGACGTCAAGAGTAGAATCAGTTAGTAAATGCACTCAATGCCAAATAAATCAGTTCAAATGAAGATAGGCACAGAAGTGAGTGCAAGAATGAGAAGCAAGCAACTAAAATAAGGCAGGCTGGGCTGAACCAAAGTAGATGCAAGGCAAGAATTAGGGCCAGTTAGCCAGAATGGAGACCTGAAAGGAGGGAAATATAAGGGAAATATAAAAGAATCAATTTTATCCAACTGAAACCCAAAAGCTTGTGCAACCTGACAGGGAATGCTGCATACCCTGGTGCCCCCACAGTTCTTGCCCTCAGGGACAGCTTCTGATCCCTCTTCATGAGTGTGCTGATGAGACACCGCACCTAAAGCGGCTGAGGCCATCTTGCTCCAGGACTTGGTCCTGGTCCTTTATAAAATTGCCTGGCTCTTTGTCTTCTTCATCTTAGCCCTGTCTTATCCACCTGCTTGCTTGGTAAACACTGGTCAGTCAGTCACTTCCACTACCAAAAGATATAGAAATGACAGAGCAGGGAATCCCTGGGTGGCTCAGCGGTTTAGAGCCTAGCTTCTGCCCAGGGCGTGATCCTGGAGTCCCGGGATCGAGTCCCGCATTGGGCTCCTTGCAGGGAGCCTGCTTCTCCCTCTGCCTGTGTCTCTGCCTCTCTCTCTCTCTCTCTCTCTCTCTGTGTGTGTGTCTTTCATGAATAAATAAATAAAATCTTAAAAAAAAAAAAAAGAAATGACAGAGCACTCCCTCAGGGTCTTCATTCACAATTGCTTCAAGCTCAGTCTTTTCCACTATCACTACACAGGCTTCAACCACTTGATTTCTATTCTCCACTCTAAAAATCAGTGAAGGGATCCCTGGGTGGCGCAGCGGTTTGGCACCTGCCTTTGGCCCAGGGCACGATCCTGGAGACCCGGGATCGAATCCCACATCAGGCTCCCGGTGCATGGAGCCTGCCTCTCCCTCTGCCTATGTCTCTGCCTCTCTCCCTTTCTCTCTCTGTGACTATCATAAATAAATAAAAAATTAAAAAAAAATAAAAATAAAAATCAGTGAAATGTGGCTTATGCAAAAGCCATTATGAAACTGTCCAAGACATACTTGAAAAACTATAAATGTTTATTAAAAGACATAAAAGAAAATCTGGATAAAGACTTTCTTTCCTGCTAGAGAAGACACAATATTGCAAAGGTCCATGGAGGAACAGACAAATACGTGAATGAAACAGCAGCAAAAATCCAGAAACACATTCACGTGCCCATGGAAAGTTCATACATAATAAATGTGGCATTTCTAACCAGTGCCAGAAAGACATTACTTACAGTGTTAGGACAGTTGTTCATCTAATTGCAAGAAAGTAGTTGGATCCCTACCGTAGGCTCAGATTGGCCATTGTGGACAAACACATAGGCCTGTCCGGGGACATCTGCAAGATCATTGTGTGCTACACCAGTCTGTATTGTGTAAATGCCTACTATTGAAATGGGAAGAAAGGGGGTAAGATTAAGCCAAGATTGGAGCTTCTGTCCCTTGCAGTGTACCAAGGACTGGGTTCATTGAGGATGACCTCAGAGAACTTACAAGAGTGCTCAGAAAAAAAATACACACCTGACCAAGGGAACTGGCAGCTTTTTCCATTAAAAATATCCTTGCAATATCTAAAAATGTTGGTTTAGGTTATTTTAAGGCCTCCTTAATGATTACTATAAAAATGATATAGACCAAGGATCAGCAAACTACTACCTGTCAGCTGAATCTGGCCCTTGGCCTGTTTCTATAAATAAGTTCACTGGAATGCTGGCATGCTCATGCATTTAAGCATCACCTATGGCTGCTTTTGCACTGTAACAGCAGAGTTGAGTAGTTGCAAGAAAGACCCCAGGGCCCACAAAACCAAAAATATTTACTATCTGTCCCTTTATAGAAAAAGTTTGCCAACATCTGATAGAGACCAAATGTTTTGAGCACTAACATCATAGCAGGAAAGCGAGGTGAACTAGTGGAAAGCGCTCTGAGCTGGGGGAAAAAGAGAAGTGGTCTGGTCTCTAGAGTCAGACCTGCTCCCATCGACTCACCCACTAGGCAAGTGCAAGCTTGGCTTTAACCTCCTTGGACCTTAGTTTCTTCATTTTTAATAACAGCATTAGAATAAGATTCTCTAGACATATGTAATTCTAGAATTCTAGGTCTCAATGAATGAAAAAATGTAAAATTCATTCATGTTCTTACATTTCATTTTAAGGGATGTATCTTATTTTCAAAGCACAAAACTGTTTTTTGTAAGACTTACTGCAAAGGAAAGAAAGGAATTTAGAAGACAGAAATCCTCAAGTCTGAGCACAGATGAGAAATCAAATTGTGCCTCACATTTTCCAAGGCTTTTATTTTAACTCTTCACACACATCAGTAATCTGACTCTTTGCCATCGAGAGACAATTGCATGTATTTGCATTTTGTCTGTGTGTGAGAATTTAATTTTTTACAACCCGCTGTGTTTTTCAGGCCCTTTAACTAATAGGCTTTTATCACCTTATGATTGCCTGATTTTCTCTTAATTGCTTTATGACAATACAATTTATTTGGATCACTCCCACCCCGTGGTTTTACTTTCTAATGAGGACTTTCTGAATTTATGTGTACGACTAGGCATCAGCTCAATTTTCCAATCCCTCTTCTTCCCCAGAAGTGGAGAAATGACATTGGAGTGAGGGGAAAAAGCCATAGGAGGCCCTTCCTGCTTTCCTGTGTGGGGAAATGTCTGCACATAGAGTTTTCACTTTCCCAATAAGGCTCAGCCCCCATGCACTCTTGCTTGGAATGCCTTTTCGGTGACCCCTACGTGGCTCTTGGAGGCTTTTACACGCGTGCACACGCTGTGTACAAAGAAGACCAGCTGGCCCAAGGCCATCTGGATGTGCAAAGGCCCTCCTGGTCTGTGATTTGGACTGTATCTCCCCATACACAGTATTTATTAGGTTTTTCATTCGGGTAAGTGGAAGAACTCATCCTTTTGAAAACAACCTGAAAAAGTTCAGAACTGATTTTCACAACAGCCATTTCTTTTCCTTCAGAAATTCTACAGTTAAGGCTTCTAGCAAGCCATTTTATAAGTGTAAACACACTTCGGGTTTACTCAGCTCAGCTCAGCTCAACATGAATGCCTCAGTTCTCAGAGTGGAAGATCTACAAAAATCCCAGACAGGGAAACCTGCTAAAATGGGGGCAGCATTGGACAGGACAGATCTCACAGCCCTTTAAATACGAAGTGGATCATGATCCACTGTGTTTATAAAGTCTCTTAATGATTTGATAATAGCTACCATTTCTTGAGAGTCTACTTTGTGTCAGGTTCTTCATATACCATTTCATTAAATATTCAAGCAGATTTAATAAGATGATAAGCTTTATTCTCAGTTATGAAAAGCACTGACCAAAGGTACATAAATGATATATGGTAGAGCTAGGGTTCATGACCAATATGTTTTGACCCCAAAGCCCTGTGTTTTTCTTTCAAAGCACTTTCTCCTGTATGAGCTCATTTGATACTATAGCTCCCTTGCTAAGGTGGCAGGGTGGGCAGCCCATTCTCCCTTTTTATGATGATGAATAAGGAGGGACCCCTGGGTGGCTCAGTGGTTGAGCATCGGCCTTCAGCTCTGGTCATGATATCAGGATCCTGGGATCAAGTCCTGCATCAGGCTCCTGGCAGGGAGCCTGCTTCTCCTTCTGCCTATGTCTCTGCTTCTCTCTGTGTCTCTCATGAGTAAATACATAAAATCTTAAAAAAAAAAAAAAAAGATGAATAAGGAATAAGCGTTGTTCCCCAAGTTTCCAGGGATAGAGTCAGAAAAGGCAGGCTTCCTGATTCCTGAGCTGGTGCTTTCTCCTTAAATAGACCTTCTTTTTTTAAAACAAAAACTTGTCATCAAACTGGAAAGGTTAATGCAATGTGTGCTTGCAGACAGAGGACCTGTGTGCTCACAAATCTTCGCTCAGCGACCAACAGGAGATAGGGAGCCCCAGGACCAGTAATCAGCTCTAAGAACTTAGAATGAGGGCAGAAAACAGAGGGAGCTGCAAGAGACCTGAAAGAACACCTGGCTCGCCCACAAGGTGATGGCCAGGCAGTTGGCGGGGAGGGGTGGTGAGAAGACATTGGTTAATGCGTTGAGGCCCCAGCAATGCCGAATGGAGGACAGGAGGTGAGATCACCAAGGGCTGATGAGGGTGTCACTCTGCAGTCACTCAAGTCCCCGGTGATGACTCAGAGTGTGCAAGAAAAGGCCAACTTACATTCGATGGGCATAATTTTAAAAGTACCAGCACGTTTTAGGAAAATAATGGTAGATGGCAATTATTAAGCTCTCATCAGGTGCCTAGCACTGTTTTAAGCACTAGGCACGTGTTAGCATGTCAGGTAGCATTAAAACCCTCAGGGGACACATGAGAAGCACAGAGAAGTGACTCGGTCCAGTCTCCCTGCTAGTGAGTGACACAGCTGGGATTTGAACCCTGGCAGTTCTGTCCCACAACCTTCCCTGTAAACTGCCACTTTCTGTAAGGTCCTCATTCCACAAGGATACACACATACCCCACAGAGCCCACCTTTCTGGATAGATAAACAGTTGATTGAATCATACTTGAAATTTACGATTTTGAAATCCCACTTACAAAACTGTTGAGTCACATAGCTCATGAAATTGTTTCTGACTTCACAGAACACATCCGTGTTCTCAGCCACCAGTAAAGTCACCTCAACTTTCACCACCACAGTTATGACAGATTTACAGGAAGCAATCAAAAAGCAATATTAGGAATATGCTGGTGTACAAGCAATAAAGTCATATTGTTCTGAAAAGAAGTGAAATGTCTATTTCCTGTGAAACACATATCCCTTAATATATCCCCAGTTTGTAAATCTGCGGTTGAAGAACGGTGAAATTCAATGCCAAATACCACATTAAAACAAAACCATAATGACCAGTGTTTGGTTCCTAGAAGAAAGTGGTGCTGTTATCAGTCAGAAATGATAAATAATGCAAAGAGAAGGCTTTGAGATTCCAACCCTTCTCGTCCTAGGCTCAGATCTGAAGCAGTAACACGGGCCCCCCCGGCTGGCCCCACTGAGCCGTGGGATAATGAGACTGGCTTCCAGCCACAGCTGTGGGTTACCCCCGTCCCCGAAGCCACAAGTCACCACCGCGGCTTTTCTCCTGCCTCGAGGCAACCTTCAATTTCAGAAGGGCACAGAATCAAACAGAAAGCAATTACTGTGGCAGAACCTTGAAAAGAAACCAATAGCCAGGATCTAGAGTTTTCTACAGAAAGCCAGGATTTCCTTATTTGCAGAGAGAAACAACAAGAACAATTAAAAGTTTCAAATCATGTACAATTACTTTCAAGTCGGGTTTGGTGAAACATAAATAAATTTCCTATCAGAGCTTTAGCCCGAGTCCGGTGCTGTTTGTTTGTTTTAGGGAACTCTGCTTTCATCTTTGAGGAGGATGTCATAAAAGCACATTTCAAAAAATTACCATTGGCACCCAGTTTCCTATTTGATTACATTTTGGCACAAAGCCCCGCTGGGTAACATAGAGGCCCTATCTCGATCCCTCTGATAGGGAGAGAATCAGATGTACTACCTCCCTTTCAGCACTCTCACCCCCTACACTGGAACAATCCGAAACTGTGGAAGCTACCAGAAATGCCTGAAGTTATTATTTCAGAAAGTCGGTACTTTCCATTTCAGTTCACCTCGGGCAAATTCATCAGGCCCCCTTGAAACAGCGACACTAGATGCTCTACAAGTGAGAAGCACCAGATACCAATTACAAGCTGAGAACTAAATGCCATAATTAATGAGACACACACTTTCATCTAAAACAAGTCAAAAATGTTGCTGGATAAAGAAAAAAGTAAAGCAAAACTCCATAATTATAATAAATTGGTGTACAGCGGATAGATTTCTCCACCTATCAAGCCACAAAGTTCTGTCTTTGAGATACTAGTCGAGTGCTACAATTAACATTTAACTCCGAGGAAGGCGCTAACGTGAACAAATACCTGAGTCGATTGTATGTTGGAACCTCGGAGATTTATGCACATCAGTGGCACCCTCCCCACCCTGATTTCAAATGGATGCTTAAAATAAGAGTCTATACCTTCGTCACAATCACCATTTGGATGCAATGTCTCATGCCTATTTTCCTGACTCACAGCTTCCTGGTTTTCTTTGTTCCTTGCAGGTGAGTTGATGGCTCACTAAGGGCATTTGATATTTTTCCTACGTGCTCTTTTGTGCTTCCCCTGGAAATCTGTTAATTTCAATAAATTCCTCTTAGGAAATCAACCCTGGGTGCATTGACTCTTCATCGAGGGCAAAGTCTTCCTCTTTCATAGCCTTCTAGAATATGTGTAAAAAATATTATCAGACTCCCATCCTTGAGGGGTTTGTTTTTCATCGTCTCAGTATAGATTGGTGAGTACATACGGGGAAAGATGAGGAGGAGGAAGGGACAGAGAGAGAGAGAAAAATATGGAACCATTCTCTGATCATTTTAAAAGCTTCTGCCAGGATCAGGGCATTATGAAAAGGGGAAAATAGACCCGATAGGCGAAAGGCTTTGTGATCACAAAATGAATGTGTCAAGGTTAAAGTATTCCTCTAATCCCAGGCTGCAAGAGGAAAGCTACTGCTAATAAAGTCCTTCCATGCAGTTTTATTCAGCGGCTTGCTCTTGACAAATGGAAACAAGAGTGCAGCCTGGAGACCAATTACAAATCACTCTTCTGATTCCCCTAATCCCTTTGTTTCCATTTCTGATCAAAATAAATTTTTTCTAGACAGTAGAAGGAAAGAACTTATAAATAGTCTAAATCTTCAGCTTAGCAGAAAGACCTTGACTAGAGTTGTTCCTCCCCCTCAACCTTTTAAGCCACTTAGTGACCCCTTCCACAGATGCATCGTGACGTTAGGAAGCACTTGCTCCCGAGTAAAGTCAAGGCAGCAATGTGAAGACAGAAATGTCTGTATCTTCAGTGGGACCAGTGAGGTCACTAAAGGACCCAATACCTAAAAACAAGACCTTGCCTAAATACCTGTTTAACCATGAACACACCCGGAGGAGACCATCCATTACTGTTACTATTTCCAGTTAGGAGGATGACGATAGCTAACATCTACTCAGTACTTCTAATGATCTGTGCCCTGTGCTAAGCACTTTATACTTACTCTCATGGTAGCCCTATGGGGACAAGTGTCCTACAGTACCGCTCAGAGAGGAACAAGCTTGAAGATAACCAGCCTGGGGTCATGACCAGCACGTGGTGGAGTACAGACTGGAGATCCAGGACAATGTATTGTAAGGCCTAAAATTTCAAGAGCTGCCTTAATGTATTTGAGCCTCTTAAGGGGCCCAAGGGCCTAAATATGATACCCCTTGCCCTCACCAGATATGTCCCAGCCCATGACCTGGTAGGAAAGTCTTCCCAACTGGCTAGTTTCCCTATTTGCAGGACCAGCCACACCCTACCTGGTCCTCAACCTAATGGGTTTTACCACCCTACCAGCTTGCAAATTTACTCAAACAGGCCAATGACATCCTCCCATGGGAATCAGGGGGCACCTCACCTTCTTGTTACCACAAAGCCTGCCTTCCATAGCCGCTTCTGGTTCACTCTGCTCCCAAGGGCAACTGTTATCTGGTCCTGTATGGCACGCAGTGTCCTTCTCCCCCAAGCTGTGAGTATGTGTGACTAATGAGGAGGTGGTCAGAACAGGCAAGTGACTCAAATCCCTGAACCTTTAAACACTGCCTATACTGTATCTTTCAGCCAGAAAGAAGGGGGGGGTGTCTACTCAACAGGAGGGTTCTCTCACAGCAAGCTTGACCTCTCTTTCCACCAGTGTGCTGTCTCCCTCACCCCTACCCTGCTACCACAATGGTGTTGCTTAGGGACAGAGTCAGTACCTAAGAGGCAAAGAGGCCCCCAGGAGAGCTGTTGTGTGGCTGGTAGTTCTGGTTGTGATGAGAGCTGGGACTATCAAGCTAGTGGCCAAAAGCTCTGAACCGAATGCGTCATGAGGTCAGATGCTATTTTCGAATAAACAAGGTCATTTCTCTAAGCAGATCTATCACCAAACTGGAGGATCCACAATGAGTGAACCTCCCTTCATCTTATCAGGAGAAAGAAACCACCACAATATAGAGCATGATTCTCACCAGGTGAGCCTTAAATTTTAACCCATGTAGGTGACCTGAAGACTTAACAGTTGAGTTGAGCTCGAAGTGTGTCCTAGACTATATACCTGGGAACAAAGCCAAGACTTGGAAAGTCACATATTGAAGAGAACATGATCTAAGTCCAAGCCTTTGCTTGAGCATTTGTTGGCTAAGTGAACTGATAGTTATTTAATGTTTCCGAGTTTCAGTAACTTCAGCTGTCAGGCAGATGTTATAAAGATTGAGTAGGATAATAAACAGCAAGAACATAGCACATAGTGAGGACACAGTAAAGGGAGGAAAGGAGGTTGCTTCCCTCTTCCGGGGGCTTCAGTCTACATTTAACCTAATACTCTGCCCTTGGCTGAATCGACACCCAGACAAAGAATCAGTGTTAATATGTGGGAGTGGTCAAGTTCTAAGATTCAAATGGGTTCAAAGTCTGAAGAGGTAAATCTCTCCCTCTTACAAGTTTTGGCCAATGTCTGTCTCATAACACCCCTTTTTCTAAAATTAAACTAGGGCCAAAGGAGTTTTCTGGTTTTATTTTGTGATGATCTCTGTTTGTAGTGGTTGCTATTTAATTTGTATTTGATGGGTTCTATCTGTGTTTATTATTTTGGAAGAGGGATTATTTGTTTCAGATTGAAAGACAGCCCAAACTTTTTGAAGGATGGAGGTCCTATAGCAGCATATTAAGGGATAATTTGCATATCTTAGCATGCTTTGCTACCTTTTAAATAATGGTGTAGCCTTGAGCAAATCCCCACTTTCTCAGCCCTCAATTTTCTCAACTATTGGGTTAGATATGCTGTAAACTCAATGCTTGTGAGCTATTTATCGTATTTCTATCTCAAGTTTATATGAAATGCTTCAGTATAGTGTTACAAGGTGGATTTAGAGTATTTAATTTCTAAGAGCTGGAGATCCTGCTTATGAATTTTTTACCTTTAATTACTTGTCAATTACCAAGGGTCAAAATTCCCCCACCTATTCCCATTCTCCACCTCCATGGGACTTCAACTCACCTTACTAAATTCAAGTTAATGACATAGTTGCTGAATCTCTCATCTTGCCCAGACTCTTGATGAAAACTGTAATTCCTCTGGAAGGACAGTTCAGTTGGTTGCTTTCTCTTGATAGCATTAGGGAAGTCTGAAGTGTTTGGAGACCATTTAAACTTTCATGGTGGTAGCAGAGACTAGCACAGTCTTTCTATCTGTGCTTTGGGATAACGTAGGCACTATCGGTGACTCACCCCAGCAGCTCTGAGCAACCTACCCTCTTAAGCCAAATCAGGACCAGGACATTTCCTCAGAGCAGGGTGTGCCTCAACAACAAGAGTAGGTGATGTGACTACCTCTGAAAGAACCCCCAAGCAGAAAGCATGGATTTCCGGCTTCTATCATTTCTCTGAATCTTTCTCTTCACATCACTTAGGGGAACCAGAACTGTTTTCTTTTTTTAAGGTTTTATTTATTTATTCATGACAGACACAGGGAAAGGCAGAGACTTAGGCAGAGGGAGAAGCAGGTTCCCTGTGGGGAGCCCAATGCAGGACTCAATTCCAGGACCTTGGGATCAAGACCTGAGCCAAAGGCAGATGCTCAACTGCTGAGCCACGCAGGTGTCCCCAGAACTATTTTTTCTTTAAGCAGAATGCTCCCTGGGGTTCTGTACCCTCCCCTATTCTCTCTTATAATCATGTCCCTTCCACGCTGCAGCCACTGAACTAGAACACACCATCAATTCAGGTGTACAAACTGTTTACACAACAAGGTGAGGGAATCTCAAAGTACAGGTGACATAGAGATTAGGTGAGTTACAAGCACAAAGCCTAACATTACTCAATTAGCTTGGCAGAGGTTTAAAGCATTTGGTTCCACTCAACAAACATTAAACAGCTCCTTGGTCTCCCCGTTTCCTTCTCCGAATTGTCACTCCCCCACCCCATCTCATACCCTAGTCTTTTGTATTTTGTACTATCCTGTCTTTATTCTTGCTAAGATTTTTAGTCTTTCATCCAAAGCCTTCCTGGAAAAACAAGGGCATATTTTATCTGGACAATACATCAGTCCACTTGATTTCAGAGCAAATCCTTCTTCTAGAAACCTCATGGACTTGACTCTCCCTTCTGAAATGGCCCATAAGTCTCTCATTCACTGGGATTCAGGATAACCTCATTATCTCTCTCAAGCTTTATCTCAGTCTTGGTCATCTTGGATCTTCTCAGCTTACTCTGTTTACTCTTTTTCTTATTCCATGGTCCTCTGAAAAGGCTCCAGTTTCCACCTGTACATTAGCAGATGGCCCTCTGTTTCCATGTGTACAAGTTATTAATAGCATTTGATAGCTGCACCTAGTATGTCCTAGTAAGCCTGGGCATCTCATGGCCTTTATACACTTGGACCTCCACACATCTCAGCTTCCCATCAATCTGGGCCCCCTGAAGACTTCTGAAGAAGTATAGATTTAGAGTTTTACTCCAGAATTCAGAGGAGGAATAAAATACCTAATTCTACCACAAAATTTAAAGAACAGGAAAAAATTCCATCCATTCGTTTATTCACTCCTTCACTTTTACCTACAAGCATCATTCATTCCTTCAGCTCTCTGCATGATCCATGCTAGGTCATGAAAAAACAAAGGTGCCCAGCAACTCAAGTCCAGCAGAGGAAACAGACAGGCTTTGGGTTCAACCGTGTGTGGTAAATGTCCTATGGAGGGAGGAGCAGTGTGCTCCCAGGGGGGAAAACAAAGAATTCTGTCTACAAGGGACCTTTTGAGAGGATCTTAGAAAAAAAAGAAAGAAAGAAAGAAAGAAAGAAAGAAAGAAAGAAAGAAAGAAAGAAAGAAAGAAAGAAGAAAGAAAGAAAGAAAGAAAGAAAGAAAGAAAGAAAGAAAGAAAGAAAGACAAAATATATAAGCGTGTAATAACTTATGGGGGGAGGGGATGGAAGTCAAAATTTTTTTCTTTTTATTCTTTCCTTAAAAAGTGTCCCAAATATCCACCTGCATTACTTTGTAGTTAAGGGTCGGGGGGAGACATTGTTTGCAAAGTAAGATTAAAGTCAACCCGAGGTCATCCATTAATGCCAAGGGAAAGAGGCTGGCTTTTGGACTCCACTCTATATAATCTCTTTACATCTCTCAATAATATCATTCATTTATTTATCCTTTCCTTTACTCATCCATTTTATGTCCATGGCTAATTCAGTTAATGTTTGCTGAATATGCTTGTGCTTTTCTCCATTTCCCTGATTCTCTCAGAGTTGGGAGAGGCAATACGACTGTGAACAGAAATTAGACATTGTGTCCAAGGTGAGGCACTTAAAGCCAAAATGCCTTCTCCCTTTCTCACCCAGCAACTGTGGAAGCCATGTGTGGAGAGAACAGAACATGAAGTGACAGGAACCTGGATTCCTAAGTCTCTTGGTGGAGGTGAGACCCTGCCAGATAGTGCTGGACTTGGTGTGAATGAGAAACAGACTTTCACTGTGGTGAGCCCCTGAAATTTGGGGATTCATTTGTTTACACAGCATGGTCTAGCCTAACCTGACTAATGTGATTAGTCTATCTCCGCTCCCTTCAGAATATAAAGTGTATTTTTGTAAAAATGTGGTGAGGCTAGTACCTTGAAAAGATATCAAACTCTTCTTCCATCTTTACCTTCTTACTACATTTCTTTCACTCCTTTTCTATTTAGATGGGTTTGAGTTTGTTGTTCTCACCAAGTCAGTCAACTAAGACACATGTGTTAATTTACTTGTGCAAAATACTTGTTGGCCTACCAATATGTACCCCACCCTGAAGTACTGGCTCCAGGTGAAAACATAACAAAGATCTTTTAGGCCAATTCATTCTGCCTAAATGAGCCTAGGGTCCCTGCATGCTGTGGAGTCTTATTCCTTGAGCCTCCCTCAACTGAGAAGTCTCATGGGTGAAGACTCTGGAATGCAGATTCAGCCCCAGAAAACACTACTGAAGGTGTGCCCATGTGTGACAGGTCAGAGACAGTAGGTGACAAAATTTTGCACTCATGCCCATTCTCTGCTCCTGACCCATCCTATTCCATGAACTGCACTAAAATTCCCTTAAGCTAATTGAAATGCTATGAGAATCTCTATTGGTATTTAGATTCAAATGCTGCATAGTTTCTCTGTTTGTATTTTCTTTATCCACATTTTTCATAGGTATAATATGCATAGGTATGTATATATGCAAATACATTTTACCAAAAAATTGTGGTTAAAGAATAAGTTAAATCACCTCATCAATCTTGCTATAAATAGTTTACTGCAATGTTGCAGGACTTTTTCAGATAACATGTATCACACTTGTTAACATAACATCAAGACTTAACCTCTGAGTTTAAATACTTTATTTGCCTTGAAGCAGCCATAATAAGTTATATCACATAATTAACTACTTATCACTAATTAAGGAATCATCTTTCCCATTTCACCTGCTCCTGCCCAGTTTCCAAAATGACCTGGTGCTTACAGCTCAAGGAGAAAGTAATTCATGGCCATAAATATATGACAAACTATTCATGAGCCACTCCGCTCCTTAAAGATACTGTTTTTTCTCCAATGAAAAGTTATTTAGGGGCACACAGCTCATTTGATTAAGCCTCACTCTTGATTTCAGGTCAGGTCATGATCTCAGGATCATGAGATCAAACCCTGCATGGGGCCCTGCACTGGGTATAGAGACTGCTCAAGATTCTGTTTCTAAAAAGATTCATTCTATTTCTCCCTCTCCCTCTGCCTCTCGCCCCACACCCCTCCAAACACACCCCCACCCACCCACCACTCCTAAAAAAAAAAGGCTATTTAAATCAAGGGAAAACTGACAAACGCTTCCCTCATATATTTAACTAATGTTATACAGGTTTCTCATTTTGTTCATTTTGGCCATTAGTTTCCTTTTAAAGTGCATTAGTTTCTATAGAAACAAGAATGTCATTAATTTGGGAAAAGCTTAGAAATGTCCAGACAAAATGTAGTATACAGTAAATGACTGCAATGTTTTGAAATGTGTCTCCTGGTTTGGTTTGGGAAATCAAAGGCTTTCTAGACGGTAACTGTGGCTACTACATCTCTGATATAAACTTATTTGAGAGATTATACACTCACATTTGGGCCTATCCCTATTTTATATGATAAAATATTTCCTCAGAACTAGCCCTTCCTTAAAGTTTGCTACATCGTTTGATTATTTTGGGGAAAAATGGCAGCTGAATTAAAGGAACTGTTTACTCCCACAGCAAAATGCAACTGTTGGTATTCTGGCCTCACCTGTGTTTGTTTTATTAGCTTCAAAACATTTTTTTAAAGATTCACTGAGGGGCGCCTGGGTGGCTCAGTCAGTTAAGCATCTGACTCTTGATTTTGGCTCAGGTCTTGATCTCAGGGTCCTGAGTTCAAGCTTTGCCTTGAACTCCATGCTAGGTGTGAAACCTACTTTAAATAAATAAATAAATAAATAAATAAATAAATAAATAAATATCCACTGAGATTCAGGCTGTCAGAGATGAGAAGGACAAGAATATAGATGAGAGAATACAGACATATCATGAGCAACTGTATCTCTTCATGGTTTCTGAGCAAAATGAAACCAACACCTCCCATCTAATCTTTAGTGTGATGAGAATTCCCCAAAGCTTAGACCCAGGGTGTCTTTGGCTCTGAAGTAAATTCCCTTAGCTAACCTGAAGCAGAAGACCCTGTACTATTCTAAATGATTATTTATGTGCAATCTGTCTTTATTACTGATTGCTAGTGAAGATTATAATTTACTCTTTCATTTGTCAACCATTTACCAAGTGCTTGCTGTATATCAGGCACTGTTCTAGGTGCTGGGAATATAGTAGCAAATAAATGAGATAAAAATCACCACCCCACAGAGCTTACATCAGTGCATAGATACACCTGAGTAAAATAAGTAAAAGAAAATATATGATATATTAGGAAGTGATAATTGCTACTGATGAAAATAAAGAAAGGAAAGTGTTAATAGAGCGTTGAAGGGGAGGGTGGAACTTTAGATAGGATGGTCAGGGTCTTTATCTCCATTATGTAACATCCTTCTGGGTTAAAAGGTTATTTAGCATTTGCATCCAGAAGGACCTCTATAGACATATTCATACAGACATATCTACTTCACATAAATTGATGACTTTCTTTAGTTTTGATTTTCTAATTTTTCTAGTTTTGATTATTTTTGAAATGTAAATATAACAAAGATATTTCCAGGGACACCTGGGTGGCTCAGCAGTTGAGCGTCTACCTTTGGCTTAGGTCATGATCCTGGGATCGGGTCCTGCATCGGGCTCCCTGCAGGGAGCCTGCTTCTCCCTCTGCCTGTGTCTCTGCCTCTCTCTGTGTCTCTCATGAATAAATAAATAAAATATTTTTTAAAAAGATATTTTCAATCTTCATTGAAATTTCAGTGTGGTATTGCTATGTAATCATTTACTTGTTTTACAAATACTTAATGAACACCTACTATGTAGCAGGTATCATTACAATATATTGGTGAGGATACTTTTAGTAGCATATAAAAATAAAAATGACTTAAAATAGCTTAAAGGAAATGCTTTGGCTCATGTAACTGAAAAGTACAGAGACAAGGTTATTTTTTGGCTCAGCTTAATCCGGTGGCTCAACAATATCAAACAAGGAGCCTATTTTCTTACCATCTATTTTTCTGTTCTGCTTTCTGTGGTTTCTGCATCATTCCACCCAAGATGCTGCCAGCAGCTCCCACAGAGTGTTTCTTTGCCCCGTAATTCCCAGCAAAATGCTGAGACGCATTGTGATTGGAGCAGCATGGGTCACATGCACACTTTTAAGGCAATGCTGTGACCAGTGGAGGAATGCAACTATTGGCTTAGCCCAGTTCATACAAATCACCCCTAGAATCATAGTTGTAAACAGCTTCTTCAGAACTATGTGATTAAAAATGGAAAATTAGTCCTATTGAGAAGGGTGACTTTGGGAATAAATGCCAAGAATAGCAGTGTTCACTGTGTCTGAATTCAGAATTTAAAGATGAATGAAATTGGCACAGTTCTTGCCTTCAAATAATTTTCCAATTTATGTGCATGTTGGCCTTTTCATTATTCTCATTCATTTTTGAACCCAGCAAAAATATAATTTGAGATGAGGAATAGATATTTGATAAGTTCATAAATAAGAATACATGTATGTAATGTGTCTTCTTGTCTAGGATCTAGCATATGTATGCATTTACCTCCATATGACCTGGTTGCCTGAAGCCTATGCTGTGTGGAAGTCAGAAAGCAATGCACCATCATCAGGGAAATGCAAATCATAACCACACTGAAATATTACTTCACATTTCCTAGAATGGCTATTTTCAAAAAGATAAGAAAAACAAGTGCTGGCAAGGATGTGGAGAAAAAGGAATTTTTGTACACTGTTAGTGGGAATGTAAATTGGTGCAGTGACTATGGAAAACAGTATGGAGGGTTCCTCTAAAATTAAAAAAACAGAACTACCATATGATCCAGTAATTCCATTTCTGGGTACGGATTTTACCCAAAACAAAACAAAAAATGACTTCAAAAGATAATGTGCACACCATGTTCACTAAGCATTATTTACAATAGCCGAGATACACACACACACACACACACACACACACACACACATACACACACTGGACTGTTATTCTTTCATTTTAAAAAAAGACATTTTTGCCATTTGTGACAATGTAAATGCATCTCAAGTGCATTGTGCTATGTGAAATAAGTGAGACAGAGAAGCTCAAATACCACCTGATCTCACTTAAATGTGGAATCTAAAATCAAATCAAAACAAAACAAAACAGAACCAAGCTCAAAGATATAAAGAGCACATTGGTGGTCACTAGAGGGAGTAGGTGTGGTGAGAGAAATGGGTGAAGGAAGCCAAAGGTCCAAATTTACAGTTATAAAAGAAATAAGTCATGGTAATGTAATGTATATAGCAAAGTGACTGCAGATAATAATGCTGTATGGCATATTGAATAGGAGAGTAGATCTTGGTTGCAAACAGTGAAACTGGGGACATCAGACAGAGGAGTCCTGTGGAGAATCCCAGGACAGCATGGGTAGCTGTGTTATGTCCCCAGTGATGAATACAATGACATTGCCTCAGTGGCCTTGCAGCAAATGTGGAGCAACTTAGATTAATCTATTAGTTTTATTGTTATTTATGGAATGGACCTCAAAACCCACAACTGGTTGCCCAACCTAAAAAAAAATTTACCTCCTGCTACTCCATAAATAATCACTACCCATGTGAAACTAAACAGGAAATGAAAACACTTGGTTCATCCCTGGAGAGATGCCACAGACGTGCATTGTCAGAGCTGCCGTTACAACATGGATCACTGACTCATGGCCAGGTGCCCTGGTTGATTACCATGCCCTCGGGGACAGAAATAAGGTACAGTACCTGACTACGATCTGACTTTTCACACTTAACAAGCTGAATAGAATCTGTGTGGGAGGTAAACTATTGTCTCTGAACAACTTTCAGCATCCTATCTGATGTCTGCTTTAGTTCTGTATCGTGTTTTCAAAGCAGAACATTGTTTTTAGCCTGGATTTGGTGGGAATCTGTTCCCACTAAATCATGGGCCAATTTTTCCTCCTACAGGTATATTCTTTGATATATCAGTGAATATATTTGTCTTGTGCAAAACCCTATTTAGATTTGATAATTTCTTCTCCCCTCCTAGTTCCCTTTCAAATAATAACCTGGGTATTCTGTGTTGTCTATGTGCCAGATCCTGTCCTAAGATATTTGTGGGGACTGTCTTGTTTCATTCTTACTAAAGCTCTAGTGACCAAGTGCTATAACCCTAATTTTTCCAATGAGGGAACTAAGTTTGAGAGTTTACATGACTTGCCCAATGTCACTTCACTAAGAAATATTTACTTTGAGGTCTTTGTAACTTAAAATCTGCAAAATTGGGAGAATGGTGTACTTTCTAAAGGCTGCCAAGCACAGAATCACTGTTTCTTTAGTGTACTTCTAAGACATGGAGTTTACTGAGGTGAGTGGAACTATGTCGACTCATCCCCACCTGCTATTCTACGACCTATTGGGTGCCACCAATACCTCATATTGTCCTATTTAAACTGTGGGCCCAGACATCCAGTGGGTGAGTAGAGAGTCTCACACAGGAGAACAAGCCAGCTGTGTTGTTTGCTACATGCCCTCTTGGTGGCTACTCTGTTTAGAATTGGTCAGTATAATACTTGGCTGGTGACTCTGACCTAGAACTTTGAGTTCTAACTGCCCACCTGAGGAATTCCTGGCTCCTAGAAATAATTTAGGATGTCTAGAAAGTGTGAGGTCCACAATGTATAATGCCATGTGTTGGAGTAAACACCTCATACGTGGACTATTACAAACTATGAACTTTGCTCAAGTTCTCCTTCATTTCATATTCAGGGGTATTGAAGCCAGGCTTACTCCTGTCTTTGCCTTTTTATTGTCCAGCTTGTCTAATGTAATGTATCATTATAAATAAATAATGATAAATAATCATCAATAAGTCTATGCATTTCCAGGAGATTTTATACATCCAGCCAAAAACAATGAGGTAAATTATTGTGTGGCATCATAATAATGTAGCCACAATATGTGGTTGAGTGAAAAAAAGTTAATACAGAACAGTAGGTAAAGTCAATTCCCATTTCAAAAACTGTGTGTGTGTGTATGAATAGGAAATATTAGGAATAGGAAAAAATAACTGGAAATATTTATAATACTGACTGCTATGTGTCTCTATGTAGTTTTTCCAAAGTATTGTGTCCATATTACTTCCTTTTAAGCATCACATTTACAACCTGAAACAAAAACAGGTCTCTAAGTTTATAATTTATAACCACTAGTTCTCCAGATTCTGGATGTTAGCTTTAAAAATCTGTAGTTTGTTGAAGTTGAGTTCTGCTTTTTTTTCTTTCTTTTGGTGTCATCACTGTTTTCAAACTTTCTGTAATTCTGAGAAATTCTTTCAATTCTGAAGAGAAAGAAAAAAAAAAAAAAAGAATAAGCCAGGAGATCCTCTTGGTGTGGTGGAACTATTTTAACAGACAGATGTATAAAAAGATGAGCAAGGCATTTGGCTTCAGGCCACATGGCTGCTTGGGAGCTCCAAGGTACTTTCCTATTCTAGACCACTCAAGGGCAGAATTACAGTGGGCCTGGAGTGACTCAGCAATGGGGCAGGGTTGGAGTGGAGTGAAGGAGACAGTATGATGGGATTGAGGACAGGTTTGGGTCTAGGCTGTGTTCTGAATATAGAAGTGAATGTAGGCTTCAGTGCACAGATCACATACACGCAGGATCAAGTGATTTAGACTTCTTCAGATTGAATACCAGACCAACAACTATCAAAATTCCAAAAACACTTCACGTAAAGAGTTTCAGCACTGTATATGATAGCTTGATCTTTTTAGAAAAACTAGAAAATCACTGGAGTCTTTTGGAAATACTATATATGAAATAAATATAGTATAATTTGCTTTTGATTCATATTAGCACATGACTACTCAATTCAACAAATATTTCTTGAGTACCACATGCCAGGCTCTGTGCAAAGCAGTGAACAAAATAGACAAGGCACCTGTCCTCATAGGACTTATAGTTTGGATGCATGCTGATGTCTGTAGTATCACTTAAAATATTGTTAGCCCCAATTCAAATGTGCTGTAAGTGTAAAATGCATACTGGATTTCAAATACTGGGTATAAAAAAAGTTAAATATCTCAATTTTTTCCATCAATAACATGTTGCAATGATAGTAGTTTGAATATATCAAGGAAATATATTAGGGAAATAAATATATTAAAATTAACTTCACCTGTTTCTCTATACTACCTTAATATGGCTCCTAGAAAATTTTAAATTATATATTCAGCTTACGTTATATTTTCATTGGATAGTGCTAGAAAGGCTTCTCAAACCTCCCTTTGCTCATAATTATATAAAAAGCTTAAAAATACAGATTTCCAGGTCTACCTCCTTTCCCCTGGAGATTCTCTTAGCCTGGGCAGGGGCTCTGGTGCTGGCATTTCTTTTTAAAGCTCCCAAAACACAATGGGCCATTGTTCCAGGGCCTGTGAAGAGTCACAGTAAGGCTCTGCACTAGCCATCTGCAACATATCCTCCAATCACTTTCTGAGGGTCCTCTTAACTTTTAAGATATGTCCACAAATTGAGATACCTGTCTTCCGGAGGTGGAGCTCAATTCCGCTCCTTTTCTGTGTGAAGTCTTAATGACTGACTGCTAGCAAATCAACTGTGGCAGAAGTAACCTTATGTGGCTTCCAAACTAGGACACAAAAGGCACTCTTTCTCTCATCATCCCAGCAGAAGCCAGCTGCCATGTTGTGAAGGCACTCAAGCAGCCCCACAGAGAGGGACACAGAGTAAAGAACTCAGGCCTTCTGCCAAGAGCCAGTAGGAGCTTACTAGCTGTGTGAGCAAACCACCTCTATGGAGATCATCCCAGTCGAACTGGAGATGACTGCGGCCCTGACCAACATCTTGACCAAGCTCCTGAGAAACTCTGAGTCAGAGCTGCCCTGCTAAATGACTCCCAAATTTTTGCCCGATAGAGACTGTTTGAGATATTAACATTTCTCGTTTCCAGTTGCTAAGTTATAGGGTAATTTTAATGTAGTGTCAATGCAATGTGGCACTTGGTCTCCCTGTTCCTGACCATGGCCTCCCTGAGACCACCTGCCAATGGTGAGTTGCCTGAGCAGCTCAGAACTAATAATGAGAGTGCTGTAAAGCTCCCCCTGTCAAGGCAAGGGCCCAGTGACCACAGACAACCATGCTGTTACAATGATCTGAGCACTAGGCCGGCATCCAGAGAGAAGCCTAACTGCTGGCCTCAGAGATCACCCAGCCCAGCTCCCTGGGAGCTGCACCCTAGGCTGCAGCTCTGATGCCTTGCTGGTGGTTATATGGCACAGCACCCGGTAAAAATGCACCAGGACAATTTTACATGTCCTCTGACCTTTGCTACAGGCATGGAATCTGCCTCCATCCTCCTCCCCAACCTGATTTCACTCTCCTCAGCCTCCATCCTAAAACAAAGTTCACCTTCAAAAACAGGGCTGCTTAGAAACACGCACACACATCTGTACACATTTTGACTCCTGATTGCAGTCTCCTCCCCTTGACATTTCTCACTTCCGCCAATGTCCTCAGACCCACAGCTGCACTAGCCTATGATGATGATTTTATCCTCACTTTTGGTATTAGTATACATCATTTGCCTTTGCCTCCCCAAACACAGTCCCACCGTCTACCTCTCCTACATTTCCTGACACACAGTCCTCAGGAAGAAATCCTACAATGCACACTTCTACATGGGGGAAGCAGTGAGGAAAGCATTATGGCAGTCTTGGTCAATTATAAAAACAACTATTGTAGATTCCTGGTCTTGGCCAAGAAATTCTGCTCTAGTTGGTTTGGCAATAATAACAGAAGGGTAATAATGCTTAACTTTCTTTTTTGACACCATTATTTTAAGTTAAATTCTTTCAACTTGAAGTTCTTTAAGATTTATAAGGTAAGAAGTTAGTTTCAACTCACTGGATCCCCCAAGTTGTTCTAAAATGAACACCTAAGTGTCAACATCAATCAAATGCTTCATGCTTTTTTTTTTCCAGTGCAAAAATGGAAACAAAGATTACCTTATTCCTAAAGGGTTTTTTCCCTCCATACTTTTGCCTGGCTTGAAATCAGACTCGTGTTCTGAGCAAAAAGGAGCAATTAAGTACAGACTTCTATTTTAACAGGATGTATTTAAGTCAGCCAGGAGCATTCTCCCTGCATTAAGTCAAAAGGTCTTAATCAGAAAATCAGAAAAACTGATTTATAGTCTTGACACACGTGTCACTTATTGTTATGAGGGGCTATCCATGTAAGTGTATGATATTTCAGCTTTGCATAAATAACTTCTCCATTGTTTCTGACTATGAGTACTTAGGTTCGAATGCAAGGGCATCTGACCCCAAGCTGCTTGTGTCAGAGTCTTCCACTTTGCAGTCAAAGGTGAATTCACATTTCTTTCCCCAACACACACACTTTTTTAGTGCTCTACCCTGCACCTCTCCAGGACTCTCTTCCAACCCCAAAGAGATAATGCATGTATTTCAAAAGATTCCTTGTTAGTGAGATGATAACTGAAGGCCCACCTACTCTCATTTTGGGCTACTAGGCTTCACTTTTAATGACAAAGGAGAAGTCCGCTAATGATGTTTACCCATCTCAGCCTGTGTTTGACTAATGTTTGAAAGGGGTTTTGTTATCATAAGACATTCCTGAACAATCACTCTCTTGGAACATCAAGCACACAGAAGGAGAGGTGAGGGTCAGGATGGGGGAGGAGGATCTGAAAGAAAGGCTTCTGGTTCAATCCTCCCCGCTTGTTCAGCACCATCTAGTGGGGGATTCCAATGTGACTCCAGGAATGAGAAAGCTCAGTGTTGTCCTATGCATAGGCGAGGAAGAGGATCTCATATCCATCCTCTCAGATGACATGCAGTCACCCACCGTTTGTCTTCTGTGGATTACACACATTTTGAATTATACACAGTACATATTCAATCTTACTGTTTAATCTTACATTGTCTCCCAACTTGAGATATTTGACTCCTTAACCTGATATGTGGGCAGGGAAGGCAAATAATATTAATACAATCAAAGCAAGCAGTGCCTGGGAAAAGATCGCAGAGCATTCCAAAGATAGATAAAATAGAATGCTGCTCTAATGTGGCTTCTTATTATAGTTGCATTATCTTTAAAATTATATTGTTATAAAATAAACGGATATGTCTGTATAAGTAAATTGTCTAGATAATTGAAATTTGAACCACCATAATGTTTAGTATTATTGCTTTCAGAGGACTACTGAAGAAAACTTCATGTGTACCTCATTTACTAGATAGAATTCTCAGGTGATATGTGGGACTATCTGTTCCCACATGAAATGGCCCCCATTACTGTTAAATTATTGTGCCCTCTTTCCATAGCTTTTCTTCCTTCTCTCTTCCATCCACTGTAAATCTACCTTCTTGTAGCACCCTGATGCCCTCCATTTCTTAATTGTTTACTTCTTTTAAACTTAATGGTAGGCAAACATATAACTAAATTATGTAGAAACAGGTCTATATTAAGAAAGAAACCCTCTTTCTGAGTAAAACATACCTGTTTTAATTAATAGTTTATGACAATATTTTTGATTTTCCTTTCCCACTTCATCCTGAGAGGTCTTCCAGAAAACGGTTGTGGCTGAATAAGTCACTGTCAAATAAGTTAAGTGTGGTAGATTTTTTATATACTGTTGATTAAAGGACATTCACCAATGTGTTCACATGAAAAAATATAGAAAAGGTCCAATTCAATTGGTACAACAATCTAAGGAAATACATATTGGATACTCCCAACAGTCCTGTCATGCAAATTCCTTTCGTGACTAATATTTTGTTTCCTTTTTGAAATCAAGCAGGTGTAAATGAGAGCTAACTGGATGTTCTTTACTTTCTACTCAGTCTCAGATTCCCTTGATAGGACAGTGTGGCAGGTGATCCGAGCTAACAAGATAGTTACTTATCCATGATAATCTAATCCAGTTCTAGGATGACAAATGGCCCCCCAGAAGGTGATAATAGTTGTATGGCATCTCTACTTATAGGTTAGAACCTTGGTTAAGGCATGATATCAGGAGACTAAGATCATGAATGGGATTCCCCTCCCTGGGACAGATCCCCTTCTGTGGGGTCTGATGTTTCCATCACTTGGAGAGTTCTTTTTAAGAAACCGAACACAACATTACAATTAGGTAAGAAAGTAAATATTTAAGAATAATTTCAAAGAGGTCATAAATACCATACACGTCACAAAATCCAGATTAATAGTGTTTTTTATTAGCTACTTGACACTTCTACAATATTTTTTCTACTCTTTTATAGCTGCATACTCTTTGATTGCCTCCTTGAATAACAATTTTGTTGTATGATTTTCTTAACAACAATGAAATATAGTCATTCTTCCTGCAGGATTGGAGCTTTTGGCTTCGTAAAAAATTAGATCAATGAGAATAAAGATGTCTTCAATGAATGGAAATGTGGAATCTCTACCTGTGGATGAGCTTTTCCATCTGAAGGAATAAACCAAGAGAACATCAGTTAATGTGGAAAGATCCAGCTGGGCTTATTTTGGAAACGGCTTTGGTATCTTCAGTGAAAGGAGGCAGCATAGCCCAGTGTTTAGGAGCTTGGTTTACTTACAACCATGTGACTTTGGCAAGTAACAATGTCTCTGCACCGAGATTTACTAATACCCAACTCATAAAATTGCTCAGAGGATTAACAGAGAAAGGTTATGTAATATATTTAGTACAGTGCTTGTTTTGTTGTTGGTTAGCTTTGCTTCTGAATTGTTTTTGCCTTAAACTAAAGGCAAAATTTTATTTTTAAGTAAAAATAAATATAAAAAGTGCCCCAAGTGATGCTGATCCACAGCCAACATTGAAAACTACCAGACCACACTTGTACCAAAAATTCAGTTATTTTGATGAGAGATGCCTTGGAGGTGAGGTGAGAAAGAAAAAGTGAAATAATTCCTTGTATAGTGAAGAAAGAATGCGTTCATTTAAAACCAGCTTTGCTGTCACAAAAATGATGGTTTGAAAGACTTGTTTAGTCATGTTTCCAAATCTTAAAAAAAAATGTTTTTTAAAAAAGTTCTTTAGATCAGCAATCTTGAAATCATGTCAAATGTATCCGGAATTTGCCAAATTTCTAGTGCTCCAAAGTTAAAGTTTTTCACTATGAAATGTATCCTAAGGGGCCTTGAATGTGATGCAGCATCCAGTGCTTTGTTTTCTCTGTAGGATAGGCTTGGGTTTCAGACATATTTATGTTTGGGTCTGAGTTTTGCCATTCACTCTACATGTGACTTTGGGAAAATTATTAACCTCTCTAAAGTAGTTCACTTTTTTAAAAATTATTTATTTGAGAGAAAGAGAGAGAGTAAACGCATAGGGACGTGTGGAACAGAGGGAGTGAATCTTCAAACACATTCCCACTGAGCCTGGAGCCTGAATGCTGGGCTCAGTCTCACAACCCATGAGATCATGAACTGAGCCAAAACCAAGAGTTGGATGCTTAATCAACTGAACCATCCAGGCACCCCAAGGTTGTTTACTTTTTGATAAAATAAGAACATTAATTGGGTCTACCACCTATCTTTGCTACTAGCCCTGAATGAGATGGATGTCATGCTTTTAGCACAGTTCTGACACATTCTTAGCACTTAATATAAGTTAGCTATTATTATTTTTATTATTCTTATTTGTTTGAGAGTGTAAAGTTTTTATTTTGGTTTGTATGGAAACACAGAAGATCTCAAATAGCCAAAGCAACCTTGAAAATGAAAAATAAAGCTAGAGGTATCACAATCCTAGATTTCAAGTTATATTACAAAGCTGGAGTAATCAAAACAATATGGTGCAGGCACAAAAATGGACACATAGGTCAATGAAACATAATAGAGAGCCCAGAAATAATTGTAATATAATAATTGTATAGTGAATTACTTTTCTACAAAGGAAACAAGAATACACAATGGAAAAACATCTCTTTGATAAACGGCATTGGGAAAACTGGACAGCTACATGCAAAAGAATGAAATTGGACACACACACACACACACACACACACGAACACCTCAAAATGGATTAGGGACCTAAATGTGAGACCTAAAACCATAAAAATCCTAGAAGAGAGCACAGGCAGTAATTTCTCTGATATCAGTCAAAACAACATCTTTCTAGGTATGTCTCCTCAAGAAAGGGTAGCAGAAACAAAAATAAGCTATTGGGATTACATCAAAATAAGAAGCTTCTGCACAGCAAAGTAAACAACCAACAAAACTAAAAGACAACATATTGAATGGAAGAAGATATTTGAAAATGAAATATCTGATGAATAGTTAATATCCAAAATATATAACCAACTGAAACCATGCCAAAAAATCCCCCCCAAATAATCAAATTTAAAAATGGACAGAAGAAGAGTGCCTGGGTGGTTTAGTTGGTTAAGTGTTCAACTCCTGATTTTGGCTCAGGTCATGATCTCAAATTCATGGGAGCCCAGCGTGGCTCTGTGCTCAGCAAGGAGTCTGCTGGAGATTCCCTCTCTATCCCTCCTCTTCTGCTCCCTCCCTCTAACTCACATGCACATGCTGTCTCTCTTTCTGTCTCAAATAAATAAATAAATCTTTTAAAGAAAAAGCACAGAAGAATGAACAGACATTTCTCCAAAGAAGATATGCAGGTGGCTAATAGACACGTGAAACAATGTTCAAGTTCATTCATCATCAGGAAATGCAAGTTAAAAGCATAATGAAATATTATCTCATACCTGTCAGAATGGCTAAGATGAAAAACACAAGAAACAACAAGTATTGGTGAGGATGTAAAGAAAAAGGAACCCTTGTACACTGTTGGTGGGAATGCAGACTGGTACAGCCACTGTGGAAGACAGTGTGATGGTTCCTCAAAAAATTAAAAATAAAACTACCCTATGATCTGTTAATTGCGCTGCTGGTATTTACCCAAAGAATACAAAAACACTAGTTCAAAGGGATATATGCACCCCTATATTTATTGCAGCATTATTTACAATAGCCAAATCATGGAAGCAGCCCAAGAGAATGGATAAAGGAGATGTGGTGTATACATACAATAGAATATTACTCAGCCATAAAAAAGAAGGAAATATTGCCATTCGCAACAACATGGATGGATCTAGAGAGTATAATGTTAAGTGAAATAAGCCAGTCAGAGAAAAACAACTACCAAATGATTTCACTCATATGTGAAGTTTAACAAACAAACAAAATAATAAGGAAAGGGAAAAGAAGGGACAAACCTAAAAACAGACCCTTAACCATAGAGAACAAACAGATGGTTATCAGACAGGAGAGGGGCGGGGGTTGGGTGAAATAGGTGAAGGGGATTAAAAGTACACTTATCTTGGTGAGCACTGAGTACTACGGAAGTGTTGAATCATTATATTGTACACCTAAAACTAATATAACACTATATGTTATGTTAACTACACTGGAATTAAAATTAAATCAAAATTTTAAAGTTTTTATTTTTTGTTTTTTGTCCATGATAGTTTTATTTCCTCTAAGAGCTATACTGAGTTTATATATATATCTTTTTGGGCCATCTCATTTATAATTCAAACCCTGAGGAACTGACAGAGATAAATACCCAGTGTGTTTAACAAAATGTGAAGTGTATGGGCAGGCATGTGTGTATGCGTGTTTGTGTGTGTGTGTAAGTGTAAGTGTTCTGATTCTTGCATTCAGCCTATCTTTAAAATGAATTTTACTTATATATATAAGCGGCCAGAAAAATAACAAAAATGGCCTAGAAGTAAAAATTAACTTTTGGAGCATTTCTCAAAACAGTCTACTTTGGAAGTGTCCATGTATTTCTAGAACATATCCAAGATGCACCTTATTAACGAGTACAAGCCACTTAGCTTCCTGGTGACTTGAGGTCCTCATATATGAAATAGGGATAAGATACTTGGTATGATTTACAGAATGTCCTTCCTTCAATATGTTTAATGGGAGTAGCAGTGGCTAAAAGAGCCATGATTCCAGCCCAGCCTTCATGGATCTTACGGTCTAATAAGAGTAGCAGACACTGAGTGGTGTAATGAGTGTTATAAAGGAAGAGTACAGGGGTAGTGGGAGTGTACAACATACTCATGGAGCCTAGTCTGAGGAAGTGGCATTTGGATTTGTAGGGGTAAAAAGTTATTATGAAAAGAGGACTGGAAAACAGGCTAAGAATTGGTTACATGGAATAATTCATCCAATCATTCACATATTTATTTAACAAATAACCAACAAGATGGATAAATCCTCTACTTTCTCACATATATATGTATATATCACCAGCTGCAATGCCTAGTACACAATAGGAAGTCAAACTAAAAGCTCTTCCATAAGCCTCATGTATCCATACCCATTACCTCTGCTCTCACTAATTTTTATCCAGGCTATTCCAGTAGCTATCCCTAGCTAGCTGCTGCATAGTTATCAAAGTTATTATCCTCAAACAACTTTTAATGCTTTAGAGGACCATCTCTGGTTTTACAGCCTTTATTATTCTTAAAAAATATTCATTTATTTATTTTAGAGAGAAAGAGAGAGCACAAGGGGAGGGGTAAAGAATCTTAAGCAAGCTCCCCGCTGAGTGCAGAGCCTGACATGGGGCTCCATCCCAGGAGCCTGAGATCACAACCTGAGTTGAAACCAAGAGTCAGATGCTTAACCAACTGAACCACCCAGGAGCCCCTGGCTTAGGAGCATTTAAATGGAGGAAATTTCATCCAACTGTTCTACAGAATTCTCAAAATGAGGTCTGTTTCCTTGAGGGTCGGTTACTGTTGGCCTCACTACACCCTGTATTTGAAACACCCACCATGAGAAAAATAGAAGTTTTCTGAGCTATAGGCTTGAGTTGGTCTTAATAGTAGTAAACTGCAATCTGTGTTTGCTCTCTCACGGCTTAAAATACATCTCCAGCTTGAAATTTCTGGACTGAAGATCTGCTAATCGCTTATGGGGCCAGTAGGTTTCCAGATGGGGTGCTAGACAGTTGCAACAGATAACCTGGGGGTTGGCTGAGTCAGGGAAGACACACAATGAAGAAATAGGAGCAGGCTGGACAGGAGCTGAAATTCGCTAAAGCAAGGAGTGCTAGATTCCCCCTCCAATCCCTATGCCAGATTCAGCCTATCTCAGAAAGTCTTAGAGCCTAGAGACCGTTATTTAATGTGCAAAATTTTTTACTTCCAGCATTCAGTGGTAGTTTTGATGCAGAGAACATGGATTATTTAAACAAGTTGCTTAAAAGTAGATGTCAGTAGATTTACCAGAGAGGAATTGCCTTTTACATGATTTTGTTTTTCATTTGGCTTTCCACAAATTGCTGTTATGAGAAAAATTTCCTATGAAACTGCAGGTGTGTGTTCTGCATTTAAAAGAGAGCTCTAGCATAATCTTTGAAAATTGTATTCACTTAAATATCTAATTTTAAGAATATAGACATTTTCCTTTTTTCTGTATTATTCCTATAGTTGAAAAGTTAGATTTTGTGGGGCAAGGAAAAGTGAACCTGAAAAAAAGTTTCTTCAAATCTCCAAGTCCCTCATAGAACTTGACCTGTGATCGATCGTCTAGCAAATATAACACTTAGAAATGGAGCAGTTTTTCTTTTCTTCTATCTCTGTTAGGATTCTCTTGATTACAGAAAATACAAATCAAACTGGTTCGAACAAATAAAGATTATTTGCTCACATGACTGAAGGGTCCAAACTGAGCCAGCATTCATATTTCTTTCCTCTGTTTCTTACTCCATTCTTAGGCCAAATGATCAGGAGAAGGCTTCCAATAGCTTCTGAGCCTGCATTTTTTTTTCCAGCTTCTAATTAAAAACAAAGAGCAAATGTCTTCTTCCCAGCATTCTGAGCATACTTCCTGTACTTTGCTCTGATTGAACCCCCATGAGTCACATGACTGGTTAAATTAAGCTCTGTAGTCAGGCAAGTGCAATGCAGTGATTGGCTTGGGGTAGAGTCATATGTTCCACTAGTGGGATGGGATGCAAAGCACTATGGGGACCAGGTGAGCAGAAAGTGGGGGAGGAGTGGATGCACACAGTAAAGCCATAGTTGTTGGTAGGAGGGGAAATGGATGCTGGGGAGACAAGTAATAATCACTTTAGCTTAAATCCCGCTACTCAACAAGTTCCACCTATCCTCCAGTTCATGCACCATTCTGAAACCAGAGATATCTTAGGGTTAGGGTGGATAGAGGGAGGGCCTACTTCTATTCCTTTCCTTCTTCTAAAAACAATTTTTAGCTTCCCATTACCTATAAAGAGCTTCTCGATCTGAGATACATCCCTCCGAAGATTGTGGCTAGAGACTAAAACAGGATAAACTGATATCTTACGATCTTACTTGAAGATTTAGAAAAAAATACTAAACGTATATTATCAGATAAATGTTTTATGGAGTAGAGTTGAAAAAGTCACATGAATTCAGATAAAACACGAGACGTCAAGTAAATTTTATGCTTTCAGTTGTGTGTTCAGGGCTACGTCCCATGGATTCCTAGCTTGGTTAGGTTATTTGCAATTACACACCATCTCTGTAGCCTCATCTCCTAGTCTTTTTTCACACATATCTCCTGCCCCACTGAACTTTCCGGTATTCTCCAGATGTTTCTTTATATGGCTTTGCATGTTTACTCATATTATGCTCTTTGTCAAGGATGCTCTTTCCTGATCTATTCTACACCAGGAAAACTTTTATTCATTCTTCAGTACCCAATTCAAATATTATTTCCACACCAAATCACATTATAATTAAATATTTCCTTTGTGAATTTTTTTTCTGACACTTTGGCGATGAGTCCTCTCTCAATTTTTGATTCCTAGAATATTTTATCTATGCCACGGTTATAGTACATTATATTGAAGATAGGTTTTGGGTTGATGTTTTAATTGATGTCTGTCTCTTCCCATCAGATTCTGGTCTCTGTCATAACCCCAGCATCTAACACACAGCTAGCAATATATATTGATTGACTAACCTGAAAACTGATATTGTGCTTCATTTTTATTTGTACTTTTGCAACGTCTAACATAAGACCAAAGGAAGTATTCAAACATGTACTGAATGAATTAATACCAAATGTAATACCCCATTTTTTAAATTATAGGTAGGCTCCATGTCCAACATGGGGCTCAAACCCATGACCCAATCAAGAGTTGAGTACTCTACTGACTGAGCCAGCCAGCTTCCCCAAGACTCCAATATTTAATACCAGGTCCTGGAGACATTTTAAGCTTTTTCCTAAAATTAAGGGAATGGGTAAAGGTATAGATCAGAGAGAAATGAGTAGTAATTACAATGGGTCAAGATTTTGGGCAATATCAGGAGCCAAGGGCAACTACTTATGGGGCCCTTCTCTCAGAGCAACCCAAGTAATAGAGTAAATTTCTAATGGAGAGAGGACCAAGCTCTCCAAGGGCAGTGGCTCAGAGATAACACAGATGCCTTGGGTTTCAAGTAATAGAAAACCTCAACCTATTAATTTAGGCAGAAAAGAATGTTTAAGTAAAATGGTAAGTAGACTGCAAATATCTGGTGTCTAGATTACGTCCATCTTTCCTTTCTTCCAATCGCAGCATATCTGCTTTGTCCTTGGTTACCTTTCTTCCTGGTTATAAGATGACTTCCAGAGTTCCAGAGTTTTCTGTCACGCAGGCATGACAATGTCCAATGGAAAAGGGGGGACTGTCTCTCTTTCATCACTCTTTTAATAAGAGATTTCCCAGATTTCCTCTCACATCTCACTGGATAGAACTGAAGCATACACTCACACCCAGAGAAATAGACCACCAGGATTGGCTAAGCCCAATCAGTTCAGAATTGGGAATGGGTGCCAACAAAAGATATGTGAACATCTGAATAAAAGTTGGATTTGGGTTGCTAAGAAAAAAAAGAGAATTTACTGTAGGGCAGGTGTTTAACAGGGTCTACTATAGACTCCTTTGTCATTTGGTGGTGGGAGAATAATTTTTAGAGCAATGAAATTGTTGCAGCCCAAAGGTAAGTAAGATCTCACTGTAAGGATTTCCAGTTCAGAAAGACATTTAGCCACATTTCAGAAAATCATGTCTTGATGCTCTGTGATGAAAGTAAGATACAAAGGTTTATATATTTTATCATTTTAGCTCTATAGATTTTTTAATTTGCCTAAAGAAAAGATAAAAAAGAAATAGTTCAAAATGATGGTTGTGTGAGATGGCTTGAGTTAGGGAAATTTTTTTTCAAAAGTTTTATAATGTGATTGTATTATTTCAGACTTTGTTCTATATATGTATGCTCTGAAAATCTTCTGAAGCCCTATAATAATAGCCTTGGCTAGTGATTTATGATGAATGTCTGACTAATTCTGTGACAATCATCTTTAAATATAACTTTTGTTGGTTGTGGATTTTATTTGAAGCAAAGAAAATGTTTTCCTTCTTCTTTCTTTTTTTTTCTGATTACATTTTATCTTCCTCTCTGCTTGATTTGAGTCATGCATTTCCTTCTTCTAAGTTCCCTCACCAAATCTAGATGTCCATCATGTCCATATCCATGATATGATTCACTAATGCATTCCTCGTCACTGTCATTTGTACAAATTTTTCATCATACCCTTCTATAACATCTAGAATCATGTGAGAGCTCTAGGGGAGAAAATGCCTCCTCAGATGTGACCAGAAGAAATAATCTGTCTATATAGAAAGGATGCTCTCACTGCAAGAAGAGATTTCTTTATCTCTTGGGCTCATTTTACCATCTCAGGAATATGTGTCTTTACTGAAACAGAAGGGATTATTTAAATTTCTTTACATGTGGTAAGTCATATAGGAGAGTGGGGGATGGTTATCAGGTTGATTTTCCATCACATTTTTAGCAGGGGGAACTTGGTTTCTTTCCTCCCACATCAGGGAGAAAGCTTGTGGGTCTGCCATCATTTCATGTGGCGGTAAGGAGCCATGACGGTCAAAGTTGAGAGCAACTGTTCATGCTGGATGCTCCTTCACTTGGTCTCCGGGACACCACTCTCTCTTGGATCTCTTCCTGCTTAACTGGCCACTCCTACAAAGCACCCTTTGCTGATAGTCCTTCATGTTCCAAACTTCAAAATATCGAAGTGCTGGAGATTTCAGTCTTGGGACTCTTCGGTACTGTTATCTACATAACGTTCCCTCTCAGATCTTGTTCTCTGCTCTGGCTTTAAATACCACCTGTAAGTAGATGTTCCCAAATTTCTGTCTCCAGTGTGAACCACTTTCTAAACTCCAGACATCTCCTCTTTAATGTCTAATAAACTTCTAAAATTTAACATGTCCAAAACCAAACTCTTTATTTTCCTTCCGGACTGTACTTTCCCCACAATTTTCTCTATCTCAACAGACAACACATTTACTCCTCCAATTGTTCTAGGAAAAGCCTTGGAATCATCTTGGATCTCCACTCTCAAATTCTTTTGCCTTTACCTTTAATACCTATTCATAATCTGACCACTTCCTACCACTGCCACCATCACCTTAGGGCAAGCTACATCATTTTTTCCTAGACTAGCAGAATAATCCTCTTACTGGTCTCTCAGATTTTTGTCCTTAACTCCTATAGCATATTTTCCACAAAATAAACTGTTCCTTCTAAGTGTAAGTCAGGTCATGCCACTTCTCTGTTTGTAATCCTTAATCCGTAATGTCCCATCTCACCTGTGAAAATAAACTCCAACATCCTCACCATTGCACCATGTCTAGAAGGTCCTGTGTGATTTGCCACTCACCCCCGCCCCCATTCTCGCTTATGAGGCTATCTCCTCCTCCTTTACCTTGCTTCAGTTGAGGTTGATTTATCTGATAGGTAGGTAAGCACAGTGCCTTAAGCCCACAATACTTTCCAGGAGTCCCACCCCCCCCCCAGCAAAATTTAATTTCTTTTAAAAACAGAAGACAAAAATGTCTAGGTTAAAGACAATATTTTAACATGTAATATTAATAGATTTGTTTTCATACCAACACAATCATAAAATAAAATTTTTAGTAATTTTCTTATGAAAGAAGGGGTCATCAAAGGCAAAAATGCCTAGGGCTCATTAAAATCCTAACGTATTTGAGGAGCCTGGGTGGCTCAGTCAGTTTAGGCTCTGATTCCAGGTTTACATTCCTGTGGTCCTGATCTCAGGGTTGTGAGATTGAGCCCCACACTGGCTCTGTGCTCAGCATGGAGTCTGCTTAAGACTCTCCCTCTCCCTCTGTGCCCCCTCTCTAAAATAAATAAATAAGTCTTAAAAAATATAAAAGAATAAAACCCTAATGATTTTGGCTGAAACTGGATTGGGTGAGGGAAGTCTTGCTGTTTTATAAAGTGGGAAAGCTGCAATCATTCTCTCCTTTTTGGTTTTGCATTCCCCATTGGATCCCATTTGTCATTGTCCAGTGACTGTGTTCCTTCCTTGTGCTCAATCCTTTCCCAAATGAGTGCAGAACCCACTTCACACAAATAATGAGGACCTGCTGTCAAATAAATGGAATCCCACTTTTAGGTCTTAAGAAATGGCCACCCACACCTTCCCTAAGGAGCTCCACTTGCCTCCAGGGTGCAGTGAGAAAACAAAGGGAAATTACCCTAAAGGAACCAAAAAAGGAAGACCATGAGACTTGGAGTTCCTCTGAACTGATGCCTAATTAGCTGGTAAAAAAAAAAAAAAAAAAGTCCTTACTATGGCATATGCCCATAGAGAAAACAAACCTTATATTTTCAACCTCAGCATTTATATTTTTTTGGTCTTTCTTTTTCTATAGATTTTCTATCCTTTTGTATCTCAATGAAGGTAAAAGTTCACCTTTAATTTTCTCCTCCAATAATTACAGCTTTTAAATATGGTTAAGTTATAGGGCATTGCTATTACAATCTGGAAATTACCTATAAATCTAGCCAGACCAGTACCTTTACAAGAGATCAGAGAAATGGCTAAAACACCCTCTCTGGCATTAACTAAGAAGAAAAATTTTGGTAAGGAGTTCTAAGAACACTCATAAAATGATTTTGTAAAATCAGTTTCATTTGTAATATGAATACATGAAAATTTACCCATGGTGCATAGTCTCAAACCAATTTTAATTTAACCTTTTACCTCCACTTTTATTTCCTGTAAAAATAGGCTCTTTGTAGAGTGATTTTTACCACTTGTTTTTCCATCTTCTGTAATGTTTAGGAACAAGTCACAGAAAGATAGCGAATATCTAGCACTGAAAGCCATTAAAAACAGAATAGCAACTTCTGAAGTATGTTTTTATCTGGATGTACACGCATGAAATAGTTGGACTCTCAGAATTCTTTTTATGTTCTTAATTCAATGAAACAATTCATAAAGGAACACACTTATATTTCATAGCTCATTTACATGTCTGCCTTTCCTGGTGTTCCCTTTCTGACCAAGTTTCCTCCCAACTAATAATACCACTCTAAACTGGTGAGGCTCAGACAAGCGGTTACTCAACCCTGCCTCCACAATGGAGTCATCTGAAGAGTTTTAGAAAAGATCTGACCTGGCACTGTCTTTGAGACTCTGATTCAATGTATTTTGAGTCTATACGCACGGCTTGGTTATTCAGTTACCATGTCATCAGAGCAGACCACAAAGGAAGGGAAAAGCCATATTTCCTTCTGCCCGGCTGCCTTGACACCTAACAAATTATTTCTTTACCCCCCAAAAGAATAATGGGACCAAAGAAATGTTTACAGTTAGTAAATAAAACAGGTTGACTCTCAAGAAGTGGTTGACCCTTGAAACAGCATGGCAACGCACAGAAAGACAGTTGGGCAGGTCTGCATGCCCTTCATATAAATGCCAACACCTACTCTGGATTACAAAGTAAATATTTTCAATATTGTCTCATTCTGGACTGTTTAAACATGCACTATATCAGCTTGTCTGCATATTCCTAATGTCATAGCATGAAAGTTTCCAGCAGTCTGTTCTGTTTCTTCTCTAGACATTAATTCATCATGACATGTATTCCACCTCTAAAAAATGACACCAATCAAAGGTTGCAAAATGGAAGACTGACCAGCACAGTATTTGTAAGGGTTCAGACCCAGATCATTGTTAAAATAATGAGTGGTTTTCCATGCAGATAGGAGCCAAGACTGATCCCACGTCTCCGCCTCTTCCTGGTCTCCAACAATATAGGTTTACTACACCCTGCCACCACTTTCCAGGAATGCTCAGCTTGTGACACGTGTAACTATTGATTTTATTTCTCAGAAAGACGTGGATGGGGTGAAGGAATGAGGCTGGGGCTCCTTTTTACCTCCACCATATTCATCCTCCAACCCTTCTCACAGGAGGGATGAAAGCAGCCCTCCAGGAAACTGTTTGGCCTCCCATGCCCTTCCCACGCTGCAGATGAGAATCCAGTGGGTCAGCATCACTGAACCCCATTCATACCCCTGTGGGCCAAACCTTCTGTTCCTGGGTTTCCATAGAGTACTGTAGCAGAAAGTCTTTCTCACCTGAGTGAGGACACTCTTAAGGACAGTTTATGTGGGGGCGGAAAGGAGACAGGGAAAATGGAGAAAAAAAAAAAAAAACTTCTGTAAAATTTTTCTTAAGAATCTGGATTTTAAAAAATTATACCACAGCATTTTTCTCCTTCTGGCACTCTCTTCTCCCAATTGGTTTAAAATAAGCAACAACACCCTCCTTTGTAGTCTCTCTCCTGTGTGCGTAGCCCTTGGTTTTCAAGAGGAAGTTTTAACCCTCCATGAGGTGAATGCCAGGAATCATTTTAGGATGATTTACCAGAAGTCAGTCAGGAAGCTGACATGTGATGCCTGTTTGTAAAGGAAGAAGGACAGAGCCAGGGCATTTTATGTTACTCTGAGAACCCACACTGACCTTTGATACAGAAACAGGTAATACTTATTATTCCAATATCACACTTTCAAATGAGAAATGTAACCTCACATCTGACCACTCCCATACCTTTCATGGCACAATAAGGAGTCTACAACCATTTCATACAGAACCATTAACTCTTCAAAATGCTAAAGAAGCTGTCCCAGTCCCTACTTTTACTCACAAGCACAGACAAGCTCAGTGGTTTTCTTATGGTCATCCAGCGACACAGGCTGAGAACCAAGTATCTTCTTTCGTCATTTCAGTGCTAATTCGTTCCCCAAACCACTCCTTTTTCTGGGAAATAGACATTTTAAATTGTAAGCTACTAGAAGACAGAGACTGTGTGTTTTAACCTGAATGGTAAAATGCCCAACCTTATAAAGAAATGGAAAATACCTACCTGGAAGACAAGAGCTCTGAAATTTTGGCTTGACTGTGCCACTGGCAAGTCATTCAGTAAAATGAGAGCATTAGATTATATGAAATCTGAAGCCTCTTTAGCTCTACAGTTGTGCGCTGAAGAAATACTCAGCAATGAACATGAACTGCCAAATACCAAAGGCACAAGCCTTTCCATCTCGGCTGCTTCCCTGCTCTTCCCTGCCCTGCCCAAGCACACCCTGCTCTGCTTTGATGGACCACCCCTTCCACTCAGCCCCCAAACTCTAACTAGCCCTCTTTCAATGCTTCTCTTTAAGGCTATGTGACTTGATCCCTATGGTGTGTTTTGGTTGTTTTTTCACTCTTGGTAATTGTCATTTTCTACATTTACATTCCGAAAACTCAGCAACGGTATACAGATCTAGAGGAAGGGTTGTTCATCTTGAGAGACATGAGAAAATAGTGTTGTATTTCTCCATCCATGTTTTTAGAGCCCTTGACAGAGCAGCATGCTTGTTATTTAAAAGGTTATGATATTCAGAAAGAAAAAATATCGTCAGGGTACAGTAAACTGCACTGGTTTTTGCTCCAAAGGCAGGAAATAGCTTGGCCAACCTGAAAATAAAATATGCTTCTATTAACCAGCTAAGCTTGTTAGACTCCCAGTCTGGTGGCAAGAACAGCGTTGCATACATAATGCGGACACGCCAATGCCTGTTCTTTTTCCAGAAATTTAAAAAATCTTTTTTTCCTATTTTTTTTAATTCCGCAAAAAGATTCCAAAATACAAAACAGATTTTGCTCCAATGGTTCAACCATTTCTGTTCCTCGGATTTATTATTGTTTTTTTCTTTTTTCTTTTCCCTAGCAGATATTACCCACTACGACAATCAGGGCAAGGGAAAGCTCTCAGCCCATCAACTTTCTAATGCCTCAGGAACCCACTTTTTCCAGAGAAGATTCTAAATGGGTCACTTCTCTCTTGTGGCCTCACTACAAATGCCATATCCACACTTGTTCCTTATCCTATTTTCGGAATTGAATGGCCAACTCAATTCCATGAGGCCTTGACTATATCCAGTTAAGGTCATGGTTCGTACTTGAAAGCAGTGGTCTTTTTCTCCCCCCAAAGGCTAGCTTTTAGCCCTACCTCCACCCTTCCTCCCTTTTCCTTTGCTCTCTCCTTCTTCAATGGGGCTGTGTTATGAGGGACCTGGCCACACACAGAGAGTATTACAGGAATAAAACCTGGAAAACAGCACAGAGTTATGAAATATTAAACTTAAACTTCTCTTTCTTTTGCTCTCTGAATTTTCCTCCCCCTCCAAGAAAACACAAACCTCAACAGATCTGTGGCTCATGTTATCTTCAGCTGTAAAAGCCAGCTGAACCAACAGAGCAGCTCTCTCTCTCTTTCCTGCTGCCTAGAGGTTTCAAAAGGAGCTACTGTGAAGGAACAGCTCCCGCGTTGGCCTTACAGACAACGTTCTCAGAGGCAGCAGATGAAGCTGGAAGTGGCCTGATAAACAACTCTAGACCTTGTATCATCGTTGTATGCTAATGAAATCTGTTAACATCAGGAATTCTTCCAAAACCAGTGAAAGGGAGAATGAGCAGACAGAAAAGTGAAAGTGCTGGTGCCAGAACACCTCACTCTGCTCTTTTCATGCTGATCTTTAAAAAAGAAGAAAGAAAGTTCAAGGACCTGTCCATTTCTTCGTCAGTCCTGACCTATGAACTTCAGTGGGAATTTGGCCTGAGGAGAGATTGCCTCATCAGACATTGATTCAGTTAAAGCCAACCCATTTCAAGGTGCCACCCATTAATTTCTTGACTGCAAATCAGAATTTTGCCCCAGGCCAAAACTCACAATTGGTCTCAATTGACCTGAAATGGATTTCCACAAGTGGCTGGGGAAAGGGAGTCTCTCTTTAGGATGTCTCTCCTTTGGTCCACTCTTTTTTCTTTATTCCCTTTCCTGCTTCATCACATTAATAACAGAGCACTCAAGAGCTTCATTAGTCGATGGCATAGGAACAGCTGCTCAGAGGATTTGCGACTGGATTGATGTCAATGCTGCTAGTATAGACAGCACTGGATTGAAATGACTGCTTTCCGACTTTGACATCACTCCCTTTTTCTTGGTCCCCATCACATGCATTCGTTCAATGCTCCCGTAGTAAATGAAAAGACAGTATTCTTTACAGAGTGGCTTTTTGCCTTAGGAAGAAAGTCTTCGTTTATACACATTTGTATATGAATATAAAATGGCTATTACTTTTTATTCATGAAATGCATATTTAACATGCAAGCTACAAAAGAGAAAAAACATATTAAAGCAGTATTTTTATGAGTGATGGCATGCGTGGCATTCCTAATCAATAGTTAATCATAGAGACTGGAAAACTGATAGTTGTTTTATGTATCTGGGAAATGGGCTAATGTTTTGCTAAGATTAGAGTGACTCTTCCTTTCTCTCCAGTTTTGAGGCAATTTTTCAGACCCTCTGTGACATACATACACTTGAATTCAAGCTGCCCTTGTAAGACTTGGAGACACAGAGGCTAGAAACCAAATCATTTGTACCTCAGAGAAGCAATCACATTGGTGCACAGGGAGGCATGTCTAAGGATGGTTCCTGTAGTATTTATTTACTGTAGCTAAAACAAGCCTGGAAAACACGGAGTTGAAAATCATAGGGGAATGGCTAAATAAACTATGACTTGTCTCTGCCACAGAACACTATAAAACAGTTAAAAATGTGGTAGATTTCATGTGCTGATAAGGCTCCATCTCTAAGACATAGCAATAAAAAAAAATCCATATACACAGTTGGTGAGAATGTAAATTGACCCAGCCACTCTGAGAACAATATGGAGGTTCCTCAAAAAATTAAAAATAGATCATACAACCCAGCAATTCCATTTCATATGCAAAGGCAACAAAAGCAGGATTTTTTTTTTTAATTTTTTTTATTTTTTATTTATGATAGGCACACAGTGAGAGAGAGAGAGAGAGGCAGAGACACAGGCAGAGGGAGAAGCAGGCTCCATGCACTGGGAGCCCGACGTGGGATTCGATCCCGGGTCTCCAGGATCACGCCCTGGGCCAAAGGCAGGCGCTAAACCGCTGCGCCACCCAGGGATCCCCAAAAGCAGGATTTGAATGAAATACCTGCACTCCTACGTTTATCACAGCATGATTCACAGTAGCCAAGTTATAGAAATAACCCAAATGCCCATCAACAGATGAATGAGGGAAAAAGACGTGGTCCACATAGATAATGGAATATTATTCGGCCACGAGAAAGGAGGATATCCTGCCATTTGCAATTCCATAGGTGGACCTTGAACCCATTAGGCTAATCCAGGTAAGTCAGACAGAGAAAGAAAAGTACTGTAAGTTATCATTTGTACTTGAAAGCTAAACAAATTAAACGTGTAAAAAACAGAGTAAAATAGTAGTCACAAGAGGATGGGGAGGATGGAGGTAAGAATGACCTGTCACAAATAATAAATAAGCCATGAAGATCCAAAGCACAGTCCAATGAACATAGAAAATATTGTACAATAAGTATATAATACGATAGCTATCACTACATTGGCAATCACATCACAATATATAAATGTACCAAAGTTACACCCCGTATACCTTAAACTTACACAATGTTACACATCAAATGTATTCAATAAAATTTTTTTATCATAGTACTGATTTTTATTTATTTTTATTATTTTTTTAAAGATATATTTATTTATTTATTCATGAGAGATACAGAGAGAGAGAGGCAGAGACATAGGCAGAGGGAGAAGCAGGCTCCATGCAGGGAGCCTGATGTGCACTTGATCCCGGGTCTCCAGGATCACGCTCTGAGCCAAAGGCAGATGCTCAACCCCTGAGCCACCCAGGTATCCCATAGTACTGATTTTTAAAACACACTTATACACATAAAACAATACTGCATAGTTTCTACCTAGAAGAAGCTCTGTAAAGGAAACAAAGTAGACTAGTAAGAAGACTGCGAAAGACTTGGGATTAAGAATGATGATGACAGAGGAGTTTAGTCTTAAATGTAATATTTTCATTTTTCACAAAGAAATTGTATCCATATCTTATTTAGGTAGCTTAAATTTAAGTCCTTTGAAACACAGTATTAAGAGGTTAAAACTTTTTTTTTTCCATTGCTCTATTTAGCGAACCCTTAATATTACGTCCTGAAAATCTGCTATTATTCCTGAGGCTTATTTATGCCTGAGGGTTCTGTTCTAGCGGAGCAATGGGAGAGGGAGGGTAAACAAAACTAGAATTTGAACTAAATTTCAACACAGCATAAAACATCAATTATCCCCCTTCTCCACCCTTTCTTGGACCTGAGCCCCACTACTTTTCAGTGGCCACCCCACCCACCCTGAGAGATACAGAACCCCTAGAACTGTGAGGCCCCTTTGCTTGAACCCCTTGTGTTAAGTAGGGGGTACTGGTTTGCGGAGATTGAACCCCTACGACTAACCCTGTCCTCTACCTCCCCTAGAAGTGAGGGGACCCCGGGGTGGTCTTCGCTATCCAGCTCTGCAAACTCCTCCGATTAATTTCAACAGCAAAGAGCTGTTTATTTCCATCTCGGGAGGGGGTGGTGGTGATGCTGGTCTCTGACTGCATTTTCAGTATTCCTTCCAGCTTCTCAGAAGTCAGTTCCTTTAGTTCCTCCCTTTCTCCTTTTCTTCCTTCCTTTTTTTTTTTTTTTAAGATTTTATTTTTATTTATTCATGAGAGACATAGAGAGGGAGGCAGAAACACAGGCAGAGGGAGAAGCAGGCTCCCCTTAGGGAGCCGGATGAGAGACTCGACCCCAGGATCCCAGGATCACGCCCTGAGCCGAAGGCAGATGCTCAACTACTGAGCCACCCAGGCGTCCCATCCCTTTCTCTTTTTTCTTTTCTCTGTCTCTTGACCTTTCTCTCTGTCTCTCTGTATTTCTGTCCCTTTCCAAATGCACTCCATCCCTTATTGTTCTCTTTATTTTCTCAAAAGGGGTTCTATGAAGCAAATTTGTGTTATGATAAATTTCAGCAATACTAATAAAAAAAAAAAACCTCTAAAAAAGTTAAGACCAGAAGGTAGATTCAGTTTTAATGAAGCGTTCTTCTTCTACCTTGCTTTTATGTTGCTCCTTTTTATCTCTTCATCAAGGAAACTGTATTCCATCAAGCCTCAGGGTATGATAAATAACTTACAAGGATGCATGATTGTACATAACTCTCTTGACAGGGGGACTCACAACACTGATAGGTATTATCTACATTCTTTAAATGGTTTCCTGCAGGGGTAAACCTGCGCACACCCAGAAATACAAAAGCACATGAGAATAAAATATCTAGAGGTGACTTGTTTGGCCCATCCTTATTTCTTGTGAGACGTTGCTCAGAAAATGCAACTATTTTCATAAAGGCACGAGCGACTAAAGAACAGATGTCCGCATTCTCCCTGGATTTGGAGCCTTCCAGGATGGCTCAGCAAACAGCCCATCTCCCTGGTGTCGCAGCCTTTCACGGGCTCCAAGAAGAAAGGCAGAGGTCGTGCTGGCTCTGAGAGGCACGAATGCACTCAATCTCTGCCTTCCCGGCCTTGCTTCAGAAGTCTTTTTGCCAAGTGCTTTTCCAAAGAAGTGAGAATTCCATAAAGCGACATTTCTCAGGTACAGAATCCTCCCTTTGAACTTGAGCCTTTTGGCATTTTCACTTACTTTTGCTTAAACAGACGCACTGGCAGTGTTTATTAGTCCAGCTTTTCTGGGGCCTTTTCCCTTCTAAACCATGAAAGGTAGCTCTGGTAAAATTATGATTTTTTTTTTATACCTGACAGGCTGTGACCTGTAGAAAGCTCTGAGTTCTGGCAGAAACACAAAATCAATTGAGTTTCATCTAAACCATTCTTTGGCTTTCAAGACCCTTTGATAAATCTCAGACGGAAATTCTTCAGTCCCACAGAAGCTCAGGAGGGTAACCATACACTTTGATTTTTTACTTTATCATGTAATTGAAGTGGCATTTTTATTGATCAGTCACTCACTGGATCAGTAGCTTTATTAATCTGCTTTTCTAGTCAAATAACTTGACAGGACTTCATTTAAAAATGATTGTAGTGTCTGTAACGTGGCTCCACTTGAGCAGTGACCATAGGTTACCGGAGTCAACATTTTATTACCAAGCCCACACACAGCAGGACAAAGATCCAGTCAAGTTGGGGAAACTGGAAAAGTTAACATGGCCGCCATTGTCAACTTCCCGAGTCATTGCAACAGCTGGCTTTTTTGCTTAGGGGGAGGAGGGGAAGGGAGAAAATTAACCCAGCCCTCCATACTCCAGCAATGGTGATCTTTCTAAAATACAAACTCTATCGTGCCTATACCCTGAACAAAACCCCACTGCTTTTGGTATAAAGACCAAAAGACTCACCCTAGCCTCCAAGGTCTTCCAACACTCACCTAGCTTTCCAGGCTCATCCCTTGTCCCCTCATGCTGTGAGCTCTGCCACCTGAACTCCTTACAGTTGAAGAAATTCATCAGCCTCCCTCCTACTTCTTGGCTTTTAAACATGACAGTCCCTCTGTTTGGAATACCCTTTCTCTACTCTTCCACTGGCTAATCCGTATTTGCCCCTTAGGACAGTTTTAACTATCACTTCCTCTGGACTTTTCAGAAGTTCTTGGTACCTAACACACCATTTTGAAATCTCCTTCTATCTTTGACACTCCATTGTAAATTCCTTGAGAAAAGGAACTGTGTCTTAGACACCAATGTTTCACTCTATTGCAATATACTTCGTAATACATTACACATTTTACCCCTCCATATTATTTACCCTCTCTGGAAACATGTTGTATGGTGTCTTGTCTTCCCAGCCAGAAAAACATCCATGAGAGCTTCTTGGGCCCATTCACAACACAGCAATTTGGGGACACACTGTAAGTATTCCATAAATATTTGCTTCATTAACTATATCTGCAAAGCCTAGCACAAGGTATAGTAGGTACTCAATTTATTGAATCTAAAGTATCGTTGATGGTGAGATGCATCGTTCTTTTGTATACCATTAAGAAACCAGGTAAAGTCTCCAGAATTATGACATAATGCTTATTTAAACTATGACACTATGCTTTCTTATTACATAGACATTTTTCTATTTGGTATAAGAGAACTGCTTAGTCATAGATATTCATCATATTATTCTTACACATACATGTAAAGGAAAATATAAGCAAAATACATTGGTTCAATTTTTTAAACTTTTTCATATTGAGTTTAACTCTGCCACATCACATTTTTAATTCAGAATGGTCGGTGTCCATGAGGTTTCCCACAGTATCAGATATGCCACCTTGAGTGCTGGTGCTGCACCATTTTCTTAAGAGTGCTCTACTAGTATCTCTTGGATTTTCTTCTAAGCCATTGCCACCCACCATTTTGCAGGTTTTAGGACTAGTGCCTTGTTGGCCTTATCTAGTATTAGATTTCAAGTGACCACAATTCATGTGTCCTCCTCAAATGGTCCTTAAAAGTTAGTTGACAGAAACACAAAGGTACTCAGTCATTCGACTGTTCCACAGGGAATGATAGCCAAGTAAATGCCCATGTTTGCTCTGGCTGACAGTAATGTAAGCCACAATCAATGCTAAAACCCACTATGATTTTAGAGTTAATAAAATGTGAGTAAATGCCTTGCTTAGAATTGATGCAATATAAAAGTATGTGCTTGATAGTTATCATTGAATGAGTGAGACTGACAGAGAAATATATAGGAAAATAGTTCTAGGAAGTTAATCTCCAAGGTATAAATAATTTCATATTCAATTTCTACTCTTCCTTGACTTGAATATATTCTGTGTACCAATTCTAACACTAGATTCTTTTATATGCATTAACTCATTTAACAATATGAATGGATATGTACATAATTTCCAGGTGTTATAGTCAGTTCCCAGAGTGAAACATAGATCTACGTTATCTATCACTCTGTCTCCAGAATTCTCCCTTCACTGGAAATTACTCATATCAAATATCACAATCAAAATTGATATTCATAATTACATAATCAGAAAATATCTTCACAAATCAAGGAAATCATTAGTTTTATTGTCAAAGATATTCTATAATAATTCCTGAAGACTGATCATTTATGTCATGCTTATTTTTTAATTAAAATGTTTAATTAACTTGAAGTTTCTGTATGTTTTCAAAAGCCAACTCTTTGGGGGCACCTGGGTGACTCAGTGGTTGAGTGTCTGCCTTTGGCTCAGGTCATGATCCCGGGGTCCTGGGATTGAGTTCCACATCAGGCTCCCCACAGCCTGCTTCTCCCTCTGCCTATGTCTCTGCCTCTCTCTGTGTCTCTCATGAATAAATAATAAAATCTTTTTTTAAAAAAGTCAACTGTTTTTTTTTTCTTAAAGATTTTATTTATTTACTTGAGAGAGAGCATAAGAGAGTAAGAGAGAGCATGAGCGGAGGGAGGGGTAGATGGAGTGGGACTCCCCATCAAGCAGGGAGCCCCAATACTGGACCTGATCCTAGGACTCTGGGATCATGACCTGAGCTGAAGACAGACACTTTTCCCACTGAGCCACCCAGACACCCACAAAATTCAACTGCTAAATCAAAATGCAAAGACAAATTGAAACTCAAAGATGGGACAAGTAGCTAACAAAGTTATTTCTGGCCTTGGTTTGGAAAAAGTCTGGAATGTTGCAAATAGTTTCAAAAGGTACCTTAAAATAGAACAATTATTGAAACAAAATCAAATTTAATACTCTCAGACCTAAAAATATAGGCATACTAGGGTAGGAATTAGGAGACGGGACGGGGTACTGTACTCCAAAGGCAGAGAATTACTCAGCTGAATAAAACCTCCACCTACATGAATTTAAGAGCAAATCTTGTAAAAACAGAAGGGGGGTGTGTGTGTGTATGTTTTATTAAAAATAATTGATTAATGGATCAGGGTTATTCAAAGCTCATCTGATGATGAAGCTTTGAGCAGAGATGTTATCCTGTCCCATTATCTGTTAATTTCCATTTTCTTCTAGACTCAGAGCCTTGGCCCCACCAAACTGCCCAGAGACAACTCTGATCTATGTGCAGTCAAATCATCCCACTCACATCACTCTCCAGCATTATTTGGAATTTGGGTGGTTGACATCTGAGGGAAAATCGGGGAAAAGCTCCATGGCAGGCCTGACAGTGTGGAGGCTAATTTCTAAAGGGCAGGGTAATAAAATGTCATTCACTCACACAAACCCCTGTGGTTTTCAAAGCAAGAGCCAGTGTGTTTTCTGCTACAATCTTAGAGGGGCAATTAGTGCAGGGGGGAAGGGGCGGAGGTCTGAAACCTTGCCAATGTGTAAATGTACCCGCTACAAAGATCAGTTGTTAGCTCACTTTCCTGGTCACCAGGGATAATTCGGATGGTGGTCAGGAGCTCAGTATCCATGTGGTGGGGTTGGTGTTTGTTTGTTTTTAATATTATAGTGGGCAGCTCTCAATCTGATAGCCAGGCTAATTTACATAGCAGCACAAAGGCCTGCGTTTTGCAATTAGTTCCCAGTTGAAATAGAAATATCCTTCCTAATTACCTGAGAGCAGGACTTTCTGACCCGGATTGGAGATTAGAGGGATTTATTCACCTGTGGAAAGGCCAAGGAGAGAGAAGCCCATCCCCCTGGAGAAGGAAGGAATCTACAAAAGCAAGAAGAAAAAAGGGAGGGTGGGGGTGAGCGACTCTCAGGGCCGGAGCTCTGGTGGGGGCTGCTGGCCTGTTTTCTGTTCCATCCTGGGGCTTGCATCCCAGGAGGCCCGGTGGGTACACAGTGCTCAGAGAAAGTGAGGGGCCCAGGAAAGTGTTTTTATTTCTTTATAAATCAATAGGAAAAAAAATGAACTTTTAGGTTGAAGAACATGTTTTAACATATAATACGAATATATCTCTCTCTATTGCACCACATAAAGTATAATTTTAAATTTCTTTACAGAGGAGGTGTCTTATGCCCACAGCAGTCATAATGGGGTCCTGCCCGTCGTATTAGGTTAGTTAAATGATAGGAAATTGCTGATGACCAACAGTTTAAATGTACAGATCAGGGAGTGACTTGTCTGTCAATAGGTAGAAAATTTCAGTCAGAAAAGATGAGTAAATTATAGAGATCTGCTGTACAATCCAGCGCCTGTAGCTAACAATCCTGTATTGTATACTTTAAAAATCCATTAGGAGGGTAGATCTCATGTTAAGTATTCTTGCCATCATAAAATTAAAAAACAGTTTTGATGTAATACCTATGTCTCGGAGGATCCTTTGCTAGTGTGTAGAAAATCTCAACTCCAGCTGGGCAGGCAGGGAAAGTTGAGAAAGTTCTTTCTATCTCTCCTTCCTTTTTCTCTCTCCTTTCTCTCCCTCCTTCCCCCCTCTCACCTCCTTCCCTTTTCTCTTCTCTAATCTCTCTCTCTCTCTCTCTCTCTGTCTCTCTCCCAAACCTCTAGGACTTTTCTTATGAAACAGAAAGTTAGTTACCTCCAGTTCTAGGGCCTCCAAAGGATCTTGGCCTGTCCCAGGCATTCACCATGCTCCTTCCACCCATCAATACCACCTCTGCTGTCTTTCTCCAGAAAAGCCCAGGGAAACTCAGATCCAGGGATATGCGGAAGCTCTCTGGGGGTTGGGGCAGGATACAAGGCCCAGAGACAGACCAATTCCTAAAGCTCTCTTGTTCTTCCCATACTCCTCCTCCATTCTTGGTTCCTGTGATCTTTATCTGGTGAAGAGGCTGAGGAGGAGGAAAACAGGATTCTATATATTTGTTTATCCTCTACAATATCTCCCAACACTCAGTACAAAGATTTTGATATTAAAAGCTGAGAATTTGCTCTTTTTTTTGCCTTTTGGATTCCATTACTAACAAATCCTAAAGAAAATGGATGCCTTCTGGTCTAGCTGCCCAAATAGGGAAGTCACTAAGAAAACAAGGTAAATAGGTAAATAAGGAAGGACTATGGCACAGAGCATATCAGTTATAACTTCATCTATCACCAAATAAAACTGATTAGGGCCAAATCACAGAGTTGGCTGTCATGGCGGATGAGGCAGTATTAAACATTAAAAAAGATAGGGTCCTACCCTGCAGGAACTACAGTTTAGTGGATAAAAGTCATGCACATAAATGATACGTGAAAATGAACATAAATGAAGAGGAAAGAAGCCCTATGTGGGGATTGATAGAGAGGTAACTAGTCTCCAGATTCTCCTTGGTGATGAAATGAGCCTTAAGTCTATGCCATGGTCATCACGAATGATGGCAGCTTGCCCACTCTGGTCTGTAGCCTATTGAGAAGGTTGAGTAACTTCCGTTAAAACCCAGCACAGAGGTGTGGTTAAACATTCAAACTTAGAGAAGTCCTGCAGGTTCTGGAGAAAGAGGATACCTGTAAGCCAGGTGGTAAAAGAATGAAATGACTGAACTCTCGTCCTATAGAGCTGTGGTGGGAGAAACAGGAGACTCTATGGATTTGATTCAAGGCTTTCATTTATCTGAAAATGTCAAAGAATCTTTGCTGTGTTACTGACTTTCAGAAATTCTAAGAGAAGAAAATGAAGAGAGCCATTATCTGACTCCTATTTAGAGAACAACAAAAACAAAATGGTTAACATCTTAAAATATAGCACACATCATTAGTAGAACAGGGATTACAGAGGAGAAAGCACAGAGTCCATTTTGTGCCAACTTTAGTTTGGGCTTAAATGGTGAGGTTGGAAGCAAGAGGTGGAGCTGGGAGTGGTAAAGCATTAAATAACTAACCATGACTAATCGTTAAGTTTAGGCTGAATGAATTCACTCTGCAAACATAGGTGACATCAAAACATAGCTTATGCAAGGCCTGAATGGGAAGCATGTCACTACATATAACTACAAATCCATTCTTTGTCTGCAAGGTCATAATCAACTGTGTCTGTGGTGTAGCATTTGGTATGGTCGGGTGACCTGGAATGGTTGCCGCAGGTGATTTCAACTTTGATGAAAGCAGACAAAGGTAAGCATTTTATTAATTGTGTTGTTAAAAATGAATTTGTGTAGTCAAAGAGTTTGTTGTTATTGTTATTTTTAATTCAGAGAACATGCTATGACAGAGTATTGCTACCTTTTAGGACAGACATGGATTCATATTCTAGTTCTGTATTGAGCTAGTTACATGAGGCACAATTACTTTATCTTAAAATGAAGCCCCTTCTAGCCCTAGAGTGCTATTACACTATTTAGTTATTGTGAAGAGCTGAAAGGCACTTTCCTCTGAGAAGGTGGGAGAGCATCTGAGAAAAATGTAAGACACCATTAAATCCACTTACCATCGCATGTTAGAAAGAAAAATAATGAATTAAGTAGGGATTCTGTGAATTTATTTCCTACTCCCTTCTTTATCCACTAATCCCAGCTTTCAAAAAAATAAGTGAATATATTAAATATAAAAAAAAATCTACCATCCAGGGGTGAGCCATAGGACATTCAAACTTAGTACTTTTCCACTGAGCCCACACACCAAAGAGGGCATACAGTTGGAAGTTTTGACACATGTGTGTGGTATTCTGAAAATGGGCGATGTATTTAAGAGACTAAACTATATAAATTAGCTGTTAGAGTTTGGTCTAGGCCAGGGTTTCTTGACCTCAGGACTATTAAAATTTTGGACCAGATAACTCTTGGTTGTAGTGGGCTGCGATGTGCACTGCAGGATGTTTAGCAGTGTTCCTGGCCTCCCTAGATGCTGGCAGCAAACTGCTCCCCCTCCCAGTTGTGATCATCAAAAATGTCTGCAGGTATGGCCAAATGTCCTCTGTGGAACAAAATCACCCTTAGTTAAAAGCCACTGGTCTGAGGTGCCTGGGTGGCTCAGTCAGTTAAGCGTCTGCCTTCAGCTCAGGTCATGATCTCAGTCACCTGGGATGGAGTCCCTCATTGGGCTCCCTACTCAGTGGGGAGTCTGCTTCTTCTTCCTCTATCCTTCCCCTTCCTTGTTTGCTCTTTCTCTCTCACAAATAAATAAATAAAATCTTTAAAAATCACTAGTATGGACAAAAGGATGATATGGATTATGACATTAGCTTTTGATACATCTGTTCCTGCTACTTTTCCTTTTCCCATCCCAGGCATTTTTTATTCATCCATTCAACAGATATTTATTAAACGACAAATATGTGTCAGGCACTGTACTAAGAGATGAGGATAAAGGAGTGAACAAGAAAGAATGGTCCCAACTGTCATGCAGTTTACAATTTTGTTAGTGAGACAATGTGAAGAAAATAATCATAAAATAATCTGTACAAAATATACAAAATTCATAAATTTATAAATTGCGTATAATAAAATGTACAATGATATAAACAAAACAGAAGTTCTGGGAACCTGAATACATAATTACAGCCACTGCTTCTGCCAACCCTGCTAGGATTATAGTGAATGGTTTAGAAAGGTATAAACCTTTGCAGGTAGCAGTAGAGGATTAGAACAATAAAAATTTTGAAAAGCAAAATTTAGATGGATGAGATGAACTTAATGAACTTCTAGCTAATGAACTAGAGGAAACAGAAATCTAGAGCCCAAAACAAAACATCATCATGATGCTTAATAATACTGAGGTCAGAGAGAAAAGCCTAAAGCTTCCACAGAAGAAAAAGAAAAAAACAAGCAGATTACCTAGAAGGAGATATGAATTAGGATGTCATCAGACTTCTCACTAGCAACACTTATAGCCAGAAGAAAATAGAGCAAAACCTTTGAAGTTCTGAAGGAAAACTCTTCTAACCAACAATTCTGAACTCAGCCAAACTGTTAAAGACCTAAGAAATACAATGAAGACAGGTCAAGACATGCTCTCAAATTATTTCCCAAATGTTCTAGTTCCATATTGCTATAGCAAAAGACCATAAAATTTAGTGGCTTAAAACAACCATATGTCATGTTTCTAAGAATTTGAAAAGAGCACAGGAGACATCATCTCTGTCCGTCAGTGTCTGATATCTCAGATGGGATATCTGGAATATCTGGTGGCTGGCACACCATTTTTCTCTTCCTACATAGCCTTCCAACATGTTTTTAGTATGGGCTTGCTCACAGCAGATTAGCCAGACTTCTGAAATGGTTCCAGGGCAACAAAAAAGAAGCTGTCAGTTTTCTTAAAGGCCAGGACTTGAACTGTCATATTCTATTGGCCAAAGAAGTCACAGGCCAGTCCAGATTCAAGGAGAGAAGGGAAGGAAAAACCTTTCTTGATGCATTAAACCAGTTCTTAAACAGACCAAAAGGTGTTGGATAGCCAGCAAGTTTGGGACTGAGTCGAAGAGTGAAAGAATCTGCATGAAAAGATCAAAGGATCTACCTTTATACCTGATAAAAGAAACCAAATGGGTGAAGCTTGTGTGACTGACTGATTTGATTTTAATTGAAATAACAAGGAAAGAGCAGCCCCCAGTGGCTCAGAGGTTTAGCCCCGCCTTCAGCCCAGGGCCTGATCCTGGAATCCTGGGATCCAGTCCCACGTCGGGCTCCCTGCATGGAGCCTGCTTCTCCCTCTGCCTGTGTCTCTGCCTCTCTCTTTCTCTGTGTCTCCCATGAATAATAAATAAAATCTTAAAAAAAAGAAAGAAAGAAAGAACAGGGAAAAGTCATGATATGAAATGTATTTAAGAAATCACTCTGGACTCCCGTATAGAGGATAATTTGTGTGGGGCAAGCGTGGAAGCAGGAAGACTAGCTGGATGCTTACTCAGCCAGTGACTTAGACTAAGAGTAATGGTAGAGAAAAAGAGAAATGCACAGATTTGGAATTGATTTTGGAGGGTGAGCCGAATAGATTTGCTGGTGGATTGGATTTAGGAGTAAAAGAAAAGAAAGAATCAAGGATGATTTCTAAGTTTTTAGCTTGAACAACTATGTGGACACTGATGTCATTCACTGAAATGGTAAGGAAAGGAGAAGATTTGGGAAGGGAATCAAAAATTCTGACTTGAAATGATTATAAGTTATCAAATTTCATATCAAGGAGAAGGCTGGATATGTAAACATGGAGCTGAGTGGAGCTGATGAAATACATTTGGAAATCATCATCTGGGTGGTTCACAAAACCAAGGAAATGGACGAGACCGCCTAGAAGGGGGACCTAGATAGAAAAGAAAAAAGAAATGAAGACCAAACCCTTGGAGTGCTCAAAAATTTAGAAGTTAAGCAAAGGAAGAATATACAAAAGAAGGGAAGACAAAAGCTGTCAAAGACAAAGGAAACACAAAACAAAATAAAACAGAAGAATATAGTGTCAGGGAAGCCAACTGTGTTTTAAGAACAAGAAAGTGGTTTATATGTGGATTGGTCAGTAAGACAACGTCATACAGAATGCTGGCTCTTGAATTTGGCTAGCTGGGATCACCATAAATATTGGTGACAATGGAAGCCATAGTAGCAGGTTGAGGAGGAATGGGATATGAGGGGTAGAAAAAATAGGATTCGAATCAGTGGGTAGAGATAGGATAAGGAGCCAGAATTCCCTTGGTCGGGGCGGGGGGAAATAAAATCATTATTACTCTTTTTTTCTGGGAGATATAAAATTAGGAAAATATATACATCAAGGGGACTTGTGATGACTTGATCGAAAAGCTATTGTAGGAGAAGCAAAAGAGAAGTATCAGCTAGCCCTGGCACTGACACCGGTAAGTGTGATGTACTTTTGGCATGGAAAAAAGAAAGCTGAATGAGTCCTGATCTACCCAACCTGGATTTACCTTGGGCCCTCATAAACAGTGTGGGTGTGAAGCAAAAAGATCTGGTTGCTAAGAACCATGACGCGAAGGGATTAGCCAGATTCTAGCCATAAATTCTCTTGTGATTGGGCATAACCCAAGAAAAAAATATTTTCCCTTGAAAAATTTCTGTGAATGAGAGAGGTTTGTCTCTACCCCCTTGGTCCTGGTCACAGTCAGAACTTAGTCTTCCCTGTCTTGGTCTAGACTTAACTTTCAGAAATAGCCAGAGAGAACCAACCAAGAGCATTATTAGCAATTCCAAGGTTCTCCGCTCCCACCACCCCAGTGGTAATTAACGAAGCCAAAGCCTTTAGCTTCACTTTAAGATTACTCAGCCTAGGCAAGAGGGCCCTGAGGGCCCTGGCCACTTGGGCTGGGAACCTTCTTTTTTTTTTTTCTTTAAGGTTGTATTTACTTATTCCACAGACAGAGTGAAAGAGTGTGTCACAAGCAAGGAGTGGGGCGCGGAGGGAGAGGGAAACAGAAAAGCAGATTCCCTGTTGAGTGTGGAGGCCTGTGAGGGGAGGGGCTAATCCCAGGACCACAAGGTCATGACCTGAGCTGAAGTCAGACACTTACCCAAATGAGCCACCAAGGTGCCCCTGGGAAACTTCATTGAGCTTGGGAGCAAATCAGCTTATTTTTGAAAAGTGCTATCACTGGGCCACTTTGGGGAGAAGGAACTTATCCCAGCAGTCCCCAGAGGGGACTTTAGAGGCAGTCCCCAAGACTAACAGCCTTCGCTGTAGTCAGCACACATAGAACCAAATGGACCTACTCCTCAAGCTTCTCACATGAACTCAGAATACCTGATAAAGAAGCAGAGGTGGATATGTGCTGCCCTTCCAGGCTTTGTTGTTACCGATGCATTATTTGAACATACAGAGTGCAAGAAGATATGGCAGTTACACGTGGTTTGTTATGGCTTGTTCGCTTTCTCTTTTTCTTTGATCTATTCCCAATCTCAGGACAGTATGATCTAAAATGAGGATCTGGGGATCCCTGGATGGCTCAGCAGTTTAGTGCCTTTGGCCCATGGCGTGGTCCTGGAGTCCCGGGATCGAGTCCCACATGGGGCTCCCTGCATGGAGCCTGCTTCTCTCTCTGCCTGTCTCTGCCTCTCTCTCTGTGTCGCTCATGAATAAAATAAAATGAGGATCTGTTCTTGCCCAATTTCAAGTCAATTGCCTTTTTGCAATAATTATGTAAAGGGATCTATCTGAACATGATCACTGGCACATACTTCAGGCTCACTAAATGTTGATGTTTGGAAGTTAAATTAGTGAAACACAGGCCACAAGTACTAATGGAGTCAGAATGGGCTGGCTGATTTCACAATGGATGTCTTAAATCATGCTTTTTTTCCCTAACATCTCTTTTTGAGGTGTCATGTGCATGCCATAGAACTCACCCATTTAAAATGTACAATCCAACAATTTTTTTAGTAAATACATGGGGTTGTATAACCATCACCACAGTCCAGTATTACAACACCTCATCACCCTGTAAAAATCCCTCATACCCATTTGCAATCATATCCATTTCAACCCAAGGCCAGGCAACTGCTAATCTACCTTTTGTCTCTATATATAGATTTACCTTTTTAGGACACTTTACAAAAATAGAATCATAATACACAGTCTTTTGCATCTGGCTTATTTCACATAACACAGCATTTCTGAAGTCTATCTATGTTATGGAAAGTTCCTCTATTACTAAATAGTATTCCATTGTATGGACATACCACATTTTGTTTATCCATTCACCAGTTCTTGGACATTTGTTATGGTTTTTAAAAATCCTTTCCTGGGTGTATTTTGTTCAAATGTGTCATAAAATTATCTTGTACATGGACCATTTCCTCCTTCCCTAAATAAAGATAGTATAATCTCTTCCTCGGGGAGACTGTCAGCATCTCACAAGAGCTGTGCTGAGGACTTATGTCAGCTGCCCCAACACGCTGTGGTATAGGCCGTGGATAGATAAGTGAGCAATGATGCAGTTTTACTATTTTCTCTCTCTCTCTTTGTGGAAGGAGGGATAGGGAAATGAGACTTATTCTGAAAACCTACAGGTGGTCTTCGAATGTTCATGATACCAAGGCATAAGGGTGTTGAATTCTCCTGGGAAAGAAAAATGAAGGAAAGCAGAGGCAGCACCAAGATTGAAAGTCCTAAACAACAAAGGAAGGATAGGTTGTTGCCTGACCTGGAAGGGTAGGAATCCTGAGGGAAAGCAGCGTTCTTGCTCTGAGTTAGTAGAGCCCCAAAAGGTTTATGCCCGGTCTGGAGGCACCAGCTGGTCCTTTGTGGGGAGGAAGAAAAACACTGTGGTATTATTCAATGGTACCTCCAGACCAGTCCCTGGGGAAACTGTTCCAAGTTCCTTTAACAGAGGGGCCAGTAAAATTGAAAGAGTAAGACTACCTCTCGGGGCCCTAAAATATCTGTGGCCACTAAACTAAAATATCAGGTCAGACCACCCAAGATTTCCAGAGTAGTATTCACTTTGATTGAGAGGTTGGCTCCCTCAGCAGGAGCAGGCTGTTAGACTGGTATGGCAGTGGTAGAGCAGAGAGGCAGCCCCACCAGCGGCGTCCATGCAGGCAGAGCACAGCGCAACAGCAGGAAGGCCATAACCACCACAGACGGCCACGCGGACAGGGAGAGGCCTCACTGGTTTAGAAATTTGTACTACAACTCAGTGAGGGCTTGGGAAAACCAAGGACAATTGCTACCAAACCTGTGAGGCAGAATTCAGGCAACTAAAACATGCCCCGTGCTTTCCTGTCTGTGTCCTGAGGCTGTTCCTGCTGCCTGGAACATTCTTTTTGAGCTTCAGTAGGAGGAACAAGTTCTACTCTTCAGTTTGGAGCTAAAACATACCTCATCAAAGAGTCCATCCCGTTAGAGATTCCTGATGACCGTCTATCACAGCCCTTGGTTCTCTTGAGAGTACGGTGGTTCTAAAGTACACATTTCCCCCTCACATTTTAACATCTCTAAGATTGTGATAAATCACAGTTTCATTGGCCATGGTCTTTCTTTCTAAGGGGCTTAAAAAAAAAAAAAAGATGTATCTGGGCATCTGGGTGGTGTAGCAGGTTAAGCGTCCAACTCTTGGTTTCAGCTCAGGTCATGATCTCAGGGTGGTGAGATCGGGCCCCACAGCCAGCTCTTACTCAGCGTGGAGTCTACTTAAGACTCTCTCTCCCTCTGCCGCCCCACCCCCACTACCTGTGCACATGGGCATGCTCTCTCCCCCTCTCTCTATAAATAAATCTTTAAAAATAAATAGGTAAATCTTTTTTAAAAAGATATATCTTAAAACCAGTGGCATCTCTGTTCAATAAAATACAGTATTCATCACATTTTATGAATGTTGTTTTGTCTGTAAGTTTATTGTTTATCTACCCTATAAGACTACAAGCTTCTTTGGAGCACAGACCATACCTAATTCACCTACACAGCTTGTAGTACAACTCTTGATGCTTTGTATGTGCTCAATAATGATTAATCAAATGAATGACTTAGCCTTACTATCGGAGCTGAACCAGAAAAACACCATACACAATGCTATGTATAATCAGGTGACATAATAAGCTCCTTTAGACAAAACCAAATACATATTCTCATTGTCAGATTCACATGTACCCAGTACTTTATCCCAAAGTTTGAGCTATAAGTTTTGTTTTTGTTTTATGATAGTCACAGAGAGAGAGAGAGAGAGGCAGAGACACAGGCAGAGGGAGAAGCAGGCTCCATGCACCCGGAGCCCGATGTGGGATTCGATCCCGGGTCTCCAGGATCGCGCCCTGGGCCAAAGGCAGGCGCTAAACTGCTGCACCACCCAGAGATCCCTACAAGTATTGGTTTTAAGCAGAAACTTCCACACAAGCAGATATCTGAAAACAAGGCACACTTCTGTCTAACCAGAAGTAGCTGGGTTTTTGCATTCTATTTATCAGAAAATCACTTTTAAAAGAGAGATATCAATAGAAAGTATTCACAAAGGCTCTCACAGTGTAAAACCCGAGTGCTTTGACAAATATGCTATTTTTACACGTGAAGAAAACTCATTGTCACACATTACGACCAGTTTTTCTGCTTAATATTATAGTTAACGCTAATCTTATGTTTATAACCTCTTAATCTATTCCCATAGACACGATAGATTTGGCCTTATCTATTCATTTGGGCCTGACTTAAATAAATAGAAAAACCAGGGGATTGGATGTTGGCTAAAATACTTTAATAATTAGCAAATATTTCAGGAAACGCCACTTAGAGGAAATGTAAATGGATTTCAATGCATGGTTGATCTATTTGAAAATTTTCCTCTGAATAAAAGTCCTTCTTAAAACTGATGCAAGGTTCTGGATAAATCACTTTATTATAAAAGTCCCCGATAGTGAGAATTTAAATACAAAATTATGCAAAATGAGAAAAATGGGTCATTCCTGCCACTGCCTCATTCTAGGGTTTTTGAGCACAATAGAGCTGAGAATGAAACTATCTCAACTTCATAATATGGGCACAACTCCCTCTAGCATTCAGATGATGATTCTCAAGCAGTTTGCAGGGATAAACAGAGAACCGATCCTGATCTTGGGCAAGTCACACTGCCCTGGACCTCAGAAGTAATTTCTGCTCCACAAATCTGACTTCTCAAAGTCCAGTTTAATTGGCATCTCTGAGAATCCTTCCAGACTTCCCTGGTCACAGTCAATAGCACTGACACCTTTTCTGGACACCTCTAACATTTTGCTACTTCTTTTATGGTAGCAGTTACATAGTCTGCCTTATGGTAGAGATAGGTGTATATCTATTTGTCTGCATCAGAAAGCTGTGAACTCCTGAAACCAGGACTATTTTTATTCACCTTCGGGTCTGGCACATACAGGGTATCTCATGCCTTTCCTATATCAAATTGAATGGCTTTATAAGATCAGCCTTGACTTATTATTCTGCTTATGTTCCCTAAGGCATTTTGATTTTGTTTTTAAGTGCTAATATTCCAGATTAGAAAAAAACCTGCTCCTCTCAAACCCTCATGGGTCTTTGTGTGTGACCTGGAACAAAGAGCTGGGTTCAGCCCAACTCAGCTCAGAGAGTGCCTCAAGCGGTTCATATCAAGTTCATGTCCAGAAGTATGGTTGGCTGGGGCTTCACTGTGCCCTGGGAGGAGAGAGCTTCCCTACAAGATCTTAGAGATGAAAATCAATTCCCTTTGGTTCTAAGAGCAGAGGCCAATGCTCTCTGTGAACTATGCAGTCACTAGAACATCATACATATCTGTGCAGCCTAATCCTGGCTCTGACACTCATATTCTGGGTGATGATATTCAGGTCCTTTAAGCCTCTTGATCATTAACTCATTGGTCTCTAAATTTGGGAATCTAATGCTAGAGTGGCTCTATAAGGTGGACTGGTGTGAAAACTAATAAATACAAAGCATTCCCAAGTATTCTGACAAGGTTCAGTGCTAAGTATAGTGAAAACAGTGTGGCCAGAGGCCTTGGACCTGTGCCAGATGCAACTGGCCTTGGCCATTCTTTCCCATACTGTTCCCAGATGACAAAGGTTTGGCTGAAGACCCTGCCAGGACCTGCCACATCACTGTTCCCAGAGGGAGTTACAGAGTCCAGCCTGGTATGTACTGAGAAGGGCCCTGAGAAAGATGGGACCCATGAAGGCATTGCCAACACCATTCCAGAAAACAAATTCATGAACATTCTCAGCTCTAAGCATTGCTTTGTGTGTAATATTGCTTCTGACCAGCAGCTATTTATTTGTGATATAAAACCCTTAAAATAAAGTTCTTATTTTACCAAATTTTTGGTTTCAGGGAACCTAGCTGTGGGCAAAATTATAGTCTTATACCTACATAATGCCTAAACTGTTGGCCAATTGAAGCGTTTCCTTAGAAAATCAATCCAACCAAGCCGTTTGATGTTGTTTAGCCACACCAATTGATTGGAGTTTTCACTTCCTAGCCAGTCGCTTTGGCATTGCTTAGATGAAGCCCAAATTAATTTTGTTCTTGGTCACTGTTCATAAAATCTGAAATCTGAAAGTTCAGCCCTAACCACCTCACAAAATGGGCAGTCTTGTTCTTGACCTCATTAACAAAAGGCTCTCCTTCCAACTCGCACCAACCTGGGGGAGGAAATAAACCAGACAGCCCGAATGACGACAGAGAGGGATGAAATAACCCGTCCTCAGGACAATGCCTTTTCCTGTTTCTGGAGGCTCCTCCTATTCCCACACTGGTTTCTGTATCCGTTACTCTACCAGGATCCTCTTTCACATCAAAGTGTCCCTCCTTGGGCTTCACAAGTAGGGGCATAACCTTACCTTCTACAGGAAGGAATTTTCTTCCCAAAGGAAAGGGAAAAACCATGTGTTTGGTTGCTATAAAATTACACGCTACTCTCCTTGTTTTGCATTTAATAATCCTGCACACAAAAAGTATAGGCAGGCCTCGAGATACTATGGGCCAAACGTTCAACTCCTAGATTCCTATAGGTCAAGTCGAAAGCATTAAAAAAAATAAAAAATAAAACTCCAGCCATTCCGTCTTCATTAATAATATTAAATGCCTGAGTCGGGAAAATTTTTTGTAGAGGATATGATTCTTTTCTGCTTCTAAAGCACATGAAAGGGCATAAGCTGGACAGATTTTAAGGAAGAGAGGTTGAAGAATACCATGCATTCCATCTCAGACCAGGCTACTGGGACCCTTCTTGGGAGGTCCGCATTTAAATCCAGTTTTCAACTACTACATGTAATTGGTGATGGTAGAGCACTAAAGCTGCTCCAGAGCTGTCATTTGTGTCATTATCAAAAGCACTTATTTATACCTAACATATCTTATGTGTGGCAGATGCTTGAATAGGCATGTCTCTCTCTTTCTGGGGCCTCTGGTCTAAAATGGTGCTCATATTCTTGGGGACACAGGGTAAATATCAGAACCTTAAGCAGGAGAAAGCTACATTCAATTTCTTTCTCCTAATGCACAGTTTGGGGACAGGGAATAGGCAAAATGAAGCTCGACAAATCTTTAACTGTTGGGATATGTAGAAAATATAGTTCTTTGTCTTTGCAGTAGGATCCTTCTAAAGAATATCACATGGGGGAAAATATCAGAAAGGGAGACAGAACATAAGAGACTCTTAACTCTGGGAAACGAAACTCTGGGTGGTGGAAGGGGAGGTGGGGGGGTGACTGGGTGACGGGCACTGAGGGGGGCACTTGATGGGGGCAACATATAGAATTAACTGGGTGTTATTCTATATGTTGGCAAATTGAACACCAATAAAAAACAAATTTATAAAAAAATATCACATGGGGGGGTAAGAATTGATCAAAAGATAGCATAGGTTTCAAAAAGTGAAGAGATACTCTTCTAAAAGTATTCGTTAATTCATTCACTTGCTCATTCAGAATTTATCAACTGTTCCCCAGATGCCCAGACATGTAGCTGGCGCTATGACAGGTATAAAACAAAGAGACTAATCCATACCTTGAAAACCTCGTACACACTCAGGAGTCCATAATGGCACTGTGTTAGCATACGGAAAGAAGTGAATTATCCCAACCCAGATAAACACGACTGGTAATTTGGAGACAGAGTCAGAGTGACTCTGAATCACTTTGGGATAGACTAAGAGCTAGGCTTAAAGACAGATGAGCCCAATTCCTAATTGATCTTAAATACTTCAAGGCAATCCTCCTTTCTGTTATTCTCTCCTTTGCTCTTTATGAAGGGGAAGAAATCAAGCCCTGTGGCTTATGAATTTCCCCTCACAACTAGGAGAAGGTTTCTTCACCAAAGGTGAATACTGCAGGCTTTACTCCTAGGCCAGGGAAAAGAAACACTGAAAATGAATCAGCTCTTCCATGAGGACTATATTATCATATCATCATTAGAAGCAAAAAAAGGAAAAGAGAGAAAACGTAGCACAAGGTTGAAGAGACCAGATTCCACTCCACGAAGGCCCCCATTGTCTCTGAGAAACTCGTGTCAACATGAGTAACAGTGACCTCTTCACCCCTACGCTGACAGAGAAAGGAGAGGAAATGAAAATCATTGGCAAAGCATCTGTCCAGCTCTACGTGCTTTAATGCCATTATCTTATTTAATCCTCACAAATAATTTACTAGGAAGGTGTTAACAACTCTCATTTCATAGATGAGGAAACTAAAGCTCAGGAAATTTAAGTAACTTGTCTGAAGTCATACTGCCAGTAAGTACTAGAGCCAGGAGTTAAATTCAGGGCTGTCTGAGGCCAAAGCTTAGTAATTTTCCCCACACACCTCACTCCATGTATGCGCACACATACAAAACACTGCATGCATATATGTCAGCCCCTGGCTGGATGCAGGATAAATAAATGGTCCTTTAACAACTTCTACCTAACCAGCCTCTCCAAGCATACACGAGGATTTTTCAAATATCTTTTCATTTCTCTCACTCACCCAATTTTTAAACTGTTTTTATAATATTTTTATAATAGCAGCCATGGTTGATATTTGAAATGGACTATATAGGGATCCCTGGGTGGCGCAGCAGTTTAGTGCCTGCCTTTGGCCCAGGGCACGATCTTGGAGACCTGGGATCGAATCCTACGTCAGGCTCCCGGTGCATGGAGCCTGCTTCTCCCTCTGCCTGTGTCTCTGCCTCTCTCTCTCTCTGTGTGACTATCATAAATAAAAAAATAAAAAATTAAAAAAAAAATGAAATGGACTATATACTGCTATCTGTAGTGCTTATGAGGAACAGTGCTAGGTTAGGTAGATCCTAACACTGTGATGAATAAAATGAGAAACTTCTGTGCACATAAAATATGGCAAAATAAAATATTTAAAGATATGTTCATCTATTTTTATCATTCTGATGCAAAACTATACTATATTCTATTTATAAAGTTATTTCCTTACATGTTTTCTATTTTTTCCCCCATCCTGTCATTCTTTTTCCCCTGGTAATCTCTAATATATCTAAGGAAGAGGAAGCAAGAAGTTGTACCACCTGTGTTTACTAATTATAGTGTTAGGCCTGGGTACTTTATTAGAATGCTGATTATCTCTCAAGCGACTAACCCTACCTTTTTTCCCTTAGAACTGGCAACAATTTAAATTCAAATATCTTCATGACGGGCAATTTTTTTTTATGTGGCATACCAGGGGAGTAAGTTGGTTTGGGTATGTTTTGGTTTGGGGCTTTTTTTTTCCCCTCTCCATTTTTGGTAGAAGGTTGTGCCTCAGAAAACTATGTTCAGTTGGCCTATGCCATTGGAAAACTTTCTTGAGTTGTTCTGCCCATATGCCACAAGCCTGAACCCAACAGATACCAGCTCCAAGAAAAAGCAGGGCATTCTATCTCTGTGACCGATTTCTTTTTTGGATTCCCTTTAAGTCTGTCAATAAGTTGCAGATGTGATGAGTTGGTTTTCCGAATGCAAGTTACCTGTCCGTTGGGAGCAGAAGGAGATCACTAGTTCGGGCCACCCACAACTGACAGATGGCAGTGACTTTGGTCACTGATGATATTGGCTGAATTAAACTCAGCTTAGAAGAGAAAGAAACCATAATACCCCTTAACAATTTCCTTTGCTCCACCCAGTCATTCTACTAAAGAAAAGATGATTTAAAAAGTCAAGACTCCAGCACCACATGTGCCACATTAACATCTGGACAAGGGCTTGAGGGGATCTCTCTGGAAACAGAAAAGAAAAGGAAAAAAGCCCTCTGGGTAATTGTTGCTCTCCAACTCTGCAGGGTAGTGTAGTTGGTTGAGTGGGGGTGGAGTGGTTTGTGAGAATAGCCAGCCAAGGTCTGGCCAGTTGGTTATACAAGTTGAAACAACTTTGCATTCATCTAAAAAAAAATTGGTAAATTTAAGATGCCTATTATATGCACAAAAATATTACCAAAAGATTATCATTGTAAAATAAAATTTTAATATACAGGACGTTTTTCATGAAAAAAAATGCTTGGAAAAAGTTTCTGTATATTTTGGATTTGTGTTCCTTCAAGAAAAACAATAAATCGAGGTATCCTAAAATATCATGTCCAATGTAGACCATGGCATATGTAAAGGCCAACTCAGAGCAGCCAAAGTGCAAGAGTATACTGAAAAATTGGCTTTCTTTCAATTCTTCAGTAGAAGGGGGAGGGGGCATTAGAACATATTTACAGGGCAGCCTGGGTGGCTCAGCGGTTTAGTGCTGCCTGAATTCAGCCCAGGGCCTGATCCTGGAGTCCCCGGATCGAGTCCCGGGATCGAGTCCCACACTGGGCTCCCTGCATGGAGCCTGCTTCTCCCTCTGCCTGTGTCTCTGCCTCTCTCTCTTTCTTTCTCTCTCTCTCTCTGTGTCTGTCATGAATAAATAATAAAATCTTAAAAAAAAAGATTTACATGCTTTGGTCCTTTTTCTCAGAATTCCCTGTTTTCTGTTCAGATAATAACTTTCATAATTAACACAGTGGAGTTAACTAGTTCCACAGGCTTTGGCATCTTAAGGACCCCAGGTTCAAATACAATAATGACCTTTGTTCAGCAAGTGACTTGACATCTCAAAGACCTCAGTTTCCTGACTTGTGGACTAGAGCCTATGTCACAGATTTGTGAGAGTTCAGTGAGGTCATGTATAACCAGCACTTCACACAGTGCCTCTTAGGTGGCCAAGTGCTCAGTAATTGTCATATATGAATATAATCATAATGACTCCTTCTTCTGTTCCTACTGCTTCTTCTCCAGCCCACTGGCCATAGTATTAATATTCTAATTCCTGACGTGGGGTTTATGGGCAGCACAGTGAATTGTTAAAAGCATGGACTCTGAAGTCGGGCGGCCTGGGCCCAATTCCTGTCTCCTCCATTTGCTGGCCCTTTGACCTAGGGCAAGTTACTTCACCCCTCTGCATGTCAGTCTCCTCACTTTTACTTTTTTTTTTTTTAAGATTTTATTTATTTACTCATAAGAGACACAGAGAGAAAGGCAGAGACATAGGCAGAGGGAGAAGCAGGTTTCCTATGGGGAGCCCAATGTGGGAATTGATCCCGGGACCCCAGGATAATGACCTGAGCTGAAGGCAGATGCTTTCATTGAGTGGCATCATTGAGCCACCCAGGCATCCCAGTCTCCTCACCTTTAAAACAAGGATGATAACAGTATCGAATTTCTCAGATCATTGTAAGGATTAAATAAGTTACCACATGTAAGTGACTGAAAACTATGCCCAGCTCTCAGTAACTACTGGCCGTCATTATTATTTTTATGCCTATTAATGCAATAGAATCATAATCTCCTTGAGTGACATTGCTGGACTGCAATGTTCATAAAATCTGCTTTTGTATTCATGGTGTCCCCTGGCGCAGAGCAGGGCCTCAATAAATATTGACTTCAACCATCTTTTATGTAGAATATGAAGTGGCTTTCTAAAAGCTCTCTCACTCTGTCGCATCTCCCTCGATATCCATCCTAACTGGCCCCCGGGCCTGTCCCAGGGGGACAGGGATGCCTATCCCATCCCTGAGATGCTTAACCCATCTCATCTCCCTTCACTCCCCTAAACATACTCTACCTCCAGCAAACACTACTGATTTCCTCTACCAGCCATGAATTTCAGGGAGGTAGGTCTCAGCCCCAGCCATTGGGAGTGAATTATTCTTTCAGACCAGTCATGGTGTTCTCATTATTCTTGCATTGACTGATGGAGGTATGGACATAAATGGAATTTTGACCAATTAAATGCAAGAACAAGCCTTCAGAGAAGGGAAGTATCCGAAAAAGATTTTCCTTGATAACAGACTGTCTGTCTTGTCCCACTAGATACTGTGGCATTTGCATGTGAGGCCTGGAGTTGCTGCTGCCATTCTACATCCATAAAAGAAACTATGTCAAAATAATGATGTGCCAACCTGCTGAATTAATCAACCCTAGACCACCCTAGCTATAGGATTTGTGTTACGTGAAAGAACACATATATTTAATTTGCGCTTTTCTGTTCCTTGAAACCTTAAGTAGCCTAATGGATACTCAAGAAATCCACCCCCCTGCCCAATAAGTCAAGATATAATACCCCCTCTACAAGGGTACAGGTCATAAATACATATCTCATTAAATTTTCACAAACTAAATATAGCCGTGAAACCAATACAGACATAAAAATTCAACTTCATTGATAGGTCAATAAAGAAATAAATCTTTTTTAGCTAGCTAACAAATAGGCAGAGATGATGACTACTTGTTCTTTTGGCTTGTTGGATGTAGAAAAGTATATGCTCATGTACTTTTGGTGAGAGTGTAATTTGGCAACATGTATCAAAATTTTAAACATACTTACCTTTTGACTCAGCAATTTAACTTCAAGGAATTTATCCTAAGGAGATAATCACACACATGCACAAAGAAGCACATAAATCTTCATTGCTGGTATTCCACGGCAAATGTTTGCAAAAAATCCAGGTAGCCATCAATGCAGAATTGTTAAATACATTTTTATGTACCTTTTAAAAATGAGATCTTTGTGAATTGACATGGAAAGCACCCCATGATTTACTGTTTAAGAAAATCAGCATGTTGTCAAATACACGGCATAGTATGAGCGCATTTATGGTATGTGAGGCTAACAGTGGGGGATGAAAGCATGGACAACATCTACTTTGTATACCATTGTTGAGTTTCACTTTGTGAATCAATAGGCACATGCTACTATTTTCATCAGAAGTCACCCTGACAGAGCTGAGAACAAATACTCTGCAGGGTGTTTGGGTGGACCACCCCAATGCAACAGCCCTCTCCTCCTCACTCCCGCCTGCCCGGGCTAATGTGGTGGTTCTCCATGGGTTGTTCTTGTACCACTGGCTAGATACAGACCTGGTCTAAATAAGACTTTGGGTTTTCATAGCAACCACAAAGAATTCACTGGAAAGATTACAACCAATTACATTAATGGCAACTTTTATATTCTTTTAACTTACTGTGAGAGGAATAATTTTAAAACGACTCCACGAATGATAGCTCTATGACATTCTGGAAAAGGAAAATGGAAATCAGTGGTTGGCGGGGACTAGGGTGGAGGGAGGGATGAATAGGTGGAGCACAGAGGATTTTTAGGGCAGAGAAAATATTTCGTAGGCTATATATGAAATATGCTATAGGCTATGCATATTTGAAATATGTGCTATAGCATATATGAAATATGCTAAATAGGCTATATATGATGCGCACATGTTGTTATACATCTATCCCCTATAAAATGTACAATGTCAAGAGTGAACCCTCATGTAAACTATAAACTTTGCGTGATCATGATGAGTCAATGTCAGTTCATCAACGGTAACAAATGTTCCATTTTAGTGGAGGATGTGTGGGGACAGGAGGTTTATGAAACCTCTATTTTTCACTCAACTTCACTGTGAACCTGAAACTGCTCTAAAAAAATTTAAATTTGTTTTTTATTCAATATATGTATATATTCCAAAGTTTCATTAACACCCTTACCACACATAGTTATGTTTTTTTTCTCACGATGAAAACTTTCAAGATCTACTGTCTCAGCGACTTTCAAATGTGTAATACAGTGTTAATAACTATAGTCCCTGTGCTGTACACTCCAACCCCAGGACTTACTTTATAACTAGAAGTTGTACCTTTTGATCACCTTCACCCACTTCGCTTGCTCCCCTACCCCCACCTGCAACTACCAATCTATTCTATTTATGAGTTCAATTTTTTTATTCCATATACAAGTGAGATCATGTTGTATTTTTCTTTTTCTGTCTGATTTATTTCACTTAGCATAATACCTTCAAAATCCATCCATATTATTACAAATGGCAGGATTTCCATCTTTTTTTATGAATGATATTCCATGATACACATAATAATTATCCTTTTATATAACATATATTTATATATCGCATTTTCTTTATCCATTTAGCAATGGAAGTTAGGTTGTTTCCATGTCTTGGCTATCATAAATAATGCTGCAATGAACATAAGGGTGCATATATCTTTTTCAGTTAGTGTTGTTATTTTCCTCAGAATAAACATCCGTATGTGGAATTGTTGGATCATATGGTAGTTCTATTTTTAATTTTTTGAGGAAATTCCATACTGTTTCCCATAGTAGTTGCACCAATTTATATTCCCAGCAATGGTATATGAGGGTTCTCTTTTTTCCATATCCTTGCCAACACTTGTTATTTCTTGTCTTTTTGATAAAAGTCATTCTAACAGGTGTGAGGTGATTAGCTCAATGTGGTTTTGATCTGCATTTCCCTGATAATTAATGACTTTGAGCACCTTTTCAGGTATCTTTGAAGGTATTTTTGGAAAAAATATCTTTTTAGATACTCTACTAATTTTTTAATCAGATTGTTTTGTTTTTTTTGGTGGGGGCAGTTATTGAGTCATATGAGTTCTTTATATATTTTATATTTTAAACCTTTAAAGTCCAGTTTTTAAAAAATCCTATAAGCATAAAAATCTTCTTGGGAAATAAGGTCATTTGTTTCTCTTGTGAGAAAAAAATGACTGGTGTGAGCTAAAATGGGAAACGTTCAAACTAATCACTAATTATATCTTGTTTCTGAATGCCCACTGACTATAGCAACCTAAACAACACCTTATTATTCTAACACCTAGAACATTTATCTGCCTAAGGATGTTTCATACTTAGAGGTGAGTTTTCACCCAAAGCATCGCAGGCATAGATGAAATCAAATAGAGACAGTTTCAATCACTTGCAGTGCTTAAAATATTTATAATCCTTTCTATAGCCAAAGGCAGCCAGGCTAATTATTTACCAAGCAAGTGGAAAGGATGTCCCCAGGGATACAGCAGAACTGATACATCAATTGGGAGAAAGATTGGTAGTTAGTTGGAGTTCAGAGAGTCTCAAAAGCATCTTGGAGTGGCTCTATTTTAGCCTCACATAAGAACTGGACCATTGTGCTACAAATGACACATTTGCTATTGAAAAGATCAAACGGTGCTGGGAGGGCTTCTGTAGCTAGTCCTCACGTTGATTTTCTGAGCATCTCTAATGAGCCACAGCGATAGAAATCTATGCTCTCTGGGGCTACAGGGTCCCCAAATAGAAAGGCTCTGTAGATTCCAGGAGAGAGATTTAATGGAGGTGGGAGATTATTGGGTCTCCACAAAGGGCTTTAAATTTCCCAGCCGAAAAGCTTTCTATTGGTAACAACAGTGATTTTATGGGTTTTGTTAATTAGGAGACCAATTAAGGCTTGCTTTAAAATTTTTCAGGCAACGCATCTAGTAACACGTAGGCTTGAAATTGATGCTCCCTCTCATCTCACTCCTCCAAAAATAACAGTAATGGCTTAATCATATTCTTCCAGGGTTTTTTCTACATGTATACATATGCATATATTGGTATTGGCAGCTAGGTATTTAGATATCACATTACAATGTTGTCAGTCATTCCCAGCTCTTCTTGAAATGTTCCATTAATGACAGAAAGGTTTGGAGATTTGCTGCAAAGACCAACAGACTGGACTGAGCTTGCCCCCTGTTGAAATGTCTGATTTGCAGCTCATATCAGTTATGATAATGTTTCCTAAACATCGCCATCTGCATTTTCCAAGTTTGAAAACCCTAAGCTGTGATCATTTGGCAAGCCAGAAATCTTGAGCTTCTCCTTATGTTAATGCCTCTCCCTTACCATCTTCTTCCATCCACAACTCCATGCAGCCAATCTAATCTCCCCTGTTCATGTCTCTCTGTTTGCAACATCACTCCCGTGGTCCAAGTCATCAAAATCTCCCATCTGAACTGCTGCAGTAGCCTCTTTATGATCTTGTCCTCTTCTAATCCATTCTTCACAAAACCGCTAGAGTCATCTTTTTAAAGACATAAATCTAATCCTAACATCCACTTATCAGGAGTTTTCCATTGCATGTACAGCAAAATCCTTGTATACTGTTGCCATCAGTCTTTGGGTGTTTTTACTTTGGCTCTGTCCAGCCTCAGCCACTCTCCTTTCATTTCCCAGGCTCCAGCCACTCTGGAGTGGCCCCCAGCCCTGGCTTAGACACATGGATCCTGCTATTCTCTCTGCCTGCAGTCTTCTTCCTCAACCCTCCCTACTTTACCTAATAAACTCCTAGTCAGTCTTCAAATCTCAGTTCAAATCCCACTCTGTCGGGATAAATTTTTACCGTATGTGTGAGGTTTAGTAATATCTCTGTTGCCCACTAGACTGTCAGCTGCAGGCAAATAGGTCTGTTTTAGTACCTGGTTTCCCCAGACACTAACAAAGTACCTGCCACGTGGCAGGAACTAGAACGTTTGCGGAGTCAAATTACTTCCCTACTAAAGAATCTTAATTTGCTAATAATTAAAGGACCAGTACAGGTGAAGTTACTGGGCAGAGTCCCAACTGGGGAAACACAGACCATGCCCTCTGGTAAGAGCCCGAAAGTAGGAGTTTGCTCTCTACTTCCAAGCCCACTCACCCATCCAACCCCTGGCTCTGGCTGTACTCGCTCAGCTTGGCCATGCCTGGATGGGCAGAAATGACATTATGCAAATGGATAGCAGTTCAGATTCCTCCTTTTTCAAGATTAAAAGATGACCTTTCAAAGATTTTTAAAATTAATTATTCTTTTTAGTAGTGAATTCAGCTAGGGAAAGAAACCAAATCTATCAAATTACTTTTCCATCCTTTGGTGCCCTCTATTGATGGTAAACTCAATTGCAGTGAAATTACTCTTTTTTTTTTTTTTTTTTTTTTCCCTAGCGAGGAGAGCTGTGAAGAGGGTATCTGCAAGCCTTTCCACAAATACAGGTTCTGGGTGAATTTAAATAAAGTCTTTGGGTAAATCCAACTACTATTTCATCAAAATCAAAAGTAGTGTTTATGGATTGGGTTCATGCACTCGAACTTTCTGTCACATCCTTAGGCATGTTCATCTGGCTAGCGTTAGAACTCATAGCAAAATTGGGACAGAATTTCCAAGCATCAGATAGCAGTAAGAAGAATTATCTTTGCCTGTGCAGAAAATATACCCTACACAGGGCTGCCAGATTATCTTTTTGGTTTTCCTGCCTGGGGAAAAAACAGACCTATACTGGAAACATGAACAAAGCAATAAGAGACTTAATCTTAGGAAATAAACTGAGGGTACCTGGAGGGGAGGTAGGTGCAGGGTGGGGTAACTGGGTGATGGGAATTAAGGGGAACACGTGATGTAATGAGCACTGGGTGTTATGTGAGACTGAAGAATCACTGACCTCTACCTCTGAAACCAATAATGCATTATGTGTTAATTACTTGAATTCAAATTTAAAAATAAAATTTTAAAATGACATTTAATTTTTTAATTTATTTTAATTGTTAATTAAATAAAATTATGTAAACTTAATTTTAATCAATTTATTTTTTCCAAATAATTTAGTTTCAAGATAATGTTAGCTCTTTTCAAAATGTATGGCCCACGTCTCATAGACAAATGGATGAGTCAGTAAAAAACTATGTGCCTTTGTATGTGCCTTCAATTAGAAGCTCAATTATTGGTTAGAAACTTATTTTTCTAGAAGTATTTAAAGTTTAAGCAAAAGAAAATTTTCTGAAATGAACTAATTATATTTGCTTGGTTTTCACAAATTTTGGAAGGAGTTACATGTAGAACAGAACCCACTTTAAACTTTCCAGTGATTAGCCAAGAAAACTCCTCCAATTTTTTTCCTCTGAAGTGGTCAGTGAAGATAAATGAAAGAATGATGAATCTCCATACTGAATTTACAACTCAGCTTATATATCTGAAGTACATTTGGATGCTGAGGCAGTGTCACAGCACTAAGACAACAGATACACAATGCAAGCCACATGTGTCACTTTAAATTTTCTAGTAGCCACGCTAAAAACAGTAAAAAGAAACAAATGAGTGCCATTTTAATATTATATTTTTAATTTAACCCAGTAGGTCCCAAATATTATTAGTTCAACATGGAATCAATCAGTATAAAATATTATTAACAAGATATTTCACACTTTTCATGTGGCTTCAAAACCTTGTGTGTTTTCTACCAACAACACATCTCAATTCAGACACTAAATTTTCAGTGATTAATGTGAAATATGGTTCTATTAAAGCAATAAAGTTATCTTTAATAGATAAATATTTTATCCTGCTTCAGCTCTTAAAGTAGAACTAAGTAAAATGTGAACTTCATTTTTTAAAAAAAGATTCTATTCATTTATTCATGAGAAACACAGAGAGAGAGACAGAGACAGAGAGAGAGAAACAGGCTCCTTGCAGGGAGCCTGATGCAGGACTCGATGTGGGACTCGATGTGGTACTCAATCCCTGGACCGGGATTACGCCCTGAGCCAAAGACAGACGCTCAACCACTGAGTCACCCAGGTGCCCCAAAATGTGAACTTCAGTACCTCTCTTAGCACATTTCAAGTGCTCACTGTCCTTGAGAAGCTAGCAGGTAACTGTGATGGAAAATTTTAAATGTCACCTTGGCCTTGGCCCACCACTGGGTGCCCAGATTACACACTATTTCTGGGTGTCTGTCAGAGTGATTCTGGATGACATTAGCATTTGAATGATCACACTCAATAAAGTAGACTGCCTTCACCAATGCAGGTAGACATCAACCAATCTGTTGAGGGCCTGGATAGAACAAAAGGGAGAGGAAAGAGAAATTCATCTCTTTTTTCCTGCCTTACTTCTGGGCTGGGTGGGTCCTCATCTTTTGCTGGACTGGGATTTACACCATAGGTTCCCCTGGTTCTCAGGCCTTTGGATTTGAAGTGAATCACACCACCAGCTTTCCTCAGTCTCCAGCTTGCAGATGGTAGACTGTGAGACTTCCCAGGCTCCATAATGGTGCGAGTTAATGCCTCATAATAAATCTTGTTTCTGTTTCTCTGGAGAACCCTGGCTAACACACTACCGTACTAGACAGTACAGGTCTAACACATTCCCAGCCTACAACAGCTTCTGGTAAATACTAAGTCACCTCTATCCTAGTTCTGCCACCAAGTGATCTTGATCAAATAACTGACCTCTCTGGACTCATCTGCAAGTAAGTGTGGACGTACATGACCTTTGAAACCCCTTCTAACCTGTCATTTTATATTTCTAAATCTTCCCGAACATCCCTTGGATTCATCCAATTTCCAGAAAGGAAAACAGAAGCTCTATTTATTTTAACACTCAGTTCTGTGCTACAATCTTTTATGGAGCATCACCTGGTTTAAAGACCTGAAGACACACAGATAAATATGTTACTGGCTGTGCCCCCTAAACTCACAGTTGAATATCGTTCACTGTAACACATATATGACAAAGCTACATCCAAGCTATGAACAACTATTGTGGTAACACACTGAATAGTGCAATAGTTCTACAGAGTTCACAAAACGATTGTTTTAACTTAGTGAATTCATTGTTAATCAGTTTATCCATGTGTTTGGCATCACCCAAACAAAATAACTTATATATTGTTTTTTTTTCTCTTTTTGAATCTATGCTCTACGTTTCACTTGGGCAGCCTTAATATCTGAAGAGAATACAAATGGGGCTTAGTTCATAGGTCCTTTTCTGAAACCTGCTTTATTTGGTCTCTCAGGTCTAAGAGCCATGCGCTGATCTACTTACCATGGACTGTCCTGAGAACAGCATGTCCCCTTGCCAACATTTGCCAAACAGATATCAGCCTATGAATCGAAAGTCTCCATGAAGCAATTTCCAGCTGAGGCAAAGCATTCAGAGCCCCCACTGTCTTAATCGGCAGTGTCTTTTTCAACCCATCTAAATGCTGCCCATGGTCCACAAAATAATCCATTTCAACATCAGCTGCTGAGACCTATGATTCACCTCATCCACTTCAACTCTTTGCAGGCTGGAGCCCATGCTAGTTCCATTGCCTAATGGTGGCTACGAATGTGTCCCTCCAAATTCCTGCACTGAAGGACAAAGCAGTAGCTATAAATTTCACTAAGACCTGATGTTAAAGCTATTTAGTGTTTCTTAGGACTCTGAAGCATTTATTTCTGCCCCACATAGAAGCTGTTCTCCACAATGAAATGGGAAGACTTCTCAAAAGAAAGCATTTGATGATCTAGCTGGTAGAAACAGAAATGATTAAAACAGAGGCAAAGAATACACATGTTGCTATTACCTTAATGATTAAAACATGTAGCTCATTAATTTAAGCTGACAGTGGGCCCTTTTGTGGGTAGACAATTCATATGTAATGTCTTACTCCAGCTGAAGAGACTTCTCCCGTGCCAAGCCTGGCTCCCCATTTCTTTTATTACTGAGAAGCCATTGGTACAGTCCAAAATGATTAAAGCCATAGAGATTGAATTGCAGACAAAGAACTTCATACTGGATCAGGAATGAGAAAATAAAACTCCAACCAAGTATAGGACTCAAGGGACTTAACGATCAAAATATTCAATTTTCTTTAAGTTGGAAAATTCAACTTTCTAGTTTATAACATGTTAGAAAAAATAACTGACATGGTCTATTAATACATTAATACTTTTTCTGTGTAAGGAGTTCCTCCAGGGTCCCTAAAAGAGAACCCTTAAAATCATGTATGTATTGTGCACAAAATGTCAGAAGTATAAGGAAATTAATGAAACAGATTCCTGGATCCAGTTCTCCTTGTCCATAGCTATCCAAACCTGGAGAAACTTGTAAACTTGATCACTGGGATAATGATCAGCAAAACAGCACCTAAAATATTTAATCATAAAACAGAGCAGCAAAATTAATTTCTCACAAAAATTACAAAAATAAAATTCTCCAAATCATCTCCATATATGTAATCCACAAAAAAGAAAATTTCTTGGGACGCCTGGGTGGCTCAGTGGTTGAGCATCTGCCTTTGGCTCAGGGTGTGATTCCAGGGTCCTGGGATCGAGTCCCACATCAGGCTCCCTGAGGGGAGCCTGCTTTTCCCTCTGCCTGTGTCTCTGCCTCTCTCTCTCTGTGTCTCTCATGAATAGATAAATAAAATCTTTTTTAAAAATTTTAAAAAATAAAAATAAAAAAGATTTCTTTTGCACAAAACAAACAAGAATAATTCAAACCTCCACTATCACTCAAAAAGCACAGAAATTATATTCTATTGCTAGTACTCTGCATCGAATTTTTAAAATCCATTTAAACCACTTCTCAATCACCAGACTTGGGTCTTGTTCTTTTTCTTCTTAAGCTGTAACTAATATATTAAAGCAAACTGTACCCTTACATGATGTTAAGATTACCCATAGAGGAAATTCCCACCCCCTCTGTTATACATCTTCTTTCACACTGCATCCATTCCCATAGGACCATCTTTACTGAGTTCATGATACAGATCAACTGAGGGAAGGGCACAATTCTTGGGATACTTTCAAGTGCTTCTTTAAATGCAAATGGCTCCTGTTGAGATAAATCTTATTTTAACCAAATGGTAAATTTCATTCTGATATTCTGCTGTTTGAAGGCCAGCTCTTTCAATGTAAGGACAATCATGACAAATGCCATATGAATCTTCCCCACTTGACTGTGGATGCGTTCTTCTTAAGTCAAAATAAGTTTATCTTGATTAATAAAATACACAAGAACTCTTAAATAGACTATGTCTGATGCAACCCACTCCACCTCTGTGTTGATTTGAGAGCTGTATTGCCTATGAAGACAAAGAGATTAATTATTAGTTCTTATTTGTATAGATGAGACCTATTTCTGGTTGATACTTCCTCTGGCTTGGTAAAGTTGGCAACATGATATTGATGCCTAAGAGTAATGTTCCCAGCAAAATCTTGGTAATTTTATTTTTTTAAAGATTTTATTTATTAGATAGAGAGAAAGAGCATGTGCACAGGCAAGTGGGGGGAGAAGCAGGATTCCCACTGAACAGGGAGCCTGACGTGGGGCTCGATCCCAGGACTCTGGGATCATGACCTGAATAGAAGGCAGAACCTTAACTGACTGAGCCACCCAGACAGCCCAAAATCTTGGTAATTTTAGATGACTTCTTTCATTTAAATTCCTGCTATTTAACAGGTTTCACAATGCATTTGTTATATGATGCCTCAATTTTAGAACTTTTAGTTTAGGACCAGCACAAATAGTTCAGCTAATGAAATAATGATTTTTTCATGCTGTACTACATGGTAATTTAAAGCATTTCTATTAAACAAACTGTCTCATTAGAGCTCCTGATGATGCTTTGATATGGTCAGAAATCCCATGGATGCTACTGGAATGCACTCTAACTATCATATGAACAAGCTAAAGAAGATTACCATAAGCCAAACATTTTAGAGTATTCAAACGACCTACTTTAAACCCTTTGAAGCTATTTGGTGGAGTGGACCCAAGATAAATTACTCTTGTTTAACAAGTACCTTCCAATTTATGTTCCAAAAGGCATCTAAGTTCTACCACTGAGATTTATTTGAAAAATTCTATTTTTTCTCCTATCCTATCTGAAGATTACTTGTATGATCTTATCAATGTTACTTTGTAACATTCTTATTGTCCTATTACTACTTTGTTTCTCACAGGATAGGCTAATAATGAATATTATAATAAAGACTTGACTGTTTCATATCGTATTCCCTTTTTTTCCCAACAGATTCTAGACTCATTTGGGTATTTCTCTAGGAAACTAAAGATTAAGGATACAAGTAAACTAAGTTGGTAAAAGTATCACTGAGATACTCTTTTTAAAAAAAAAAATCTATGCCCAATGTGGGGCTCGAACTCAGGACCCTGAGATCATGTGCTACCAGCTGAGCCAGCCAGGCACCCCTCATTGGGAATATTAAGATAAATGTTGTTACTTTATTTTTTTATTTGAATTCAATTAGCCAACATATAGTACATCATTAGTTTCAAATGTAGTGTTCAATAATTCATCAGTTGCATATGACACCCAGTGATCATCACATCATGTGCCCTCCTTAATGCCCGTCACCCAATTACCCCACTCCCCCATCCTCATCCCCTCTAGCAACTCTCAGTTTGTTTCCTATAGTGAAGAGTCATCAGAGAAGGAGAAAAACTATGAAAATTGTTGTTACTTTAATTTAAATATTCAAATGCCTTCTTATAAATAAGCTGAAGGTTTAAGAAGATAAGAAATTGTTACTTTCATTATGGTTAAAAATAGATGAAAAAATAAATTTTTAATGTTCTTAACATAAGCAAGAAGTGAAATTTGTAAACTTTTTATGTCACCAAAACAACTAGCTTCTTGAATTTAAATACCTGTTGATTTGATTTAAATATCAGATTCATTATTGTAGATGGCAATCTGCCCAAGGAGGTAAAAAATGGTTTTCATGAACACATACCTGTGTTGCCACAAAATCTCTAGAGCCTGGACATCAACTAACCAAAAGTAATATAATCTCACCATTGCTCTTATAACAAGAGAGGTCATCATCTGGTCTTTAAATCGAATACTAAATGTTAAGTCTGTGTAATAATCCCTAAAGCACTATTCTAACTAATAGGTATTAAGAAAATGGTAGTCATCCACATAACATATTTAACCATCTTTGTCTCAGGTGCCTCTTCAAGGCACATGAAATCAGTTTTTCCCATGTAATTCTCTGAATCTCTGAGTTCTGAAAATACTTCTCTTTTCCACTCACCTGGCTGCCCAAAGTGGCAGATACAATAACGTTAACTTCACATTAATCCTGAAAGCTGGAGCACATCAAATTAAACATCACCCAAATATCTTTTTTCCTAGGCAACCCAAATCAGGCTTTTAAAAAAGCACATCTTCCAAACCAATTTAAAGTTCAAGCTATCTATGTGTGTGTGTATGTTTTCTAAGCCATGTATTTTTGAAAGCTGAACACAGACAAAGCCTGAACAGAACATCCAAATAGCCTCTCAACTGATACATCATTCAGTTTAAATTCCTGCCAGGAATCTGATTTTGTGAGTCCTTGTTAATTACCAAGCTTTCCAAACTTTCTGTAATGACCTCTGATGCACAAAGAAATCTACCCATCATATAACCAGTCTCCAAAGCAAAAAGTGAGCAGAAAATTGAGGCAAGCACCCAGGGAATTCAGGCAAAACCTCACAGCTTGTTTTGTATCTCCTTTTAAATATCACAACCCCAGAGTAAGACAGCAAATAATTGATAGGCAATGTAGAAAAGAGTGATGGGATTGAAACCCTGCAGGGACTGACCCAGAAAGACAGATAAAAGGAACTGAGTGGAGACTGGTTGCTCCATCTTAACACAGTCCTGAGAGGTAGCTATTTCTGAGATCTAGCCCTGTCTAATCCCTCCATGACTTCAAACATATTGCTCAATGTTTCTATTTTGGTAATTCTTACTTTTTCAAATGAGGATAATAAGATATAGGTTCAGTTTCATCTCTGAGCTGAGGTGCATTCAAAAGGCATCCTTCTAGCTTGTTTTTTTCTCTAGGAGGCAATCTTCCATGGAAGCCTTCCCAGGGAGATCCCTTTGTGACCAAAAAGGAAGTTACTTAACCTCCTGGCCTCAATTCTCTCTTCTGCAAAATGGGAGTTAAAAATACCTACCCTGTGGATCTGGATGAGGATAAAATAAATGCATAAAGTCACTGGGGTGCCTGAGTGCCTCAGTGGTTGAGTGTCTGCTTTTGGCTCAGGTCATGATCCCAGGGTCCTGGGATCAAGTCCCACACTGGGCTACCTGCAGGGAGTCTGTTTCTCCCTCTTTGTCTCTCTGCATCTCTCTGTGTCTCTCATGAATAAATAAATAAAATCTTTAAAAAAAAATGTATAAAGTCACTTAACAATGGGCCTTACAAATTAAAAAAAAAAAAACCTCAGGAAGTGGTAGCTATTATTATTTTAAAAAGAAAGTTCTTACAAAAAAAAAAAAAGAAAGTTCTTACAGATTGTCAATGACCTTCCGTGTTATCTAATAATCCTTTAAATTGGTGAATTATTATTGGAAACCTAAAATTAACCATATTTAATTTAATCTAATTCCATTCATCTTAGGCTATAAACTAGAGAATTACACACTACCTTCTGTGATTTTATGTAGTTTCATTATTTAATTTTGAAAATTTATTTAATTTATTTAAAATTTATTTAATTTTGAAAATTCTGAGGATTCAGGAAAGTGGTAATGTTGAAATAGACGGTACCAATTGAAGTCAAGTTTGTCCACATAGAAACTCAGAAGGAATTTATGGTGAAGCAGTTCTTGATTCACTAATAGAGACATAGCAAATGTATGGCTGCCACTAACCTCCAAAATATACATATATATCTGCAAATGAACATCTATATCTACTAACAGATCACTGAACTCTTCCATAAAGTCCAGGTTTTCCCAAAAAAAAGCCCTTTCAAAAATACTTTGAATGGTCTCTGCTGATCTATCAGCCACCACTAATCTATTTCCAGTCATGGATTATCACACAGATTGAAGCATATTTTAAATGGGGAAGAAGCCTTGAAGATGGAAAAACCTGATTTTGACTTCCTATTTTGGTTTTCTGTGTCTCAAGAACAAAAAAAAAAAAAAAAAAAAAAAGCAAAACATGACTAAAGTCAATTCTTAGTCATATGTGATAATGGGGAATATGATGTATTCCCCATTATGATGCATGAACAAATCAAATTAACAATTCTCTAAAGCCTGTATGAGAAATGAGGATTTAAATGTTGTGTAAATATAAAACATCATAGAAACACAGAAACTAAAGTTTTACTTGAAAACAAATAGCAAAAAATCCATGATAGGCAACCATGGGCAATGCTCCTCTCTTGTCAGAGCTGTTGACAAGTAACTAAGTCTACAGATTTTAATTTCCACCCACTCTGCCCTTCACTGCATATAGACTAGTAAATGGGGTAATGTATCTGAAGAGGGAGAGGGAGAGAGGCAAGAAGGAACAGGGACAATTGAGGTGGAAAACCAGACTTGTTGATCAGTTCTTGAATAATCTGTATCTGTAAAACTATAAAATTTTGGTGATTAACATATACAAACAGCCTCAGTGCTAAGAAGAGTAAAAACGTTAAGTAACAGTATGGGAAACCTATAGGAAAAAGCTAAACATACTTCAAAGGAAAAACCCAACAACAAAAAAATATATCTAAGCAATTTTGTTTAGCTCTTGTGTAAAAGACAAGCTCATCTAAGTTGAGGCTGAGTAAGGATGCTATCTGTTGGGCCACTAACACTGAAAGAAGTAGAACAGAATCACAGTGAACTGACTTTAGAGCCAGACTCTCTGGCTCTCTGGGTCAATCTCAGTTCTGGAATTTTCCAGCTTGTGACCCTGGACAAGTTGCATAGCTTCTCTGTGCCTCCATTCCCTTCTCTATAAAGTGGGGATGATAACAGAACCCATCTCAAAATGTTGTGAAAAGGTTTAAATGGACCAATAATATATCTAACATCTAGAATGCATAACAGATATTCTTACCATAATAGGTATTATACTCAAGTGTTTGCTATTGCTCTTAATTGCTATAACTAGTTAAAGATCACACCTCAAAGGAAAATTAGGTGCTTTTTAAAAATAATAGGATGTATTATTGAGTTTTTTTATCATGTGTTTATTTTTAGGTACTTCAGAGAATATATTGATTTCCTATCATTGCCATAATGGATTTCCACAAATTTAGTGGTTTAAACAACACAAATTTATTATCTTACAGTACCAGAGGTTGGAAGTTAGTAATGAATCTCACTGGGCTCAAAATATTGCAGGGAGCTGCCTTTCCAGGGGTCCTACAGGAAAATCTATTTTCTTGTCATTTTAGTTTCTAGAACCTGCCCCCTTTCCTTGGCTGGCAGCCCTCTTCCATTGTCAAAGCCAGCAATGTCCAATCAAAGTCTTTCTCATATTATATCGCACTGACACCGACTCTTCTACCACATTTTAAGAACTTTGTGAGTACACCGGACCCATCCTGTTAATCCAGGACAATCTCCCTATTTTAAACTCAGTAGATTAGCATCTTTAATTCCATCTGCAACCCTAATTCTTTCTGCCATGTAACAAAACATATTCATAGGTTCCAAGGTTTAAGGTATAGACATTGGATGGGGGGGTATTGCTCTACCTATCACAGTGAGGAGTAGCAATCTATCTTAAATGCTGAGACAATTTATATACTTTGTGTGGTAAAGTAAGAATGGCTTTGGAGTGAACAGATAAGAGGCCTGAGGTCAAGCCTGTGTTCACTTATTTCCTAGTTTTATGACTACCATTAATTTTAAGCCACTTGAACTCTCTGGGTATATAAAATGAGCTGCACCCCTAACTAGGTATTTGCTTCAAAAATGGTAATTTGGTAACATGGAGCACAGAGCTGAGGAATATGAGATTGTCATCTCCAATGGAAAAACCACTCAAAAATGCTTGAGTGACAGAGGATGGTCATAAACAGTGTCCCTTTTACTTGTGAACAGTGGCACATGTCCATGCTTGGGCTGACCATTAACCTTGAGATAGCCTCTGGTTCCAACTGGGCAGCAAGAAGGATCGCACTGGCTTTCCAGTCTAGTCTGTTTTGAGTTCTTGTATACTTGCACAGATGTTTTTAGCTAGTGATATGTGTTGCCTTGAGAAGTTCATCAATTACAGAATCTTGGAAAGCAGTATGTGTGTTCCCTGCTCCTCTTCCCAGGCAAGAACAGCTGTGTAATAGCAAATCTGTCAGGCATTCAGCTGCTCCTCATCCAAGACCTCCAGGGTTGGCCTATCTTTCCAAGCGAATTTGAAGTTTCTGTATTCTCTTTGTTTCCTGTGGCTATCTATGACTAGGGGGTGGGTCTCAGAGCTGTGTGGTCCAGTAGGGATATTTTGGGCTAATAATATCCATTGTGCTTGGGAACTTACAGTAAAGTTCCTGGGTCGAATTTGCTGGTCTGTGCTAAAAACATCGCACACCACTGAAAAGGAGCCAAAGCCTTAAACGAAGTGAGAGAGGTTGTGTCTAACAGATGGTGTTGAGCAGGAAGGTAATAAAGACTCTAAAAGAAGTGACTTACCTTTGTTGTTGAAGGCATGACCTTGAAACTATGAAGCCAGAAATTAAGAAATGAATATGACACAGTTGATCTTCATTCTCAAGCAGAATAAATCTTCTCCTCTACATTTTTTGTCACTAAGGCTCACTTAGGGAGAAAATCCTTTCTGCCTCAACTCTTGTGGCTCCTTAACAAAAATTCTGCAGTAAATAAATAAATAAATAACCAAATAAATAAATAAATAAATAATGCTTTCCCTGTTTGTCATGAGAAATCACTTATTACATAATTTTATTTATTTATTTTTAAGATTGTATTTATTTATTCATGAGACACACACACACACACACAGAGGCAAAGACACAGGCAGAGGGAGAAGCAGGCTCCATGCAGGGACCCCGATGTGGGACTCGATCCCCGGATTCCAGGATCACACCCTGTGAGCCACCCAGGGATCCCCCTATCACATCATTTCAGATGTGATTTCCTAGGGTGGCAATATTTGGCTGCGCTAACGATGCATCAAGCATATACATAGTAGGGTTGAGGGTAGGTCTCTATGTTAAATGATTTCAGTAGAATCGGCTGTTGGCCCCAGGAGCATAAAATCTGTTTCTATTTGTTTGCTTTGTCTACTAATATCCAGCAAAAGTATCCCTTGCATTTGGAAGCACTCTTGGTTGTATTTTATTTGAGAGCTGGGTCTCTTTCAATGTTGTATTTTTATTTAATAATGGAAACAGTTGATTAATGCAAACGCTTGAATACTAGGCTGAATAGCTATTACCATGTTTTGTCACTAAGGCTCACTTAGCAAGAAAATCCTTTCTGCCTCAACTCTTGTTAATAGAACCATTCAAAAATATATTGGTCAATATTGGTCTGTTTTCTTAAATTGAGAAGTATGACACATTCAATATAATTTTTTGGTGTGTTACTACTATATTAAGGATCTTGTAGGATATGGGAATCAAGATTATGGACATGTTTGGACACTGTACAGCCGTGGATTGAAGACTGAGATGAATGTGTATTAACCTTAGAACATTACTTTTTATTAAATGATTGATACCCCATTCTTTTTCCTGAAAGTCAGAATAGAAGCTAATTCCAGTTAATTTATGGTTCATTTCACTGAGTTTCCCTTAAATGAGATTTTACTGTAAGATGGCTCATTCTATTATGAAATGTGAGATTTCTTTGGGGTGAAGTTAACATTTACAAGCAAGATGAAAACTAATGTCTTTAAAACTTGAAAGATGAGGCTTCTTAGAAGTTATTTTCTACATGCCACACAGGTTGGCCTGTTTCTGGTTGAAATCCAATTCCAAGCACCTCTTTTTACATCTAAGAACTCTGGTTCTGCTTGTGTCTTTTATTTGGTGACATTGTGGTAGCTTCTTTCTGTTGCTCAGAATTTGTCCAAAAAATGTGGAACATCTTGATAACTCTAATCCATCTATAGGTCAAGTGCCCTCTCTGAAGAATTCTTCTGGTCCTTATGCCTGCTGCCCAACCATCAGGGTTGGCTTCAAGGCAGGACTTAATTTACCTTGTTTTAAATCATGCGCTCAATTGCTTTCTTTTTCTCAGGTGGTGAAAAGCCACCTAAGACTAGCTTAATGCTTAAAAGAAAATAAAGTTAGAGAAATTATCCGTCTGCTTGTAAACAATAAGTTCGTGTATATAATGTAGCTCATTCTATACGATATTAGGCACTCCTTCAATAAAAGCAAAAGAAATTAAAAGATCCTAGAATTCCTTTGTTATGCTTAAAAGCCTCCCCTACTCCAATTGCCTAGTTTTATAGGAATATGTGTTCTCTCCCATAATCTGAAAATGCATGTACCTAATTGAAATAAGATGTACCCCTTAAATGATGAAAATAAAAAGTGATCAAAATAGATTTTTGTTATCCGTTGGGCATTGGGAGTTTAAATGCAAACTGCATGGCTTGCAGTGTGGGGAATTAATTATTGGTAATTGAAGTTGTAAGCTTAATTCCCTGCTTGCTTCAATGAAAATGAATCCTTTTATTTAATATTGAAATAAGCACCACTAACCTCATGATCTAGGACAGCACACACATTCAGCTATTGAGCAATAGTGAATGTTAAGAAAGCTTTATCTCTTAACCACTGAGTTGTGATTAAAACAAAACAAAACAAAACAAAAACGTCAGGAGTAGATACATTAGCAAAGAGCATAATAGATGGTATTGGGTACCCTTAATAGATCCTGTTCTTGTTCACCAGTTACAAAACCCATCACATATTCTAATAAATTCTAAACCATAAAAAATATATATATACATAGATACACTTTTTGAAAACTTGGGGCCAGTAAAATGTTTTCATTGAAATACACCGTCATATTGAAGCAGGATGACCATTTAGACTGTTAAGCGAGCAAATTTGCTGCCCTGTTCCTGCTGTGAGGAATTCTTTTCTTTCTGAGGGAAGATTACAATCAGGCATGATGTGGATCCTGCTTCCTGCCCAGTCTCTCTGATCTGTCTCTCTGTCTCTGTCTCTGGGCTCCGGCCATTCAAAGATGCCTCTGGGCATTTACATTCCCTGTTACTTAGGTCTGGTAGGCTTTCCCAGGTCCCCTATATTCCCCCTTTGCTTAATCAATATTTTTTACTCCTCTCAGATCTCAGCTCAAACATTATAGCTGAGACTGGGGCAGGTCCTCCTCTTTTATATTCTTAACACAGTAAGTCATGTGCTAACTTGTTTTGTGCTTGCCCCTGCTGCCAAAAACAATTTCGGGAAGGCAGGGAGGTGTCTGCCTTGTTCATAGCTAGCGTGCCAGTCACTAGTTCAGAGCCTTACACATACTGGGAATCAAGAAATATGTTTGAGAGAAGGAAGGAAAAAGAAAATAGGAAGAAAGAAAGGAAAACAGAAGGTTAATTAAGGTCAGTCTAAGAGTCCTTTGGCAAAATTCCCATTTTATGGTCCTGAAGAGCCCATGACAGTTATGATACAATTAATGATTTCTTTTTTCATTTTTTATGGGAAACAAATGGAATTAATACTTTCCAATTTTTTATTTATTGTACTTCATGATAAGTCCTGAATGCACCTTTCCAGAAGACAATTTATCCATATTTCAATAATTAACACACATAATTGTATAATTTGGTAGGGCCACCAAGTGCCCCCTCCCTCAAACAGATTTGAGCAGACCTATATCAGAGAACATCATTGTGAAATTTCAGAACACTGGGGACCACGAGAAAATCCTATGAGCTTCCAGAGAGAAAAACAGTTATATACAAAGGATCAGGAATCAGAATAACTTTAGACTTCTCAATTGCAACCAGACAAGGAAGAAAGACCTTCAAAATTCTCAAGGAAAGTATTTCCACTGCCATTCAAGATTCAGCCAAACTATCAAAGGACATTTTAATAAGGACATTCGTATGAGGGAAGAATACAGACATTTTCAGACATGCAAGTTCTCAAAAAGTTAATTTCCACGTACTCTTTCTCAAGAAGCTAGAGAGGATATGCTCCCACCAAAATGAAAGGAAAAAGTCAAGAAAGGGGAGGACATGGTATGTGGAAGAGTTTGTTTCTGCATCCTAACCTGTGTCATTGGAAGCTGACCTTTGCAGAGTGCATTTCAAACTACATGCCCTATGGTTGTGTTCAGCCACGGAGACTCACCAGCAAGAGATCTGGAAGAAAGGAGAGCAAAGACAGCCCAGAGCTCTGATGGGATTAAGAGACTTAACACAGTAACCACAGCATACATTCTCTCACTCATTTCTCATGGATTTCTATCTTTCATTTTCTTTTCTTCCTTCTTAATCCTCTCCTCTCCTACTTTCTCTTTCTCCCTTTCAATCTTTGAAATCAATCTCTTTCTCCCGTGAACAATCTTTGACAATACCCTATCACTGTGTTTAACTATAAAAAGGGCAATCAAGCCAAAATAGGCAATAGAGCACAACAGATCAAAGAGCATGGATCATGGAGTTAGACATCAGTCCTAGCCCTGCCATTTAATAGAGAGGTGACCCTGGGCAAATTACTCACCTTTACTATAACACAAGAAGAAGAAAGATCACTATATCTATTTCAATATGGGTTGATTAAATGAAATAACAAATGCAAAACCTTTGAACAGTGAGTGGCTGATTAAGCTCTCAATAAATGGTAGCTATAAGGAATATAAAATTAAAAGTGCCATTCCCTTAGGACAGCCAGATTGCTTTCAATTCCCCACTTCACAAACATAGCAAAAATCATTTCTAGGCAGTATCTATAGTAGTCAATAGTACTATCCACCAGATATTTCCAGTCTTATTCCTCAGCACATGATAAGAATGCCCTTCACCTTGAAGACCGAGCCGAGAATCTGCTTTGGCCAAGGAAATGTGAGTTGGATTGACTTAATGTTACTTCTGTGTGAAAGTACAGTTCATTTTAACTATTAAATCATAGAAGACTGTATCATAG